>NC_060077.1:52586310-52890742 GCF_922984935.1 Meles meles
CAGGTCAATTCAGTGTTCTGAAATCAAAGCCGTCTAGATCAGCAATTAAGCAAATTTCTCCTGGGAATAATTGAATATGACTGACTTTATGAAAATGAATCAATGAAACCTCATTCAAAATAGAGTTGGAACTCTCACACGTTGCCAGTTGTGGCAGCTTCCATAGGTCAGCAGGAATAAGAAAGATCTCTTGGCCGGGGAGGCGGGGTGGGGGGGGTGTGGGGGTGTGGGGATGTGGGGTGCGGGGAGGGGTGGGGAGTAACGTGTCTTCACCTGCAGCCAAGGAGAAACTGCCACCACTTTGAACTCGAATTTTCCTTCCAAGAAGTTTTGTTCAAAACAACTGCTCCCAACTTCCTTCTTTTCTCTATGAAAGGATACTCTTGAAGTGCCCAGCTGGATCAGTTGAAGGAGCATGAGATTCTTGAGTTTGAGCCCCATGTTGGGTGTAGAGATTACTTAAATAAATAAAACTGAAAAAAAAAAAAAGACACTCCTTTGTTTCTGATTGGCTTTTGGTTTCCCATAGTTTGCATGTCCCCAGTTGCAATTCCTCTGCTATTTCTGAATAAAATCCTTTGCTGCTCAATAACCTTTGCTGTTTATTTCTTAAGGCTGACAATTTTTCAATTGTGTAGTCATTTTGTTATCATTTTACCCATACACTTGTTGAAAGACAGTGAGGGAAAAGTAGATATTGTAAAGTTGTTATTATTATTTTACTCATACAATCATTGAAAGACAGTGAGAGAAAAGTAGATATTGTTTGTGCATATAAATTAAAGGATATGAGGAAAGAAAAATGGATAGAGTTTATATTCTAAGATTTGTTATCCCTTGTTTTGGAAAAAAAATGATGTGTTTTTCCTTCTTATGTTTTTCTAACTGAACAATAAATCTCTTTGTCAAAAGTTTATTAGATCTTTTTAAAAAAATAGTAATAATTTTGATTTAATCATAAATGAAACCTGAAACATAGAGAACTCCAGGAAATTCTAAGTCAGTCATGAATCTGGAAAAAAACACACAACAGCCCCTCCTCCCCAAACAAACAAAGAAAAAACAAACAAACCACCTCAGAATTTCTGGCCTCTAATACACCCTCACCCAGAAGGCAAAATTAGTTTCCTGAAAGTTAACAAGACTGCTTACAGCATCCTCCATATCAAACTTAACAAAGCAAATAAAATTCGGCAAGTTGTAGGCGGCTGTGGAAAATCAGTTTTGCCTAGGAAAGTTCCCCTGAAACCAATCAGAAGGAGAAATGGTATTTCATTACATGGAGCATTAGGGAAGTCTCTCTGAGTGAAGGGAAATAATGACCATTTCGGTTTGATTTTAAGAGCATTGCCTGATGAAGACATTGGATTCTCTGATTGATTCCCCTGAAAAAAAAAAAAAAAAGCCTTGATTCCGACAGCCTGGAGCCGCTGGTTTTTTAACTTTTCTTCTCAGGGCTGCTCAGTAAAGGGGACAGAGTCAGTCAGGTGGCATTGTATTTGTCTTTGCAACCAAGTTCACAGTCACTAACAAATGTAAGAGAATTAAGGGCATTGCATTTAGAAGGCAAAGCCAGTTTCCAAATCTACTTTTAACACTTTCAATTACTGAGAACACTGTTTACTTTTTCTAAGTAGCACTTGCTACTTCTAAGTAGCAAGTGAAAACTCCAGGGGAGAAAACAGGAGATTCTAAGACCTAGGCTCCGGCACCCCTTCCAGTGGGGCTGGGAATCTCTGAATGATCCAAGGAAAGAACTGATTTCGCTGAGAGGGACTTAGACATTTTTTTAGTTGCTTCTGCTCTCCCTTGGAGTGTGTGAGGTACCATCCTCTTTCTATTCATGGGCGGGGGCAGCTCAGAGTTCAGGTGAGTCTGTTCTAGCTCCTTCTCTGCCGAGGATGCATTCGGAAAAGTTCTGAGGTTTCCAGCCCTTTGGGCCTATTACTGAAGAAAAAGATACTGCCTTTTTTTTTTTTTTTTTTTTTTTTTTTTTTTTTTGGTTCAAAGTCTTACGGATGCCCTTGGATATACTTCAGATAAGCACAAGTCAGAGCTGAGGGACTTTTGAAGTTTGCTCGTTAGTCCACTCAAAGAAAAAAAGAAAAAAAAAAAAGGCAATTTCCATATGAGATTGGGTATTACTTTGCAACCCTGTTATACTGAAAATCTTGTGTCTAGTGAATTTCAAGCTGTCAATCTTTCGTAGTGACTCCCTGAGAAGAGCTTAGTATTTGTGCCCCAGAAATGGGCGGGGCTCGCAGACTTTACCCTGGGTAATGAAAGCCCATTGTAGGAGGACCTTCCACAACATAATTTAAAAGCCTTTTAAAGCTCAGCACCTCCACCGCTAATTGCTAGGCAAGGCATTACCATCAGAGGCTCAGACTGCTCTTTAAAAGGTTTTTAAATGATGTGTGAGGAAATAAAGCCCTGTCATCTGAAAGCTTTTTCAAATGTGCTCTTCTTCCTTATGTTAGAAGCAGTAGTCTGGACTTTGCACATAATGAAACTGTGAATGGTGGCTGAGTGTCCGATGCCAGAGGAAGGAACAATGAATAAGGGCTAAAGTGAATGGGGGCTTTTTTTTGCATTGTGTGGAACTTGCATTACAGTGAAAGAGAGGACTTCTGGGTAGAGCACTAAGAGCAGAAACGAGAGGTCAGCTTTTTCCTCTCTTCCTGTTCTCCAAGCTATTGGGGGACTGAAGAGAAGACAGATGATACCATGATCTCTGGAGGAAAATACAATATACTATAACTCTATACTTGAGAAAAAAGAACCCTCGGTAATAAGGAAAAATTTTATTTGTGTATCTACTCTAGTCATTTGAATGATATATTGCATATTTTTATAATGTTTCGCTATTGTTTTTTTCTTAGTTTAGTTTTTAAATTCAGTATTCAAATAACAGCTAAAGGATGGGGCACTGGGTTAGTTACCACCCTAAATTATCCGTTTGAAGATTTAAGTAGATCTAAGTATCTTTATTGTTATCATTTCCTTATTATAATTGTCATCCATGAAGACAAACTCCTCCCTTTAAGAAACATCATTTCTCAGTATATCCAAAGTTTGGTTCTTGGGTCTGGCACTACCTATTATTCTGTGTTTTGGTTTGGATCACTCTTTTTTGAGAATTGAAGGGTGGTCCATCACAGGGTAGAAAGTGATAATGTTTTGAAATATGTCTTATTTTAAGGCAAATGCAGACACTCATGGGTGTGCTATTCAAAAAAGGCATTAATTATTTAAACTCCTCAATGATATGATCTACTATTTCTTGAAAAGTTTCTATTTTATGCAGATTATTAAATATTGCTAAGGATTTTTCCCTTTGGGGAACTATAACATATTAGGCCACTTACTGTCTTTTATACTTATAATCTCTCTTAAAAAATATCTTTTAAAGTGACATAAAGTACAAATACAAAAATACCATTTGAATGAAAATAAGAAAATGAGTGTTACACAAAGTAGAGAGCATAAATGTAATGATGGAAGTGAATATAGTCCCTGCAGTTAAGTATTAATTTTAGTTACGTGATTCTTGACTCCCAGAGGCAAAGGGGTGAAGTTATATGATAAAGAAAATTCTCTTCCACTATATGATAAAGAAAAACATAAGATTTTTTTTCCCAAAAAAAAGTTTCTGTAACTTGATAATAATTAAGCAATTGATGGGTATGCCCTAAGTCTTCCAATTCTATCAGCATTCCAGACTAGGATCAGGTATGCAGAGGAAATGTAGCATTTCTCCTGAACAAAGACATTTTTGAAAAGTCTGATTCCTTCTTAGCCGCATCTGGCATCTCACAGGCTTGAAGGCCAGTTGAGCTAGAAATTCGCTATTCAGAGAATACTGAGTTTTGGGGGCATACTATTTTTAAGCTATTGAAAATGATGACATGCCTCAGCAAAATAAAACAAACAAAACATAAGGAAATGCCTAAAGTTCTAGTGAATTCTGTAGATTCAAATTTCATTTTCTTCTTAGTAAATTGTACCCTCTTATTTAAAAAAAATAATTGAGCACTATAAATACAAAAGAACTCTGGCCTTGTTAACTTCCAGGGCAAGGTCAAATCCGAAATTCAAATAAATTCACTCTGGTAAATAGATTAACTGAATATTGCTAGTATGGTCTTTCTGGAAGTGCATGGTGCCCTCCAAGCATTTGTCACTATGCAAGATATTGAAGGGGAGCAGAATATCCCATCCCCAAATATGAAAACTTGCAATATTATTTTGAATTAGAATTACCTAAAAAACAGCTTGTGCAAGGATACCATGACCTCCTTTGTCCCCATGAAAACAGGAAATAAATCTTCCATTTAAAAGTACCTTCCCTGTAACAGAAGGTAGAAGGCATCCTTATCTCCCAAGATAGAGAATTTCAGGCAGAGAGGACAGTATAAACAAATCTCGTTGCTTCTTTACTAATCTGCTACCCCAAACCTATCCCCTTTGTCTTGTCAATTCTTCACAAATTTGTTGTTTCTTTATCTACCAGGTATGAAAGCTGTCTGTCTGGGACACTTTGAGTCCCATGTGTTCATGGGCTCCCCCGCATGTATGAAATTAAATTAGTTGTTTTCCTGTTAATCTGGTTTATGTGAATTTAATTATTAGAACAGCAGAAGAACTTTTCCTTTCCTACAATCCCAGCCAGTCTAATGCCAATGACTGACCATCAGAATATCTTTTTCCCAGAGAAAAGGGCACACACTACCCTACCTTGAAGCAAAGGGGGGCGGAGTGGAGACCAGTGGAAAACAGGTACCCATTTGGGGGCGCTGTTTGAATAGAGTGGACGCTGTTGTTTCAAGCCTTAGTCAAACAACTTCTCTAATCAGGGGATTCAAGATTACTCTGCTGTAGATGAATCAGATTTTTGAAAATGCTGCTGTGCTAGTCCAGGTGGTGACCTCGTTTTAAAAATCAAACGTGGATCTGCTTCCATTTCATGCTGAAGTCTGGCTCTTCTGACTCTCCTGGATAGCCATTTCCCATCTTCAAAGCGAAGATCAGAAGCTTCTGTCCTGCAGGAAGGAATGGTGTAGATGAGGGGAATCACGGTGTAATCAGTTTGGCTCAAGCCTTTTGTATTTTCTCATTGACCAGCTAAGATAGCATCTTCTCAGTTAAACGAGCATGATTTAATTCTTTAGCCACCTCTGGTCAAGTGGAAAGTCCCTCTTTAGTTTCTTCTGTCTATTGCAAATTATAAAAGAGTTGGAACAGATTTCTCCTGCCCGTATATATTCTGTCTTATTTCATTTTATCACAGTAAATTGATGAAGAAGTGAGATTTATAGACAATGTCTACTAGATAGTCACCCCTGTTAATTTTGCAGTAAACTATGCCCAACAAAAATTGGTCAGCAGAAAAAAACAGCAAATGCCTCAAAAGGCATTTCTAGATGGGAAACTATTGTGTGAGTGGAATAAAACCTTCTTTGTCCTATCCACCTTTCATTTTCTGTTTTGTTCTTAATATAGCAGAATAGGCTCCTAGCAATGAGCTGCTTGGGTCTGGCAGATTATCGTGGGGCAAATCAACAAGCATCAGGGTTAGAATCAGAAAGACTGGCTTCTATTACTGTCTGTGTGGCCATAGAAAATATACTTGATCTCCTGCACAGTCTTTGCATATTTAAAATAAGAATAGCAATCTATACCTTGAAGTTTTGCTCTATTAAATAAAATGTTGTGTATAAAATGTTGAATATCTCTAGCAGGCCTTCAAAATCTAATAGGCTCCTTTGTCTTTGTTTTCATAGCCTTCCCTGGAAGTTAATCAAATAAACATACTATAAGAATAAAATCCCCAAGTATACTTTGATATCTGGAAGAGTAAACAACAAACTGATAATAGTGATTTCCTCAGAAATGGCCTTGCAGAGTGTGGTTGGAGGGGAGAGGGTATTTGCTTTGTCTAATGTTACAGTTATCTACAGTGCAAATGCAGGGGATATCACTCATGTATTAAAGTGTACAATAAAACAAATGCAATCATAGAAATATACATACAGTTTTAACTCCGAAGTACTAGATGTACCGGAGAAGCCTTGCTCTGATCTGTATTTCTATTTGGTAAAAGGTGGAATGCACTGGCCAAATATGCAAGTGTTTCTTGGACTACCGCTTTTTCTTCTATTGCATTACAAAATTCCATTACTTCATAAGTTGCAGTGGATATCACAGTGCACATATAAAAATGACTTTTCACCTGCCATATAAAAGAAGTAGAAAATAAATACTTTTGGAGCTATAGACTATTACATTTCATTGATATTACTTGTTAAAATATAGTTTCTTTTTTTAAAAGAGTTTGTTTATTTATTTATTTATTTATGAGAGCACAAGCAGGGGAAGGTTAGAGGGGGAGGGAGAAGCAGGGAGCCCAATGTGGGCCCATGGGGCTGATTCCAGAATCCCCTGGGATCATGACCTGAGTCCAAGGCAGACGCTTAACAACCTGAGCCACCCAGGTGACTCTAAAATACAGTTTCTAATGATGACCTTATTTTAAGAATGTTTTGAGGGAAAAAAGTAGGTGAAAGGATGAAACATTGAGAATTTTTACATTAGTTTTTATCTAATTTTAAATTGTGATAAAATGCATCTGTAATAAAATTTTCTGTAGAAATCATTCTTAAGTAGAGAATTGAGTGGCATTAATTATGGTTATAATGCTGTGTGACCATCACCAGCCTATTTAAAGCTTCATCATCACCACACATAGAAACTCTGGAACCTTTAAATTCTCGCCCTCTAGCCGCCACCCCCTCAGCCCCTGATAATCTCAAATCTTTGTCCCAGTCGATTTGGCCGTTTTAGATATTTCATGTAAGTGCTAACATATGATATATGTCCTGTTGGATATGCCATAGACCAGGCACCATAAACAATGGAAATGCATTTTTCTCACCACTCTGGAAGCTGGAAGTCTCAGATGAGGGCACCCATAGGGTTGATTTCTGGTGAGGCCTCTCTTGGGCTTGTGGAGGGCAACTTTCTGTTTTATCCTCACATGGCCTTTGTGCATACTTGTGGGAGGAGAGAGAGCATACGTTGATGTCTCTTTTTCTTATATGGGCATGACTCTTACCAGATTAGGACCCGCCTTCATGATTTCATTCAACCTAATGACCTCCTTAAAGGCCCTATTCCCAAAAATAGTCATATGAGGGTTAGGACTTCGTATATGAATTTTGGAGGGAACATAATTTACTCTATAACAGCAAATGATAGGGAAATGAGAAAAAATAATATTTGAACAGACTGAATTTTCTTAGTTATTTTGTAGAAATTCATCAACATGAGAACCAAAATTAAAGGCACTATTCTTTTCTTTTTTAAGATTTTATTTATTTATTTGACAGAGATCACAAGTAGGCAGAGAGGCAGGCAGAGAGAGAGAAGGGGAAGCAGGCTCCCCACTGAGCAAAGAGCCCAACATGGGGCTTGATCCCAGGACCCTGGGATCATGACCTGAGCCGAAGACAGAGGCTTTAACCCAATGAGCCATCCAGGTGTCCCGAAGGCACTATTCTTTTATTAACAATATTATGCAAAACAGACACTCAAAATGATTATTCTATTTTGGACTTTAGTTCTTTTATCCCATTCTTGCCTCTCACATCTCTCTTCTGGGTTAAATCCTACTCCAGCCTCTTTGAGTTTGTACACCAGTAATTTTGGGCACCGTCATTTGGTATTATATTTTCTTTCTTTTTTAATATATAAAACAAGATTGGCAAATTTATGTCTATTTTTTATTTTTATTTATTTCTCAACAATCCCTTCCTTTAAACCATCAATAAAACAAAAAGACAACCTACTTAATGGAGGAAGCTATTTGCAAATATATATTTATTAAGAGGTTAATATCCAAAATATATAGGGAATTTACATAACTCACATAAAAAAGCAAACAATCTAATTAAAAAAATGGGCAGAGGACCTAAGTAGACATTTTCCCAAAGAAGACATCCAGATGACCAAAAGACACGTGAAAAGGTGCTCAATAGCACCCAGCATCAGGAAGATGCAAATCCAAACCATAGTATCACATAATACCTGCCAGAATGGCTAAAATAAAAAAGGTAAGAAGCAAAAAGTGTTGGTGAGGATGTGGAGAAAAAAGAACACTGCACTGTTGGTGAGAATGCAAACTGGTGCAGCCACTGTGGAAATATCAGTATGGAGATTCCTCAAAGAATCGCAAATAGAGCTACCATACGATCCAATAATTCCACTACTGAGTATTTACTCAAAGAAAACAAAAATACTAACTTGAAAAGATGTGTGCACCCTAGGCAATAAGCCTATGTTTATTGCAGCATTATCTATATTAGCCAAGACACGGAGGCAACCTAAGTGTCCATCAAGAGATAAATGGATAAGGAAAATATGGTGTATACACACACGCGCGCATGCGCGCGCGCACACACACACACACACACACACTGGAATATTATGCAGCTATAAAAAGGAATGAGATTGTGCTATCTGAATCAACATGAATGGACCTAAAGGGTATACACTAAGAGAAATAAATCAGATTGAGAAAGACAAGTAGCTTATGATTCCATTCAATAAATGGAATCATAAAAAAATGTATGAACAAAGAAAAAACAGAAACTGACCTAAAAATCCAGAGACCAAACTGATGGTTGCCAGAGGGAAAGGGGGGCTGGGAAAAATGGGTGAAGGGGAAGGGGAGATACAGTCCTCTGGTTATGGAATAAGTAAGCCATGGGAATAAAAGGCACACCATAAAGAATGCAAACTCTTAACAAAAAAGAGATAAAGATAATATTTTTTTTAACTTCTTCAATTTATAAGAAAAAATTTGAGCCCATGAAAGTAGAATCAAACTGATTATAAACTTTAGAATTTCATGTCCAAAATGGCATTAGTCTGTATCAGAATTTTACTAATTTACTAATGATTATTTTTAACTTTCTAATTCTTTCTTCGGATGTGTTCCTTGAGATAAATGTTCACTTTGCCCACATTTTTACAAGAAACTTTCCTCCTTTTGTGTCATGTCTGTTGACCTGACTGCTTACTCCAGGGCCAGAATATGTGCAGGATCGGAAGTTGGACTCTAGCGTTTTGGCACTTAAAGTCCCAGGACTCAATCTTAAGACCAGAAGGCAAGTTGAACAAGAGCTGGAAATGGTGACAGCAGTATGAAAACTGAAGCACCACCCCAGGGGTAAGGCATAGTCTCTCTCCTTTCATTATGGGATATTGGTTCTTATGATATGGCAGATGTTATTTCCATTCAGAAAGTTTTAAATTATATTAATATTTTGAAACAGCTTCTCATTTTATATCTTCTTTTGTCGTTTTACTTGGTAGACATGATGTTCTTTTTTTTAAAAAAATATTTTATTTATTTGACAGAGAGAGAGCACAAGCAAGGGAAGTGTTAGGTAGAGAGACGGAGAAGAAGAGTCCTCACTGAGCAGAGAGCCTGATGTGGGACTCGATCTCAGGACCCTGGGATCATGACCTGAGCCAAAGACAGATGCTTAACCAAACTGAGTCGCCCAGGCGCCCCCATGATGTTCTTTCTGCCAGTGTAAAGCTTCATTGTCACCTAAAGAAAATGCTTCTTTTGAATATTTTCCATGAATTAAAATCTCATGTCGGGTAAATTCCTAAAATAAACATCTCTTCAGAGGTGTATATACAGGATCTTAAATGAAAACTCTATGTTTGATTTGTCATTTCTAATGAAACAGAATACTTCCATGTTGCACATTATTAAAGGCCTAAATACACACTGTACTCCCTTCCAAACGACCCTTCACCAATGTAGTCTGAGTGGTCTCTGAGAGAAGGTGATCCTTTCTACAAGTTCTTCATAAAAAGTAAAAGGATATGTATATTAACTCATTACCTGTAATCTATTGAATTCAGACAAATGAATCTCCTCTGATTCATTTCAGAGCTGATTCATTTTATCTGCATGGCTTTAGCACCATATGTGAACATTCGGCCTCTTTAAAAAATGATGGGGGATAGTAAATGCTTTAGGAATTTGTTTTGCTGAAGTGAACTAATGGCAGAGGAACATATGGTGAAATATATTCTTAATTACTTTTCAACAATGTTAAATGTTTTTTCCCCTTATTTTCATATTGATGTTCTTGATCAAACTTACTGAAAAGTCTTCTCAGAGAGAACACAGCATTTTGTATAATAACACATGACTAATTTTATGGGCAATATATACCAGTATGTGTAAGCAACATTTTTGGTCTAAGAATCTTAAAACTTCATGATTCTTCATGTCTTCAAGGGGAAAATACTTTTCTTTCCTCCTCTCTGAAATTGAGAGATTGGCACTATTAGCATTTCCAATTCTATTACGATTTTTAAAAACAGGTGTATTTATTTATTTTTGAGAGAGAGAGAGAGAGAGACAGCATGTGGGGAGGGGGAGAGCAGAGGGAGACAAGGAATCTAAAGCAGATTCCCCACTGAGCGTAGAGCTGAGGCAGGGCGGGATCCCAGGACCCTGCGTTGGTGACCTGAGATGAAATCAAGAGTTGGATGCTTAACTGACTGAGCCACCCAGGCACCCCTGCATTTTTTTTTTTTTTTAATCAGCAAGAATTTAGAGACAATTTGGCTGTCCAGGTGAAGCCTAACTTTAAACCCAAAGGGGGCTGTGCATGCCCAAACGTCAACTGTAGCCTGCTCAGTTTCACTCCATCGAGGACCTATAGCACATAGCATCTCCGCCAACCGGCAGGCACACTTGAAACTTTCAAAGGTAGTGAGTTCAGGGGGTGATATCTTTGCTTCGATTCATGTCACAGAATGTCCCTGAGTTCCCTGATCGTCCCTCCCAGGAGCAGGTAGGATACCAGAGCACTGGAGGTGAGTTATGCTTAACAAGTCCTCTACACACTGGAGAGGAAGGGGAAACTAGATTTTCCATTCCCATAAATCACTGTTTCTCCTGGAGACTTGCTAGATTATGCCCTGCACATCCTGTGCCGCCTCCACTATTAGGGGAAAAGAAACATAGTAAAGGAAAAGACACACACTGTCTCATGCCTCTCTATGTGTCCTTCTGTTTATTGCTGCTTTGTAGTGTTCCTTAGTTTCCAGGAATTGAAAATTGCTTGTTACCAGAAGTGATGAGAAAAGTTGTCCTCTGTAATTGTTAGCTCAGGGTACTTGCTGTCCTTCTGTTTTTTGTTTTGTTTTGTTTTTTGCTGTCCTTTTTGATGAAAAATGGGCACACACATAAAAGAGAGAGGGTGAGGCAGTACGCTTCTAGAATTCAGACCCTGTAGTAGGTGATATTTCCTTTTTTTTTTCCTTTTTCTTTAAGATTTTATTTATTTAGATGAAAGAGAGCAAAAAAGAAAGCATGAGCAGGGGCAGGGGTGGAGGAAGAGGGAGAACAGGTTCCCTGCTGAGCAGGGAGCTCAATGCAGGGCTCATCCCGGGACCCTGGGATCATGACCTGAGTTGAAACCAAGATGTGGACACTTAACCCACTGAGCCACCCAGGTGTCCCAAATAGGTGATATTTATATATCTGAATGTCCCAAATGTTGTGTTTATGAACAAAATTTATCAGAGAGGATTCTGAAATGTGATTGAAAGACACTCTCAGCATATGAATGGACCATAACCAGGCTTATCTAAAAAAAAAGAAAGAAAGGAAGGAAGGAAGGAAGGGAAAGCAAGCAAGCAAGCAAGCAAGCAAGCAAGCAAGCAAGCAAAGCTACCTCTAAGCATTTGGGCTCAGAGCATGGTGCCATAGCTTCTGAGGATATCACCTGAGTCTCAGACCCTATCTTTAGGTTCCCTTCCCTTGACTACTCACATGAAGGGAATCTTTTCTGGGTGAGAAGATTTTACCTTCCTTTTCTTCTGCCTGGCTCAGACCAGTCTGCAAACAGCTGCCAAGCAGGGTCAGTCCCTTGATCTAGAAATCAAAACTGTATAGGCCTTAGTCCTACCTCAACCACCAAGTACTGTGGGCTCCAAATTAACGGTCAGCCACCGGGGAATGATACGTTGGATAAGGTTTCACATAACACTTTCTATGAAAGTATTAGAGTTGAGAGGGAGAGTACAGAGAGCACAGTACAAATCTTCCAGACGTAGTAACGGCACTTAAGATTCCTGTGACAGGATATTCCTGTGACAGGATATTCAACTAGAAGGGGATTTTCCTCACCACCTTCAAATGTTTGCACCTCATGGGTTGGAAAACCAGATTACATCTAACCCCACTGTGAACATCAGGTGTCCTGAGGTGTTTATCCTTGGCTACCGTTGGTGTTCTGAGTTGACGATCAGCATGGTCTGCCAGCCCATTAAAGTGAGACTGAAGGCACCGTCAGGTGGCAACAAAAAGTGGAAAAAGCATCTCATCCTTGGAAAATGTTGAGAACTTTATTTTTTTTTAAGCAAACAGTAAAATTAAATGAACCAATCAACTAATGATTTTAAAAGTAAGCCAAAGCTCTGTTGAAGTATTTTAATATACTTTTTTTTCGTTCCCTTCTGTTTCTTCAGGGATCCCATTCACAAGCCGGTTCCGAGTCACTGCCAGCTTGTGTCCTCTAGGGCTGAGGCCCCCGTGCCCTCCTCATTCCAGCACGTGTGCATGTGTACCCCGTGACCCTTCTTCAGCTTCCTTGTCTGGGGTTTTGGGATATCTGCTGCTTTTACAGTAAATGCAACCACCTTCTCTTGGCTGAAGGGAGACAATATCGTCTTCAAAAACAATGTGAGAACATTAAGTTTAAAGCCACAAAAGGACTTGAAAGAAATGTGTGTGTTGGGGGGTGGGGGGACAACCCTGTCTTCAAATATCTTCTACTTCTCCATGGGCTTCTCTGACACAGTTCTTGAAAAGGAGGTTGGTTGCATAGTTCCCCTGGTCTTTTATTCCTCCATTCCTTTTAGGGTTCCAAGCTTGGCCTTGAGCTTTTATGAAAGCACTTATCAAAACACTTGCGTACCACGTCTAAAGGCCTTTCACAGGTTTTCCAGCTGTTGTGTGTGGCTCCACTTGGCACTTCCTTTCTTTAATCATCTCTGGCACTGCCTGCCTCCTGTTCCCGGCTGCTACCAGAAATAGCCCACTCTACAGCTGGTCTCTCCGGAACAAGACCGCTGATATCTTGCAATGTGACATCTATCCAGTAGGTTGGAGACATCGTTCTGGCAGTTTCTGGTTGTGTGGGAGCAGGTTAGGTTGTACTGCAAATCTGTATTTGGTCCAGAGCCCAAATAAATGAAACTGGTCTCAGCACACTTGAAGGAGAATTTCTGAGCTCTTCTTGGCCCTAGGAGTGGAAGGAAGCACCACAATTCCTCTTTAACCATTGCAGTGGACTCCAGAGAAGATAAAATCAGGCCGAGAAGTGAATTTTTGCTGATCCCCTGACAAGCAACAGGTACTCTTCAAAATGAATGTTTGCATTTTGGGGAATGGAGGTGAGAATTTTTTTTTTTTTTTTAAATCTTTTTGCTCTTCACTATGCTGCCGTATAACTACAGATCTGCCAAACTGAACTGCATTTCAAAGGGAATTTAGGCAACGGGGTTTCCCCCAAAAGGTTATCAAAAAGCTTTTGGCTTATCATCTTTAAAACACACCAGCCACTTTTCATGTTCATCTGGCTCAGCCTGGGCTTTCTGTAGGGTATGAAGTCTACAAGTTATGTTGTAAGACTCTGCACCGCCACCATGGAACGTGACTAAATGAACCTTTCTAGTTGAAGTGGGCTGCCTCACAGAGAGAAAGCAGTAGAAGGTGTTTGTTCCCTCTGGCAGTCCTTGATGGGGAAAACTTGACCATATGTTAAATAGAGCTGCTCCATTTGCCTAACCACTGTCTCCAGAAAACACTTCAGTCCCACCATTACTCTGAGCACTGTCCCCACCATCGTCTCAGAGACTGCACACAATGCTGTCCTGGAAGGTTCTGAAACCCTGTTTCTGGGTAGCACCTGCTGGAGTTTGCCTGTGTTGCTGGGGTTTTGCCTCTGATTAAATGAATTACTAAGGAGTCTTGGGAATGGCCTGCTTTAAAAATCTCATTGGAAAATGAGAAAAATGTGCCTTTCAGATTTCATTTCCAGTTCAGAAGTAGAAGAAAATGTCTCATTATTCTAGTGTACTGCCTTGTCTGCTTTGAAAACAGTTTCCAGTAATGGCCGATGCTGAGTAGGACAGTGGGTGAATTTTGAATGTCACTACTCACATGGATGCCCAGAGGACCCAGGCAAGGCCCCGCAGGAGTCTGCTTGGCAATGAATGTTGGACAATAAAATTGTACGTATTGGCAACAGAACCCGGGACCTTTTTGAGGCCACTGGGATGTGCCCTGGTTGTTTTTAAAGTTTATAATTTGCAGTAAGAGGAGTTCCAGTATTTTCTGGCTCCGTTTAATGACCAAATTGATGTGGGAAATACAAATGAGGATACCAGTATTAGAAGGGAAAGGTCTTTCAGAATAACAACTGGCATTGAATGGAAGTCTGCAATTTTTGATTTTAACAAGAGATGTTTGTTAGCTTTGATATAGGCATATTGCCAGAGGGAGAAAATACGGGAAACTCCCACGATGGGAACCCCCCCCCCCCCCCCCCGGAGCATAACAAGTACAAAACAAACAGCTGCTGACCCTACTGGCAAAGGCGACCGCTGTGGGAACTCTCTAGTAGGCATGGGACGGTGGGGTGGAGAGGAAGAGTTCTACCAGGTAGACTGGGAAGCTATTTGTTTCCTTAGTGATTTATGACTTCTCCCTAGTATGCTCTCTATGTGGCTTCACGGTAAAAAAGAAACTTTAAACATAGGCACGGACAAAGTAAAACAGAAGTAAAACAGAAATCAGTATTAAATACGCACTGTACCTAGGTGACACCAGAGCAAATGATCATTTCTGTGAAAATCTGTATAAAATCAATTACATGGCATATGTAGTACAAAATGAAAAAAAATATTAAAAAGATGGCTATTTTAATACCATCTTGATACAATCCTGAGGGAAATTTAGTGTTCTCTGAGACAGATTTCTAGTGTCCTTCATTTTGATTTTGATGAAAATTTATGTTGGTGAGAAAAATATCATTATCTGTTGCGGGGAAAATGGTTGCCAGGCCTTAACTTAATGATATAGAGGACTCTAAGAGTGGGTGAAAATGGTCAGGGAGTGGTTTTAATAAGTGTGAGTGCAGTTAAGGAAATTTTTGCAGGCTGAATAAAATTTCTGAATGCTTAATGATTGTAGAAAGCTCTTTACAAAGTTGACATAGACAGCTGCAATTATCTGTCCCTTACCACATTGGGAACTGCAAGTGAATGCACTTTCTTAATTGGGTGAACAGTTTATATTTAGTTTTTAAAAGGACTTGCTTCATTTTCCTTATTTTAATTCAAAATCCAGTGTTCTCTGCTATCAGTTATTATGTGAGCTGCAAAATCAAGTAATATCTATCTCAAGGACATATGAAGCTATCTACTCTTGCTTCCTCCTTCTCATGCTTATCACCATCCCAAGATGTTTTAAAAGCCAGTGAGATGCAATGAAATGAATGTCTTAAATATAGAGTACAGAGAGAAACCCCCCCCTCACACCCAAATCCTCACATTATTTTGATCTAGAAATCTATTGTACCAGTCAAGCCCATTTTAATGTGAACAGCTATTTATACTGTGTATGGTGAATTTTGGCATGGGGCAATGCCCGTTTAGTGTGGAAAGCAATGACAAAGGTGCCAAGAAGAAGAGATAACTCCTAATTAGACATATTTGGAAATAAGTCTAGCTGTGAATGGAATCACCTTTCTCGGGAAAACTTGGACCCATTAAGAATAATCTGTGTTAGAATCAAATAATAGGTGTTTAAGGACAAGATTTTAGATTCCTTCAGTGAAATCTGCATTGATTTCAGCTCTTGAAACAACTTGATTAACCATAAAAAGAACATTTCTTCTTTCACATTATCCCTTCATATACATTTTCTCAGAAGACTAATTTCAGGTCATTTTGCTGGGAACTGTGCTGTCTTGGAGAAATATTTCCTGCAAGGATTCTTGTGTAAAGTATTTTTTCTCTAAATGCCAAAGCACAGGTGGAAGAGATAGATGGTTTACATAAAATTTAAAGTCAGCCAAGAATAGGCATTTTTGGAAAAAACATCTGATTTGGAAACTTATGAGTATAAATATTAAAGTTATTCTAATAAGAGTGAGAAATGAAAAAAAAAAAACAGAAAAAATAAAATGAAAAATTTATAGTAGCTGTTCCTAGTTTTCATTTTCCTTTTGATCTGTAGGCAGTTTCCTGGAGGAATACTCACAATTATCATAAAATGCTTGTGAACGTACCTAACCAGCAATTAGCTGAGTCACTCTTTACTATCATTTTGGATGGTTATACACTTACTTAGTTATCTTACTTAGGTACTATAACTCATTTATTCAATCTCCTATTTTTGGACATGGAGTTGTTTCCTATTATTCATAATTATAAGCACTATTATGAAAAGCACATCAAAGAACACTGCTCTAGAATTAATAATTTTTGGGTTCTTTTTTATGCAAAGGTGACATGACACAACTCAGTTAATCTTACTACTTCACTTGCCAAATAAAAACAGTGATCTTTGCTTTTACCAGGATTGTCGTGAAGATAAAATATTCAGCTGAATGTGACTCTCCTTTAAATTTGTAACTTACTAAAATAAATATATTTGTCTCTGGGGCAACTTATATAAGATGAGGTTTCTTGTGTGGAAATAAGATTCTGTGTGCATGTGCTTTTAAGTTTTAATGGATTATAGGGTTCTTTGCTCACTCAAAATTAGAATCACTGAAGAACACTAATTGACTATTGTTAGAACTCAAGGGAAAATAAAACCAGATTGCTTACCTTCACCGATTATGGTTTTTTCCTAGAGCTACCAGTAATCTGGAGGTTGAAAACTTACAAGATAATAATGTCTTCTATGTACCTATAATTTTCCACTTTAAAGTGTATTTTCACATACATTAAGTTAATCGTTTTTATGACCAAGTGCAGAAAATTGTGGGTACTGTGCTAACCTCACATGAAAGGGAACTAAGGCTCAGAAAAAATTTAATACACAAGTCTGTAAAGCTAAAGAGTGAAGCATGAGCTCAGGACTTTTCATTCCAGGCTACCACAGAGAAAATATAGAACCCAAAGTCATACATGGTATAGTGAGTACATCTTGAAATCATTATGTTATTCTTTACAAGACAGAGTACATCGCTATTACAACATACCCAATCCCCAACACAAGAAACACCCACGGATACATACACACAGGGTCTTCTTCCTTTTAGAAATTGATTAAACAAGAATTTTCCATTCTTATGTCCTTAGAACACACACAAAGAAACATACACATAAATATAAATGCTCCCTATTTTTTTTGGAGCCCATTAAGTACCAATTTTTCAATTCTTTTACCTATTCAATTTGAGATATACACGTGGTTATTGATGGTTTCATTTGTTTTTATTAAATTGCTAGTGGTGTTTAACATGTGCTCATAGATCGTTGGTGAGTTACATACATATATATTTTTGGTAAATCACCTCTTTATATTCTATATCACTAATCTACTGCTGTGTAATAAATTAGTTCCAAATTTAGCATTTAAAAAACAGACCTTTATTAACTTGGAGTTTCTATGGATTGAAATGACGGTGCTTCAGTTCAAGGAGTCTCATGAGGTTGTGGTCAAGATTTCACAGCCCAATCTGAAGACTTAGTGGGATTTGCTCCCAGCCCACCTGTATGACTGTTGTTCAGCCTCAGCTCCTTCCCATGCATGCATCCCCAGACTTGCCTCATGACATGGTAGCTGGTTCCTCAAGAGAGAGTGAGTTAGAGAGTGAAAATGCCCAAGGTGGAAGCCACTGTCTTTCTAATCTATCTTGGAAGTGACATCCATCACTTTTGCGATATTTTATCTATCAGGAGGGCATCGGTATGTACAGTATATACTCAAGGGGAGAAAATTACACAAAGGCATGAGTAACAGAAGATAGGGTCATTGGGCACCATCATAGAGGTTATTCACCACGTACCCTTTGACCATTTTTCTATCTTTTTACTGGCATGGAAGAAGTACTTTTGTATTAATTCCTTTTATGTTATGACTATCTACCCTTATAAAATGCATTGCATAATTTTCTTATACCTTTTTGAAATATACCTTTAAAAAATGATTTTATTTATTTATTTGACACACAGAGAGAGATGGAGAGAGAGAAAGCAAGCAGGGGGAGTGGCAGTCAGAGGGAGAGGGAGAAGCTGATCAGGGAACCTGATGCAGAGCCCAATCCCAGGACCTTGGGATCATGACCTGAGCCGAAGGCAGATGCTTAACTGACTGAGCCACCCAGGCATCCTGAAATATACCTTTTTGATATCTGCCTTCCTCCTTCTCTTTCTCCCTCCTTCACACTCCCTTCTTCCTTTCCTCCCTCTTCCCTCTTTCTTCCTCCCTTCCTTTTTTACTTTTTCCCTTCCCTTCCTTTCCTTTCCTTCCTTACTTTTCCTTCCTTTCCTTTCCTTTCCCCTCCTTTCCTTTCCTCCCCGCCTTCCTTCCTTCCTTTTTTCTTGTTTCAAGTTATTATGTGGTCAACTATTTTTAACAGTCCTTTGTAGACTCAAATTTTAATTCATGCATTAATATCATATTATAAGTTGATTTTTATCTGAAAAATGAAAATAATCTTGTTGAAATTGTTTCCACAAGAAAAATAACTAATTACTGAAACCTAATATGTAATATAGACCCAGTGGTAGTTATAATAATTAAGGTTTTTCTTAACTGTATTTGTTAAATTTATCAAAATCATTAAATTCCATTCCACTTTTATTTTTAGTAATTTATACAGTCTGGGAATAAAGTAGGAAAGCATTTGGAAGCTTCTACCACAAGAAAGGTAAAAAAAGAACAAGGTTGTATTTTCTTTGTAAAAAAAAAAATTGAGCTCAATGGTTGGCATTAAAATGTTTCAGCTAACTCTTAAATTGGCTTTATAAATGTGAAAGTAATTTAAAAATGGAATGGACTTCCTTTTAAGGAAAGAATATTTCCTAAATATGAATGTTCAAGTAAGAATGACAACTATCATGAAGATATAAAAACAAAATCTTGTTTGGGGCAGGAAGTTGAATGAGGCAGTTACCAGTCTGTTACAAGCTGAAACATCAAATATTTCAAGTCTTGGCTGGTTGTAGGCAAACTTCACAAAGCACAGTCATTTATGTATTTTTTTCACTTCATAAATGGAATAAAAACTTTTACAGAAAGTGAGATGCATATCAATTCAAATCCTTATTTTCTTCCTCTGTCAAATGAAGGAACTAGCATTTACCTCATGTGTTGTTGGCAGGTCTGAATGAATTTAAGTTCTCCATATTTCTTATAAATTTTCAGGACCAGAATATGAAGCTGTATGGGTTTTCCCATGTTTCTGATCAAACCATATGAAGTGCACACCTGAGCAGCCAGAAACATGGAATCAAAAGGAAACTCTAACACATGTATTTTCTCTGTACAGAACATTACAATCTTGTCACTGGAGAGTGCTTCAGCACCATGCTTGGAGTCCATTGTAAATAGCAAAATCACTGACAAAAAGCATAAAAATGCAAAAAAAATCCCATTAGATAGACAGAAAAGAGGATATTTGTTTACAGTTTAAGAGCTGAAACAAGAAGGCAGAGTGTCACCTTGTACCACCTCGGCTGAGAACATGCATGTTGGGTGACTCAAGTTTTTTACCCCTCGCTATGTCTCCAATGACACAAATGCACTGAGATTATTGATTTGGGAGTTATCAATCAATTTTAGTAGGAAAATGTACACATATGGAACCCATTAAAATGAAGGTAGACTCACCCTGCTAAGTGTCATATAGAAAAAGGTATTTGTGAAAGAGAATTTTTTCAACAATGATGAGACATGCTTGTTTAATAAGGGTGCTGGCAAATGAACCTATGTAATGCCAATGGTATTTTGGTTGACAAAAGTATGACTTTTGTCATACTCACAGAAATCTATCCCCATATCACTCCCTGGAGCAATAGTCAGTACTTACTAATGTAATGCTTACAGTGACTTCATAGAGCACAACTACCATGAATAATGGGAGTCAAGGTCATAGTAACCAAGACAACAACAATGGTAGTATTGGATTCTTACACTGTTTATACTAAGCATAGAGATAAGCATTCCACAAATATTACTTTAAAACAGACAACAGAGAAATCCTTATTATTCATATTTTATGGAGAGTGAGATTGAGACTTAGAAAATTTAATGATCTAAAGTAAACAGAGATTTGGATTTTGAATGCAGTGCTCTCTGACTCTGAAACCAGTGATCTTTGTTACTCTGTGCTGCCCAACTTTAATCAAGTTGATCGAGTATATAACATTGTCAGGCCTACTTGTAAAATCAATGAAACCATCAGATGCTGAGTGTCATAATTCCTGAGCATAAATGTAGCAATTAGGGAGGAAATTTCTCATGTATCAACAAGTTCATGCTTCTGGCAATTGTTACGAAAGGATTAACCCAGTGTACTCCCTCTTCTTCCTCCCCTTCTTCCTATATGCTCCTTCTCTTACACATTTGATCATTGTTTTATAAGCTATAGTGTGCCTACTGTTAGGATATATCCCAGAACATTTCACTTATTGGGACATGTCATAAGATCTGTTGATTTAGATTCTTCTAATTTCCACAAATGATTATATTCATGAAAAATGCAATAGCATTTTAACTGTAATACTGATTTGTGAATTGAATAATTATGGGAATGGAAGTTTTCAGAACTAGAGTTAGAATTTTTCTACCATTTCTAAGCCCTTTGCTATTTCTACTACTGTTATTAGCATGAAATTTGAAAGTGTGAAATTTTCAGATAAAACAAAGCACATTTTTGGTTATTTTTTTCACCTTTTGAGAAATTAAAAGAGCACAGAAATATTATTTTAGAGAAATGCTATAGAGAGATAATGATCTAGATCACATTTTTTGAAATTACATGAACTTTCCTTGGGTCTTATGTAGGCAGAAGGAAGCGGTAGGCAAGAGATAACGTAGCTCATGGGAATGAACAGGAGCCTAGCTCTCCCCACATCATGGAAAGAATGGTCCTTTCTATGATGTGTAATCTGGGGCATGTATTAATGAGTTCTCTGCCTTTAATTTTCTTCTTGGGAGAATTCACCAGACTATTATGTAATGTACTTGTGTTGAAAGAATGATACTTATCATCCTACAACCTAACATGTGAAAATATTTGTAAAGACACCAAGACTCTTAAGTTCATATTTCTATAGTATATCACAATACCACATCTTCTTTGGTCACATTATGAATGCATACTTGGATGTGATATATAAAAAGAAGATTTTAGGGGTGCCTGGGTGGCTCAGCGGGTTAAAGCCTCTACCTTCGGCTCAGGTCATGATCCCAGGGTCCTGGGATGGAGCCCTGCATCGGTCTCTCTGCTCAGCAGGAAGTCTGCTTCCCACCCCCTCTTTCTGCCTGCCTCTCTGCTTACTTGTGATCTCTGTCTGTCAAATGAATAAAAAAAAAAACTTTAAAAAAAGAGAAGATTTTAGGGGCGTCTGGATGGCTCAGTGGGTTAACCCGCTGCCTTCAGCTCAGGTCACGATCTCAGGGTCCTGGGATCAAGTCCCGCATCGGGCTCTCTGCTCAGCGGGGAGCCTGCTTCCTCCTCTCTCTCTGCCTGCCTCTCTGCCTAGTTGTGATTTCTCTCTGTCAAATAAATAAATAAAATCTTAAAAAAAAAAGAGAAGATTTTAGTCACTCAGTGGAAAAGTCTATGAATATATGGGATGCAGTGTGACTGAGTGGACATAAAGGAAAGTTGGGTTGAGGAGAGATCAGCAGCCTCCTTGACGTTCTTGCCTGAGTTTACCCTGCTTGCCAAGAAATACAGAATATAAATCTGTTTTTATAGCATTCCAGAATCTTTTGCAAATGGATTTCCAATCACTCTTACATAGATATTCATTGTAGGTGTAAGTCTTACAATTTAACGTAAGGTGTTACTTTCAGATTCATAAAATATTATGTCTGTAAATGGCTACAATAGCAGGAATATATTCCAGTTTCATCTGGAATAGTGCTATCTGTTTGTCATTCACCCAAGTGTATGCTACAATTCCTTTTTTTAAGTTTTTATTCAAATGCCAGTTAGTTAACATACAGTGTTATATTAGTTTCACGTGTGTACTGTAGTGATTCCGCACTTTCATAAGTCACCCCAGGCTCATCACGACAAGTGCCCTCCTCAATCCCCACCACTTATGCTTAAAAGCGCCTTCTCTTTGCATTTAACTGAACAGTATGAAGTTTTATGAGCTCTTCCATGAAGAAAATTACTATTTGAAATTTCCCACTGCTATTGTTGCAACATTCAGAAGCTCTCACTGTGGGGTCTTGATGTATCAGGGAAATGTCAGAATAAAATTTGAAGAGGAATTATTTTTAAGTTGCATCTTAATTATCAAAATTGGTTTAAAATTAAAAGACAAATGTAAAGAAACCGCTAAAATTTAATATCCACACAAAAGCAAAAATAAAATTTATTTAAAAAATTCTCTCTCTCTTCACTATGTCTCTGTATTGCCTGGTATGCTCCATTAGTACAGATATGGTGAAAAATAGCCTAGGTACCTTCTTTGTGTCAGCATTCTTTTATGGTAAAAAATCCCGTCAATGTGAAAGATGAATTGGAACAGAGACACCACTTGTTTAGTAAAAAGTAGTTCTTAATAATTGTGATTAAGAGGTAGAGGAATAAGGGATAAGTGCAACTGAAATAGTCAAGAGAATGAAATGAATTGGAAATTAATCTTTTAATGTGTTTTTTATGCTAATAACACAACGAGCTAGACTTATATTCAAATTCACTATTTGGGAGATGATGCAAAATGTAACTTTACATAAAAGGCCAGTACTATATATTGATTTGTAAGAAATATATTTAGTCATTCAGATAATAAAATGTATTTCTCAGGTATATTTCTTTTTTATCCACAGTTCCTAAAAATATTTCATAGCCATAATGGTGAAATAGGTGTCTTGTGTTAATGAAGTTGCTTTTGATACCCTACCCAAGGGTGGGGGCTACTTGCTAAGCAGACTAGCCCAGTGATTAAAGGGTTGCAACTCTGACTTGTTCCTCAATCTCTAGGGAGGGGAGAGTGCCTAGAGGTTGAATCAGCTAATGGCCAAGCACTTTGTCAGAAATGACTATGCAATGAAGCCTCTATAAAAACTTAAGAGGACAGCTTTTAGGTCTTTTTTGCTTTGTTTGTTTGTTTGTTTTGTTTTGCTTTTATTTATTTTTATTATTTTGTTTTATTTTATTTTTTACTTTTGGAGAGCTTCCACACTTGAAAAATCAGATTCTTCCAGGAGCCCCCCAGCTAAGCTTCAAGGTCCGCAAGTACAGAAGCTCCTTTATTGGGACCTTGACCTACATGTCTCTTCATCTGGCTCTTGGTTGGTATTCTTAATCATATCTTTTAATAACCTGGTAAGTGCAAATGAAGGATTTCCCTGAATTCTGTGAGTTGCCCTAACAAATTAATCGAACCTAACAAGGAGGTCACTGGAACCTCCAATTTATAGCCAGTCAGTGAGAAGGCTTTTGACTGCCACCTCAAATGGGGAGGGGCAGAAGGTGTTGTAGGTCTGAAACTTTAGCCTGTGGAATCTATTGTTGTCTCTGGTTAGATAGTGTCAGAATTGGAATTCTCAGAACCCTGCTGGTGTCCAAGAATTGCATGGTAGTTGTGTGTGTGGGGAATACATGTTACAGCAATTTAAGACCAGGGCCACTAAAAAGCCCACAAATACAAGATAGCCAGTATATAATGAATGAGAGACATTGTGTCTGAAGGACTGTTCTTGCTACACAATTTGGTTTTATATTTATTTGCAATTTTTTTAGACTTTCAATGTTTTTATACACACTTATTTTTGCTATATTACTGGAGCAGTAAAAAAGCCTTAAAAACAAACAAAAAATCAAATTTTTCATAAGATGACTGTAACGTCATTTTAGAGCACTTTTGCTATTGTCCCAACATTTTGGTAATATATTTCCAGGGCTGATAAAATCATGAGGACTCCTTGAGGCATTTTAAAAAACAGCGGTAGAAGTCCTGGATTGTATTGGATACAGCTATTGAATTATATTTATAATTGTTAAGTATTAGCACAATTTAAAAGTAGGCAACACATCTATCTCAGAATAGATACCCTTCTAAAATTTTTCTTAAATGTCGAGAAGCAAAATAGGGAATTCTGCATTGTGACAAATTCATATTTATTATTTTTTCTACAAGATGAAGTTAACACCTGTGGAACTTGAAGATTTTATTATTCTAAGCACAGAGCAGGAGGAGCATTCATGAAGAGTGCTGGAAATGCTAGATAAGCTTTTAGTGACTGGCAGTCCCAAAGCTAGCTATACTTAAGTTATCTTGTGTGCTCCCTTATTATTTTGCCTTGTTGCTGAAGGGGAAATCTATTAACGGAGAGGAAAATTCAGACCAAAGAATCAATTACTTCCCTTTCTATATTCATCATGATAAGTCTATCCTTTTATGATTAGCATGAGGACACAGGTTGCACTATAAATCATTTGAACATTCAAAGACGCTTTACCTTAAATAAAATTAGACATTGGTGACTGGCAGTCACAAATATGTGAAATAAAGGACATATGCTTAAAATCGCTTCCTTCTTACCAAGTACATTCTTCACTCTGCAGCCTCGGCTGTGCTAGCCCCAAGTTATTCTAGAGGCTCACCAGCTGGGCTTTATTATACCAATTAGAAAGGTGAACTTTTAAAATAACCAGTGGCTTTTTTTTTTTTTCAGTGTGAGAATTCTAAGCTGCATATGTAGGACATTTCAAATGAACAAAGGCATCGAATAAATACCATTACAAGAGGTACATCTACAAGGTTTTATAGCATATTTCCATTTCATCATGTATAAGTTGGATTGATTTCATGGAAATAGACACAAAGTAATAGTTATACCATATTCCAATATCACTATTCCTATAGTTCTCATATGAAATCACAACTGCTTTGACTTTTTGAAAAATATAAAATGATGCAATCACTTGACAAAAATATCGTTGTACATACAAAGTCATTTCTTTATTCAAATGTATATGAATGTCTCTAGCATTAAATTTTTAAAGTAACTACTTAAAATATTAGTAATTATTCATCAATGATATTGTTTGGAATTTTGTGCTTTGGAAATATAGGTGTTTGAACATCTTTGTTATTTCCTAGAGAATTACTGCTTTTCCAGCTCAGGGTCCTGAAAAATAATTGTTAAAATATAACAGAACATATTTACAGTATAGCATAGTGGATTAGAAGTAAACTCTGGAGTTAGTTGTATCCCTTAAAAGATGTGTAAGCTTGATTAAATTACTTAATATTACCTCCAATTTCATTATCTTAAAATAGAATTAATAATACCAATATCATAGGGTTGTTATTCTAATTAGCATGAGATTAATTTAGTTAAAATACTTAACCCTGATTGATATATAGTGAGTGCTCAACAAATATTTGTTGAATGGATGCACGGATAAATCTTCTTGTCAGATTACATCACTAAATCACTTTTTGTTGGAAAGGGAAATGACGTTTGTTTGTTTGTTTGTTTCTCCCAGATAACCTTTATTAATTCGGCTATGAGTCCGTCCTGGCTGAAATGTTTTTAGTCAATCATCAACTTTATTACATGCACTTATAATTCTAAGTTCTAGTTATATACCTACAATCTCCAAAGAGTAGAAAAAGTACCTTTAGCATTTAAGGGAGTGAACAATATGTGTAAAGGTGTACTACCAAATATGTTCAATCTTCATATCTCTCAAAATGCTCACCATAGAAGAATGAGTACTCAAGAATCCCTTAGTGGGATGCGTGGGTGGCTCAGCTGGTTGAGCATCTGCCTTTGGCTCAGGTCGTGATCCCAGGGTCCTGGGATCGAGTCCCGCATTGGACTTCTTGCTCAGCGGGAAGCCTGCTTCGCCCTCTGCCTGCTCTGTCTTCTGCTCCTCCTGCTTGTGCTCTCTCTCTCTGACAAATTTAAAAAAAAAAAAAAAAGAAAAAAAAAAGAATCCCTTAGTGGTGTGTGTGTGTGTGTGTGTGTGTGTGTGTGTGCATACATGAGAGCTGGTGTTTATTTATCTATCTGGATAACTAATGGGCAAACATCTGCATCTAGAGGTAAGTTCTGGAAAGGGAAAAATGAAAGGACTTCTATGAAGGCTGAATTTAGAATTCAAAGTCCTGTGGTTTTCGTTTCATTTAATTATAAATTATTCTATAATTTTTGGACCACTCAAGTTTTTCTAAGACTCATTTCCCTCATTCATCGAGCACACAGAATGATAAATAATAACTTGAAAGTGCTTGGTGAACCAGAAATCATTGGTTCATCCATAGCGTCGTGGGATTGTCATCTATCATTGCCAGGAGGGCACACAATCATGTTTATCGTGATTTCCAGATCACAAGCATGGGGAACTTGTGAGAGGCTGTCATGATCAGCTTCGTCTTCCCACTCTATCCTGCTTCTACATCAAGGTCCCAGAACCTTGCCCACAAATTTTGATATAATGGGTATTTGTGAGGCCTTAAAGGAGGAGGCATTCTGAGCCAACCTATCCACACCAGTTTATTCTAACCCTGTTTCTTGTAATGAATAGTTACTATTCATTCATTTTCCACATTTTTCTGTTCGCATATTACTATTTTAGCCAGTTCTGCTAACCTAAGTGGAAGCCTGCCGTATCTTGAAAGAAAAGTTAATACGAACTCTTGTATTATATCTCCAGAAGCACTGGAGAGTGCTTCAGCACCATGCTTGGAGGCCATTGTAAATAGCAAAATCACTGACAAAAAGCATAAAAATGCAAAACAAAAAATCCCATTAAATAGACAGAAAAGAGGATATTTGTTTACAGTTTAAGACCTGAAACAAGAGGGCAGAGTGTCACCTTGTACCACCTCGGCTGAGAACATTCATGTTGGGTGACATGTATTAGTATTAGTATTAGTATTAGTAAGTCCTGATCCTCTGCAACTTCTATATTCCCATACATTTTTATTTTGTAATTACCAAATAAATGTTCTTTTTTATTTTTTTAAAAGATTTTATTTATTTATATGACAGACAGAGGTTACAAGTAGGGAGAGAGCCAGGCAGAGAGAGGGGGAAGCAGGCTCCCTGCTCAGCAGGAAGCCTGATGCAGGGCTCCATCCCAGGACCCTGGGATCATGAACAGAGTCAAAGGCAGAGGCCTTAACCCACTGAGCTACCCAGGAGCCCCAATAATGTCCTTTTAAATATATCTGTTTGCCCGATTAGGCTGTAAATAAACTCTTTGAAGGCAAGAGCTATTTCTTTTAAAAAAAATAATATTTTATGTGTGTGTTTATAGCAATTAACACAGTGTTAAAATACGTACTTATTGAATCGAAAGAAAAAATACAAATATATAAAAATAAGTTACATATTATTTCATAATAAATATATGCTTATTGAAGACAATTTGGAAAATACATGAAAGAAAAAGGAAAAGAAAAAAATCAACTGATTAATAATACCACTGTTAGGTTTAAGCCGCTGCCTTCGGCTCAGGTCATGATCTCAGGGTCCTGGGATCGAGTCCCGCATTGGGCTCTCTGCTCAGCAGGGAGCCTGCTTCCCTCTAACTCTCTCTGCCTGCCTCTCTGCCTACTTGTGATCTCTCTCTGTCAAATAAATAAATAAAATCTTTAAAAAAAAAAAAAGAAAAGAAAATAATACCACTGTTAAAAACACAGTCACTGACAATAATGAGATATTATTTCGGAACCATTATATTGATAAAAATTTTAAAAGACTTGGTAAAGATGAAGAGTACAGCTGGTAGAAGTGTAAGTTTGGTCAATTATCTTTTGTCAATATATAGGAAATGTATATACCACATGACCCTACAATTCTTTTCTATGTATCTAATACAGAAATCTCTAGTACAATGTATTTAAGACATCACATGAAAGTATGTTCACTCAAGTATTGTTTTGTAATAGAAGAAAATAGAAAGCAACCTGTATGTTCCATCAGAAAGAGAGTGGATAATTAAGGAAATACTATATACCAGAGGAATGAATTGAGAGGTTCTAAGTGCGTGGATGTGGATAAGTTTTTAAAAACATTACATGAGTGCAAGGAATAAGTTGCAGAATGTTTCCCTTGTTTATATTATTTATATATAAGTCCATACTCATAGTATGTCATGTACAGTTTATATTGTATATTTGTACATACAGTAAAATCGCAAAAACAGAGAAGGAAAAACAAAATCTATGATGCACTCCTAAGGACTATAAAATAGGGAAGTATAGAGAGAAAGAAAAATGAGACTAGGGAGGGAAGAAGTGACAGTGCAAATTTATCTACAGCATTATAATAAAGACAAAATCAGCTTGTGGATGTATTTCTTTACTTACCCACACATAGGGTTTAAAGTTAAAGAAATATCTGTTGTTATTTATTCAGGTTTTAGCACAAAAATCTTTATTTTATCTGTGCTATATACAATTTTAAAAGCTTTCCAATGGCAATTAATTTGGGTGACATTTAGAATGTATGGAAACATTTATTGGATACGTACTTGATGCTGGGAAGTTTTAAAAATTCTGCACAAGAATGAGAAACAGTGTCTAATTTTGAGTCCAAAAAAAAATTAGGAATCAAGGTACTCCATATTGACCACCAGCTAGAAAATGTCTCAGAGTGATTATTACCAAATTGAATTCTTGATACATTTTTCATGCGATTTTTCATTGTAACATCTTTAAAAACATCATTACCAAAGAAAGAAATGATGAAAATAAATCACAGACCATGTAAGTAAGAAAGTATATACATAATCAATTACTATCACCCTCTCAAGACATTACTTTCTTTTTTTTTTTTTTAAGATATTATTTATTTCTTGTGAGAGAGAGAGAGAGAGAAGCAGGGGGAGAGACGCAGGGAGAGGGGAGAAGCAGACTCCTCTTTGGAGCAGGAAGCCCTACCCGGGGCTCTAACCCAGGACCCTGGCATCATGACCTGAGCCAAAGGCAGATACTTAACTGACTGAGCCACCCAGGCACCCCTCAAGACACTGCTTTCTAACATGGATCTGAGTTAGAGCAGGGACAAGGACCAGAACTGCAAA
The DNA here is from genome assembly GCF_922984935.1 of Meles meles. NCBI lineage: Eukaryota > Metazoa > Chordata > Mammalia > Carnivora > Mustelidae > Meles > Meles meles. The sequence continues at coordinate 52,615,656 of NC_060077.1, forward strand.
ATCCAGTGTTTCCTGAAAGCTGAAACTCTATGTCCCTTGAGAAAAGGACTCAAAGACTGTTGAAGTCTGAGCCAAGATGAGCCACAGCAATGGCTTTTACCGACTTTCTCCTTTACTGTACTACTACAAATTATGCCAAAGGATGGAGATTTAACATGCTAATTAGACGTGGGATGCGTGAAAGAAATATGAACTTTAAGTGTACAAGTGTCATTAAATCCCCACCCCTACATGCTTAAACGCCCTCCTTTTCTAGACTTGGCCTCTTAAAAGACCTCCCTGACCTCTTTCTGTGCCAGGGAGCCAGCCTGAAGGACTCTTTCCTTTGAGCCATCTCTCTTGTGCTCCAATAGAAGTAAAAGTCTTACCTGGAACGCTTATCTGGCCTTTTGTCAATTTCTATTGTTTAGCAAGCCCAAGGAAGGACCGTCAAGGATGGTCAGTAGTAGAATTCATACTCTCTAGTCAAATCTCTCTCCTTTTACTTGGTTCTGCCATTCCAAAGCCTTTTGAGATATCAAAGGAATAAATACATGCATATGAAATGATCCATTCAACTTTTAGTTACCCACAAAGTAGTGAATCAATTTCTGCAGGGTCTTGGGAAATTTCCTGATGTTTCTGAAGTTAAATGAAAACTATGTGTGTCTCCTACAGTGCATTTTTCTTATAGAAAATTACAGTCCATGTTGTGCTGCCTGTTTATAATAAGGTCTGGAAGAAAGCTATAGATTGTGATTATAGGTATTTAGGTAGGGTTTATTACCAAGAGCTGAAACAGAAAGACTAAATGCCAATTTTGCCACTCTTTACAGTAGTCAGGGAATGTTGGATGAAACAAGTTCATATCATCTATTTTTGGAATATGCATTTTTTAAAATAATCACACAAATAGACAATTTCTTAAAATGAGAAATTGAATACCTGTTTTTATCATAATACCTTTACCAACTCAAATGAAAAAAACACATTTTATATGGCACGGTCATTCTGGTTTTTTTGGCTTCACATGTAGATAAAAATACATCAGAAAGTGGATATATGTAGATTCAGGGTTGATGTTGGCCTGCCTCTTGGGCTAGCTTTCCAGGTGTACATGAAAGACACAGGATACAGGCGCTGAATTGGGAGTACTTCTAGTTTAAAAAAAAAAAAAAAAGCCATGAGACATATGTTTTTCAAATTTGAAGCTACATTCAAGCATTTTTTGGACACCGACAATTAAAAAAAACATGTAAAAAGATGGACACTAAAAAGGATTATAAAGGAATAAAAACAAAGTCAGTCAAACTCTGGGCTTCTGCCAAATCTGACAGGTGAGCAATTAGCAGAGACTCGAGGGGAACCTAGACAATAATAGAAGTAGTGGTGGCCAGGGCCCCCTGCTTCTTTTAAGAGATTAACTATTGTTAAGCCCTTGGCGCTCTGCAACGGAACCTTGTGTCCACAGGCAGGAATCAGGCACGCAGTGGTGTTAGTCTTGTGAAATCATGCCAAATCACAGAGAAACATCCCAGCTTTCCATTGAGGGCGGAGAGAGCATGCAGCCAAAACAGCTGAGGTGTGTGCTGTCAGGAGAGTTTCTTAGAGGTTGAACTTGCCTTCAGGCAATATATGTATATATTACCCACCCATATTTAGTAAAAACAAAACTGGGGGTTCCCAGGCCAAATGTCAGATCTGGTGCTGGTTCCTTCAACTTTCATTCCTGTATTTGGTGCTTTTGTCTACTATAGAGCATTGTTCAAGGTACAGAGGACGATCCTTTCATAATAAGCCCAGATGTAATAAAAGAAGCAGAGAAGATTTTGGATACAAAGCATCGTTATTATCTCTAGGGAAAGAGCTGTTTGCAAAGGTAACGTTCACAGGGTTGGGCAGAGAGTAATTAGATGTTAATGTCACCCAGCAGCTTTAGAGGAGATCCTTTATGATGTAGCACAGGACCATGTCATCGGGGCCTCTTTTCTGCAATGGCAGATCCCTTTCAGCTCAGATTTGAATCCAGAAATAACTTTCCATGCCAAAAGTTGCTTAAAATATCTCTCTGATCATCACAGCAGCACCACGTACTTGCTTCTCCTCTGAAAGAAGGCAGATAAAGAGTGCCTCAATTAGAGAAAGCATCTTGGAGAACCACACTGTGAGTTTGGATAATAGGAAAATCAGGTAAATAGCACTAGGTGGGGTTTATTGGTGGGAAGAAAAGCCTTTTGTAACAGCCACAACTGATGAGGACTTGTCCTTCATAATTGCTGTTTGAATGTACAGATTGCAGGCAGTTAATAGAAGCCCAAGTAAGAACTTTCCACAGAAAGAGAATAACGCGGGACTGCAAAAGAAAGCCTAAGGGGGCCCCTGGGTGGCTCAGTGGGTTAAAGCCTCTGCCTTCAGTCCAGGTCACATGATCTCAGGGTCCTGGGATCTGACCCTGCTCGGGCTCTCTGCTCAGCAGGAAGCCTGCTTCCCCCCTCTCTCTCTGCCTGCCTCTCTGCCTACTTGTGATCTCTGTCTGTCAAATAAATTAAAAAAAAAAAAAAGAAAGAAAAAAAGAAAGCCTAGGAAAGTTTGGAAGTATTTTCTCAGCTACACAGATTTAACCTTATCACAGAGCTCTTGAGGAGAGAATTGTGGATTAGTATCAGAACCTATGGTATAAATTTTCTAATTTCCTTATGGTAATGGTGTATGCCAAAATCTACATACAGTCATCCTCATAAAAAAGGAATCTAGGGGTGCCTGGGTGGCTCAGTTTGTTAAGCATCAGACTCTTGATTTCAGCTCCGGTCATGATCTCAGGGTTGTGGAGATCAAGCCCTGCTTCTCGCTCAGTGTTGAATATGGAGCCCGCTTTAGATTCTCTCTCCTGTTCCCTCTGAACCTCCCCACCTCACATGCACACACACTCTCTTTCTCTTGAAAAAGAAAAGAAGGAATTAAAAAATATACAATGAATCTTGAACTTCAAAGACCTCCACCACAAGAATACTGATAGCTCCAACTGTCTCTTACAAGCAAGATTTTTGTGAAGTTCTGCCTAAGTGAGCTTTGAATTGGTGTGTAACATAGGGGTATACATTTCGTTAGCAACATGTAAGACCTACCACTTGAGTGATTTTTGCATGTAATTAAGTAAATAAAATAGATGTGGGAAAAAGTTAAATAGTGACTATCTGTGGATAGATTATCTATGATAAACGTGATGACAAGTTCATTGTCAACAATTCATACAACTTCAAAGCAATATCCAAGTTTTCTTTATTGTTACCTTTCAGTTTTGAGGACTCACATTGCAAAATTATTTGCTTATTTGAAATATTAATATCCTCATCTTTCCCTTTCCTCTTGAGTCTCATGATGCTGAAAGTACTATCAGTCATTTTTTTCCATGGAAACTATATGAGAAGTGAAAAAGTATACATTTTTGAAGTCCAATAAGCTTCAAATATAACATTTAAAGTTGTATAAAGGCTATTAAAATATTAGAGATTTTGAGATTCTATAAAATTCACTAATATAATCCTGTTACCCTTTCCCAAGTGCCCACTATGTTTCAGATACTCGGAGAAAGCCTCATGTATTTTGCCTCTGGTCCCAACATCAGCCCTGCAGGGCATAAATTATTATCCACGTTTGTTAGATGAAAATACACTACCCAATTAAACTAAGACTTTGCTCAGAGTATTTCAGCCAGTAAGGACCATAACTGTTTCCCCAAACTAAATTTTCCCAGCTCCTTATGCAGAGATCTATGTCAATTCTCCAAAAGAAATACAATACAAACTACATAAGCAATTTAAAATTTTCGGGCACCTGGGTGGCTCAGTGGGTTAAGCCGCTGCCTTCGGCTCAGGTCATGATCTCAGGGTCCTGGGATCCAGTCCCACATCGGGCTCTCTGCTTTCTGCTTGGCAGGGAGTCTGCTTCCCTCTCTCTTTCTCTCTGCCTGCCTCTCTGCCTACTTACGATCTCTCTCTCGCTCGCTGTCAAATAAATAAATAAAATCTTTAAAATCTTTAATATTTTAAAAAGTAAAGGGAAATGAGTGAAATCAAGTTTCCTAATATTTTTACTTAAACCACATAACTTAAAACTCTCATTTAAACATGTAAACAGTATAAAATATTATTAATGAGATATTTTACTTTTTTTTTTTTTTTTTTTTTTTTTTTTTTTAGGTCTCTGAACTCCAGGGTGCATTCAGTATTTCCTGCACACTTTGGTTTAGTCTAGCTCCCTTTCCAGGGCTGGAGAGCCACCAGGGGCTAGTGACTATGGGATTGGCTGTACAGGTTTATATAGTTTAAAAATAGTTATGCACGGGGCACCTGGGTAGCTCAGTCGGTTAAGTGTCTGACTCTTGATCTCAGCTCAGGTCTTAATCTCAGGGTCACAAGGTCAAGTCCCGAGTTGGACTCACACTGGGTGTAGAGCATGCTTTAAAAAATTAGTTATGGCACAGCATAAGACATGAATCAAGGTCTGTTGATCCCAGGCTCTACCACTTGCAATCTAAAGCATGACCAGGCCATAGTTTGCCCTGAGTCTTTTCCTGCAAGGGTAAGAATAAGGTGATTCTAGTTGGCCTACAGAGTTGGGAGGGATAAGTTAGGTATCTAGTGGGAAAGATTGGGTAGATTACCTGACACATAGGAGCATCAAAAGAAAATAGGTCCATTCTCTCTCTTTTTTGCCTTGTTTTTTTTACTAAAAGACTTATTTATTCATTTGAAAGAGAGAGAGCATGAATCAGGAGAGGGGCAGAGGGAGAGAATCTTAAGCAGATGCCCTGCTGAGTGCAGAGCCCATCCTGGAGATTGGTCCCAGGACCCTGAGATCATGACCTAAGCTGAAACCAAGAGTTGGACACTTAACTGACTGAGCCACCCAGGCATCCCTCTGTTCTCCTCTTTTTCTCATGGATTATATTCTATGAGAATGGGATTTAGAGCCCACAACTCAACCATCAAGACTTCTCCAGGAAAAGCTTGAGAAGAAGCCATATAGAACCTCACGGATTTTATATTTCAGTTAAAGTTTATACCATGGCTTTGATCAACATGAATGGAAAGGAGACCAGGAATATGGAAATGATGAACTTTTTCAGCTCCATTTAAGTTAAGATTTAAGTTGGTAATTAGAAGGAATTCATAGAGAGGCTGACATGAGTACAAATCAAGGTTATCGTCTACAACTGAACAGTAATTATTTCAGATTGCGTTTATTTCTCCTTGAGCTAGTAGAGATAATTAAGGATTCTTTTATAAGGAACAAACCAAGGCCAGATCAAAATAAACATTGCCAAGGACAGAACTCTAATCTCAATCCATTTTTTTTCCCTCAAATTTCCCTGGCCCATGGTCTAGTTTTGTTGATATTTCAAATTAAATATTATATATTATGTACATCTTGCACTTTGTGTCATATAATGCATCAGAATTAGATATTTGAAATGTGTGGAGCACATTATTGAGGACCAGATAAATTTAGGTTTAGAAGACAATTACGCCATTTGTTAGCTGTGATACCTGGAGCAAATTCTTAATTTTTCTGAGTATATAATGTATATAAACATATATAATAATACCTATTTTAGAGCACCTGGATGGTTCAGTTGGTTGAGGTCTGCCTCTTGGTTTCAGCTCAGGTCATTATCTCGGGGTCACGTGATAGAGCCCTTATACTGGGCTCCATGCTCAGTGGGGAATTTCCTTGAGGTTTTCTGTCTCTCTCTCTCTGTCTCTGTCTCTCTCTCTCTCTCTCACCCTCAGTCCCCTTTCCCCACTCAAGCATGCCCTTTCTTTCTCTCTCTCTCTTTCTTTCTTTCTCTAAAATAAATAAATCTTTAAAAATAATACTTGCTTTGCATATCTGATATTAAGATCAGTGTTGATGTTTATGAAGCCTTTTCCATTGTGCATGGCGTATGATACCAACACAAGAGATGATACTTAGTATAATGTTATAGTGGTTTTCTGAAAAAGAAATATTTGGCAGTTTAATAATCTTTATGAAACTTTAATATACCAGTAAAATCAAGCTAATGTAAAAGTGAATACATTGGGTTTGGAGAGGGTGGCCTTTCATATCTGTCCACCTATAAATAATTTATTGTCTGTTTATTTGGTTATTTATTAACTTAGAGTCTTTTTTAAATATATGTAAATTTTCTAATCGATAGAATGTTACTAATCCTTTGGAATCTCCTGTGTTTTCTCTCTGAACCTGTAGCACTGTCTTATCTGCAGAGGTAACCATAATCCTGAATGTTTCTGTTTGGTTTCATTTTTGTCTTATTTTTTGGCTTCATTTTTGTTTAAGACTCTTATCAATGTATCTTTATAAAATACATCATTTAGTTTTGCATGTATTTATGCTTCACATAAATAGAAGCATACTCTATGCATTCTTTATAAATTTGCTCAATATACTTTATATAAGATGCATGCAACTATTTAAAAATTATTTGTTTTTCTGTTATAAGGGTTTAGGTTGCTTACAATTTCTTCTCTTAACAAATAATACTTCTAGAAACATTTTTATTTAAGCTTCATTTATATCCATATATTTACTTATATATACATGTGCGTGTGTACACACACACACACAAACACACACACACACACACGAGTTTTCCTAGGATACATTTCTTGAATGGAATTGCTGTGTTTTATGATAGGCACATTTTCAAATATACTAGATAATATCAAATTATGTTCTAACATGTCCATACCTGTTTATATTCCCATAGAGCAATACTACTTAAAAGACTTTGGTATTGGCATTGGATACACAGACTAATTGAACAGAAAGTCCAGAAACTAATCTATGTGAACATAAGAAATTGATTTATGAGAGTGATGGCTTTGCAGAGCAATAAAAGGTCCAGGGTAATTGGTTACCATAGAAAGAAAAGACCAAAATGAATCCGAAGCCCTTCTTCATTCCAAAACTGAGTATCATTTCCAGGTGGATTCAAGACTTAGACATGGAAAACAAAATATAAAATTTTCAGACAACCATATAGGAAAATAATTCTATTACCTCAGGCCAAAAACATTTCTTAATGGAGACTAAAAAGCAAAAAGTGCAAAGGAAATAAACATACATAGTCTATTACATGCTCACGAAGGGACATGAAAAGGGGAGCAAAACAGATAAACCACAGAGTAGAAAGATATATCCATTTATCTTTTTATAAAAAACCTAACTATTCCAAGTTGGCCAAATAACAATAAGAGATAAGTGGATAAATTAGCGTAACTGAGCTGTTCTTACCTAGCATGAGTCATCAAACTTTTCTTGTAGATGGCCAGATAGTAAATATTTTAGCACTTTGTGGGCCACATATGATACCTGTCACACACTTTTTCTCATTTAATGTCTCATATATATATAATATATTTTATATTACATAAAATATTTAATATTTAAATATTTTATGTAATATAAAATATATTTAAATATAATATATATTTGCAATACTTTATATATATTTTTATATGTATATATTTACATATATATTTGCAAATCTTTAAAGATGTGAAAACCATTGCCCACTTACAGGCAGGACAAAAACAGTCCGTGGGCCAGATTTGTCCCATGGGCCCCTATGTAACATGCAAATCCAGCCACATATGCAACTACTATATTAACAGCAGGGGTACATGTGAGAATTCTAAAGCCTGAATAAGTACTGCATTCGTGCAGACACATAATCAAGATTTAGCACGACGAATGTCTCCAAACTGCTTGATATCCAACAAAGGTACTCTACCAAGGAGGAAATGGAAGACTACAATGGTCTGCAGCTGGTGGCCAAAGGAAGTGGGGACAGAGTTTCTAACTCTTTCCCTGCTCAGGGTTGCCACCTTTGGACAGCATCAGGATCCTTCTGGTGTGTCTTTCCTCACTCCTGCTGGGCCTGACCTGACTTCACGATTAATATGGTAAGTCATGTTGTTGTTAGGATATAGCTTGTTTGCTAACTTCTGGGATACAGGCAAGAGTAGCTCATCAGCACTATAATAACATTCCTTTTTATTAAACCTATTTTTCAAAAAAGCTCATAAAATAAGCTCTTTTATCAATAGCAAGTTCTAAAATGGATCCCCTTCAAAAGGCAACAGGAATCAGTCTGGCAGCCGATGTATTTTGAAAAGCTTCACTGGGAGCAAAGAGCCCCATCAGGACCTTCTTTCTGTATGAAAGCCAGAGACATGGAATGGGAAACTGTTAGCTTTCCATATGTTCTTGGTCTCCTTATATAAAATTCCCCTAGGAACTCTTTCCCAGGCTCCTAACCTCAAAACAGACTTTCTAGAAACTTTTAGTTTGAGCAAAATTCAGTATTATAGAACTTTTATTTATTCTCAGTAGATAAGGGAAAGGTTAGTAGGTATTATTGACCTGAAGTGTAATAATGTCCCTCAAGGCTAACCTTTAAATCTTTATGTGCTCAGTAATTCAAGCTATTCAGAGTATCTTTCTCTGTCTTTAGGAATATTATAACATTCCATAAAGCTATAATAAAAAGAATAGTGGAAAAGGGCAAAGGGAAATTACCTCTTCTCTCATGATGGCTCTGTAGGGCATTCACATACCCAGTTTACTCAAATGAGCTTCTTCGGCAGTGTGCAGAGAGTCTCCTAAAAGAAATATAACAGAGTGACATTAACCTGAAATATTGAATCCCTTTATTCACTCAAGAAATAAAATTACCCCTTTATTAATAAGATATAAATTAACATCTTAGCTTGACTGAGAAAAAAGACTCCTGCGCTGTTACTATTGTTTATAAGGAGACAAGAAATAGTTCTATAATGACAGTTTTTACCATGTTTTTCATAATGCCAATAGTTACATTCTTTGAGTTACTTATATAATAAATGATAGGTATTGGTTGATGCTAACTTGATAATTCTAAGTCCTTTGAGTAACAGAGATGCATCATTGTTTTCCTAGTGAATTCAATTTTCAGTCATTATTATTTCAATGCTTTCTTATTTGGACACGAATTCTAAGCTGGAAAAAAAGTATTTGCCTATTCTTCACAGAAGCTCCTACATAAGGCAAGAGACATTCCTGGAAGCAAATATATCAGAGAACTGTACGGATAATACTGAAGATAACAAAACTGTTCTAATAATGATAAGGACCATGTTTACTTAAGTCTTCAGATTATCAGGCACTTTCTTTAAGTCAGTTAGCCATATTCTCACCATTGTGGTATGCAATGATAACTAGGATTACGCCTCTTTTTATGATATACCAGCAGTAATTATAATTCCTGGAACTGGGGTTTTCATAGATAAGTTCAGGATTGAGTTCGTGTCATGGTTCACTTAATGCAACGTTTAATGACAGAACAGAGGTGTAACAGATAGATACATGCATAGATAAAACAGAAGTTTCAAAAATAGAATAAGACTTAGAGAATTAAGAAAGAAGGACTCATAATCTGATGAATATCATCTATGTATCTATTTTAAAGAATATTAGGCACACATAAAATTCATGGAGGAACATTAGAAGCTTTCTCATTAAATTCAAGAAAAAGACAAGGATGCTTTCTGATCCTACTTTCATTCTATATGTTCTGGAAGTCTTGGGCAGGAAAATTAGGTAAGAAAAAGGAGTAGAGCTGTAAGAATTAAAAGGAAAAAGGAAAAAAATTTTATATGCAGATGACATGATTATCTGTGAGTGATCCACGATAATAAGATAATTAATACATGTATGTGAGTCCAACAAAAGCAATGATAGCAAAAACAAAACAAAACAAAACAACAATAACAACAACAAAAAGCAAACTCTTCCCCCAAAATAGGATTTTTTTAAATTGGAAAATTTACTAGAATAAATCTAGTAATAAATATGCAAACTCCTTATGAAGAAAATTACAAAACTCTTTCCAAGACATAAGGAGGAGCTAAACAAAAAACGAGGTAAATAATGTTTATGAATAAGAAGTCTCAATATTGTCAGTATATCAAATTTGCAAAGTGAATTTATAAATTCAAAAAGTCTCCTATTGGAACCAGTTATTTTGTAACTTCTACAAACCAATTCCAAATTTCCTTTGCGAGAAGGAAGGGATAGCTGCCAAAAAAAAAAAAAAAAAGCAATTGGTGAATAAGGCCAGGAGATTTACCCTACTAGACATTAAGAGGTATCAAAAAGTGAATCTAATTAAGGCGATATGCTATTGATGCAGAGACAAATATAGATTAAACAAAAGACTGGAGAGATCAGAAAATGGAAAATGACATACCTACATATCTGGAAACTTGAAATGTAAGAGGGACACTTAAGTATTGGTAAGAAAAAAGGGAATACTTAATAGATCATGCTGAGTCAGCATCCTTCACAAAATCAAATTTCAGATATATTAAAAATCCACGTCAAATTCCAAATGTCAAAATCTTTAGGAGACAATTTAAGATACTGTTTTAGTGAGCCCTAGGTATGAAAATACGTATTTAACAAGCTTCAAAGAGCAAAAAGAAAAAGTTTGATAGATTTGACTAAATTAATATTAAATTTTCTACTCAATGACACCGTAAGTAAAATGAATAAATATCGAATTAATATACAAATATCAAATAAGGAGAAGGTATTTTCCACATAGGCTGCACATAAAGGAATTATTCTTAAACTATATAAGGAATTCCTAAAATCAAGAAGAAAAAAAACAAAACGAAAATTAACACATCTAAAGAAAATGGCAAAGTAGCCACAAAGGCATTTCAGACAAAGAAAACTGAATAGACAGTAGTATATTTTATGGGGCACCTGGGTAGCTCAGTCAGTTAAGTGTCTGCCCTCAGCTCAGGTCATGATCCCAGGGTCCTGGGATTGAGTCTCATGTCGAGATCCCTGTTCTGCCCAGAGTCCATTTCTCCCTCCGCCTTCCCCCTACTTGTTCTCTCAATCTCTCTCTCAAATAAATAAATGAATAAATAAATAAAATCTTTTTAAAATTTAATACATTTTATGTGTAACCTATGTTCATTCTTGCTAGTAATGAGCAAAACACAAGTTAAGACAGTAATTAGATACCATTTTATAATCAGTCAAGAAGTTCAAAGTCTAGTCAATTTTGTTGAGGAATGCTTATATGCTACCTGTGTAAAAATAAATTCTTACATTTATTAAGGAGAGCACATTGACAGTGGCTAGTAGATATTAAGGCATATATATTCTTTATCCCATAGATTCTAGTTCAAGATATATAACCTCTTAAGCACATGTGTGCAAGGAGAAATGTAAAGTTAAAAAAACAGTCTTCATTATAGCATTATTAATAGCAAAATTTTGGAGATAACTGTTTATCAACAGAAGAATATATAAGTGGTCCTATATTCACATACCAAAGGTCAAGAGAAATGAACTAGAGGAGTATGTATCAACATGCATTTATCTCAAAAACATATGCTGATGAAAACAAGAGGGTACAAAATTATGTCTAATATACTAATACAATATGTTAAAATATATTTTTATTGGTAACTATATGTTTTATGTACTGCTTAGGACCTAAAACATCATTCTGTAAGCACTCAGGAAATATTTTTTGCACGGTCTTTTGAATAATAGGAGTATAACAAAAGAAAGGTAACTTAAAATTTTAAGTTTAAGTTTAACTTAAACAACATAAAATTTTAGGAGAATGGTGTTCACTGGGAGGGAGAAAGGAGCATGAGATCAGAGAGGGTTATATTTATAACCTTCTTAAAAATCTGAAGCAATTTTGAGAAATGTTAAGGTTTGATGAAACTCGTGGTTCTGTTCAAAGATTTTTTTTTAACCCTCTATAACTTTTTTGAATATTTGAAATGTTTAAGAAATAAAAAACCCCACAAATGTCTAGACTTAGATGTAAAAAATATTGTGTTTAGATTATCTAAATATTTCAGCTGTACACACTCCAATTTTTATTCTTTTTCCTTGGTAGGAATTCGATGGTCTCACTCATGATGAATTTGAAATTTGGAGGATCTTTGAGAAGATTATGAAATATTGACTTCCAGTTTTACAATAGATTTGAGGATATAGGGGGGATAATTTTAAATAGTATTTTGACAGATTTTACTGTACCCAAAGCTGTCTCCTAGATGTAAGTAAAAAACTTAAAATGTTCCTTATTACCTTGACTCCACGACGTTTTGAATTAGCTCCTAGAAGAAGAGAGACCAGGTGTGACAAGCTGCTGCAAAGAAGGAGTAATTGATTGAAAATCTAAAATGAAATACAGCTATCAATGGTGTCAGATCCAGAGAGATCCCGTTTGGGGCACATCAGCTATGTGTTAAATTGTATTTTGTAGATAGTTTCTCAGGACTTGAATGTATATATTTCACCATAAGGGCTAGATGTGAAGGGCATGTATGAACAAAAAATAATGTCTTACGGGAATACATAATATCTTGGGGAAAATGTCTCAGGGTAAAGTCTTAGAAAAACAGTATAAAATGAAAAGTTAGCCCATGAGCACCTTAAATGAAAGCCTATGCTTTTAGTCAAAAAGACACCTATGCTTTGCAGCATTTCACTAGGGAAAAAAAAATGTAATTCATGAAAATTGAGGGACTGAACACATATGAAGAATGTGAGATATAAGTATGCACAATCAGTATTTGCATTATGCACTTTAACTGTGTCCTGCATTTGGCAAAGCACTTTAAAGAGGGAAGAGCTGGAAATTTGCAAAATTATGAAAAAAGACATTGCTTATTATCTGAGGAGCGCAGCTCACCAAATCCTCTTGGTTTCTCTAAGGCCCCATATCCCCTTTCGATAAGCAATTTTGACTTCAAATACTGGAGCTTTAACCATTTAAATAATCTAGTCTAACCCCTCTCTTCACTTGCACATCCCGTGCAAACACCTAAGGTGTTTTCCTTATTATGTAGTCCATTAAGAGCTGCAGCAAGACATTGGGAAAGCTGTTAATACAAATTTAGTGGTGGCTTTTTGGTAGAGAAAAATGAGTACAGCTGTTTTCTCTGCTTAACCAGAAACTTGGATATTCTGTCTTCGGAGATTTTTTCCCATGGATTTTGTTCTATAGTTTGCTTAATCATGTCTGGAAAGGCTATTTTGCACAAACGTAAGGGCCAACTTGTTAGCAAACTATGCATGCCAAGTCAAATATCCTTCCTGCCGTGGTTCACAGAGGCTCCTCAGTTCTTCTAGAGGAGAGAACAATTTCTTATTTTACATGCTACATCATCCTCAATTCCTCTTGCCCCAATTTTATTTCTTCATTCTCGTTCATTTCTTCTTTCATTTATTTACAGTAAAAAATTGAATTTTTCCAACTATACCAAGCATTGTGCCTGTTATTTGAGATGAGGTATGTGATTAATTTGTCAGCTCATTTATTCAACACATACATTTTATGTGCTCACTCTTGTGCAAGGTACGTGAGAGAAAGTGATTCATGAAAGAGATATGTTCTGTGCTGACATGGAACTTGTCCTATAGATAGAGTCACTGCTGATTAAGCTTGACTCTCCCTTTAGGATTGTAGAGCCTAGTGGCTTCTCACTTCTAGGTAACAAGGTCATCTATAGCATACCCCAAACTTTCCTGCAGTTGTAGGAAAAAGATGCACAGAAGTCATGTAAGAGTTGTTTTGTAAGTATGTTAGCAGCATAGTATTTCTAATTTATTAACCTCTCTTAGGCATCAAATTTTCATCTACATTTGTTCCATATGGGATTCCTCAAAAAATCATGGAGTGCCAGCTCCAGGGAAAATTAAAGAGTCCTAGAGTGAACACGTTGACATAGGACTATCATAGTGTATCTCTAAGTTATGTTAATTTGTTCCTCTTTTGATTCTGACAGACTTCTCACTTTATCCCCAAAGCACTTTAGGTTATATGTACTTGATTTCTGCAAAACTTGTGAATTTTTTGGAAGTCAACAGAAAATATGTGAAAAAGAATCCTGGGTTGTCAGCTGGGAAAACTAGGAGGTTATTCCTTTTAATCCAAGTGTGCCTTAAGGGTTATTTTATTGTAAGCAAGAAAATGTGACTCTCGCTTCCTAGCCAAAAAAGAAATTTATTGAAGAAGTAGAACAGATTATAGAGGGAAAAGAATAATTGGAGAACATTTTGGACATGGCAGAAACAGTACCAAAACATAGTGACTTACAACATTTTATTTGTCCATGATTCTAGGAGTCCATAATTTGGGCTGCACTCAAATTATTTAAATTCCTTTCTCGTTATATGCCAAAAATCATACTAATGATCTATCGGCCACCCATATTTAATGATCTATCAGATGACAACTTGATTAGGTTTTTCTTTCATTTAGTTGAAAGTGAGAATTGGAAATAACCCAACTTGGAAATGGATGTGTTAGCTGTTCATTAATATTTTTCACTTTTCCTTGACTGTCTGAGGTTTCCTATGTGGCTGCAGTTAACTGTTGAGAAGATTAAGTAAAACATGGCCTCAATCACATGTCTGGAGTTGCTGGTGGCTATCAGCTGGGCTTCTCTCTACATGTACTTTTTTATCCTCAAGGACAAAACCCTGCATTTCTTCGTATGGCAATAGCATTCCAAAACGGTGATGCTGGAAGCTACTGAGTTCTGTGGTGACTAGGTTTATACCTTATACAACATCATTTCAGCCACATTCTGTGGGTCAAAACAAATCACAAGGCAGCCAGATTCAAAGAGTGGAAAAGAGCTACTTTTTATTTGGAGGAACTGTAAATAGTTTATGGTCATTCTTAGCCCAAACACTTAAATATCAAGAATAATAGAGTTGCCTTAGGAAAACTAGAGAGAAGAGCTATTTCCAACCATTATCAATTATAGGAAGAGGCTTTCTTGTCTTAGCTAGGGATGCATACCTGTGCCTAGCTGAGGAGAGCAGTGACCACAAGATTATAGTCAGCGTGGGAGGAGTAATTCTTTAAAGCAATGTTAGGATGTCATTACTAAATGGAGGAGAACTGAATTCTGGGTATGGAAAAACAATAGAGTCCATTTTACTGAGGGACCTTGGGAAAACCATTTATCTTTCTTAGGTCTGAACTGGGTGCCATCATTTGTAAATTGAGAATGAGAAGTAAAATGCTCACATTGGTTTATGAAGGTGCTATAACTTTATTTTGATGATTTTAAGGTGCTATTTTTTGAGGTGCTATGACTTTTTAAGGTGCTGTGACAATCAAAGGTGACTTTCATTGTGTTCTGTATCCATCTGCCTCTCTGCTTTGCAACACCAATTGTTTTAGACAGTGTTTTACCCCGCCCTTCCTTTGAACATCATGGTAACATAGAAAGTCTGGATTAAAAATGAACTTCTGGGGCACCTGGGTGGCTCAGTGGATTAAGCCGCTGCCATCGGCTCAGGTCATGATCTCGGGGTCCTGGGATCGAGCCCCGCATCGGGGTCTCTGCTCTGCAGGGAGCCGGCTTCCTCCTCTCTCTCTGCCTGCTTCTCTGCCTACTTGTGATCTCTCTCTCTGTCAAATAAATAAATAAATAAAATCTTAAAAAAAAAAATAAACTTCTGCCATTAAACTGTAAGTCCTAGGAATGCAGGGAATGTTATCTTGTTTATCTTGGAATCCCTCTGTCTTGATGTAAAAGATGGTCACTAGATATTAATTTCATCTTGAATCAACTAGTCATAGAATCTTCTGAAGTATCTTACCATTTAAGTTTTTGCTTTATATGGCACTGTGTGATTTAACTCAGCAGTATACCAAATTACCTTTTCCAGGTTTACAAAAGAAAAGTGTATCTTTAAGCTACCCAGTGTCTTACTATGACACACTGCTTTTGGTACCAATTCCTCTGGGGTATCAAACAAAGGGACACATCGAAATATATTTGAGGAAGTTAAAAAAGCGAATGAATCTAACGAACAGCTAAAACATATATTTCTGAGTTACAGTGTTTTGATTCTTCATTTTCAACTAAATAAAAGAAGAACTAAGCCATTTGTCATCTCACAGATTATTAAATAATTATGGTTAATAAAGCACTAGTATGATTTTTGACATACAACTAGCAAGAAATTAAAATAATATGCTAAAATTACCATAATAAAAATCTTTCAATCCCTAAACACTTATTTGTGTTGATTAAATTTCCTATTTCTTATTAAAATGAGGAAATTGTGTTACATTATGTTTGGAAAGAGAATGGAGAACCCCTATCTATCCAAATTCTCAGGGATCCTTAGAAGTTATAGAAGATTATATCATTTAGTTCTGGTAGCTAATGTGAAGAAGAATTCTGATTCTTGGTGATAGTGGCCTCATGACTACCCAAGGCGAGAAAGCGCATGCCCAGCTCAGAGTAATGGAGGATTATGGCTGGCATAGGCAAAGGAAGAGGTTTCCCCTTTTAGGGGTTTCCTTAATAAAATATGTGCACCAAACATAATGTAACATAATTTCTTCAATAAAGTTGAAATAACATTCAGAGAAAAGCAAGACTAACACCTACATAGAGAAAAGATCAGTTACATAGTTCACAGGGCTCAGTGAAAATGAAAATATGGACCTCTTCTTGTTCAAAAATGGAGAATTTCAAAATGGTAACAGCAAGATTTAATTAAGTGAAAGGCCCTTCTAAATAGAGCCATGGGTAACTGTACGGGTTGCCTTCCCATGAAGACCTTGCCGTAGACTTCCACATTAGAACAAAGAGCTGTTATGAGACTTAATTTGCCAGAAGGAGACTTAGGCCAAGGACAACCCTCCTTCAGCAAGTTCAAGAAAGCGCATTTCTGCTGCCCCCCTCTGTCCCTTGTAGTCTCCAACACTGGAAGGATTACTGTCCAGGAGAAAGAAAGAGGAGAAATTTTCTCAGAGCCAGAGCATTCCCTGTCCCTCCCTCTTTAACAAGAAGTTGCGGTCAGTGTATTAGCCTCTGTTGTCGGAAAGACGAAATGAGCTGGACCAATGTTTGAGGTGGAAACTTTTATTACATAAAAGAATTGAGTCTTAAGTATCAAACTATGCCTATGGTGAGTCATGATACTAACTGCAAATGTACAGCATCTGGCAACGACTTATTTAACAGACCCATTAATTAACGGGAAGGGGAATTTGATAGAGAAAAGTTCAGTTGAACTACAGGAAGAAATAATACTATTCCATGTATATGAATCATTGTATGCTGGTGGCTATGTTGGACATAGTATAAACAAACCCAAAGGACAATGGGAAGGCAGAGGAAAGAGAGATGACCTGGTCTGGGGATTATCATCAGAGAAAAACACAGAGTGTTTACATAGGGAGGATTTCAACAGGCAAGATCAACGTGATCCGTTATGTAGATCAGATCGCATTTAAATTCAGGCATGAGATGGTAATTCGCCAAGATAGCTTTGTTGTTAAAAACAGTGTCCAAATTCAAGGGTATAGAAGTGGATTAAAAAATTATCTTCCATAGCCATCAAAAGAAATGAAATCTTGCCATTTGCGACAACGTGGAACTAGAGGGTATCATGCTTAGTGAAATAAGTCAATCGGAGAAAGACAACTATCATATGATCTCCGGATATGAGGACATGGAGATGCAACATGGGGGGGTTAGGGGGATAGGAGAATAATAAATGAAACAAGATGGGATTGGGAGGGAGACAAACCATAAGTGACTCTTAATCGCACAAAACAAACTGGGGGTTGCTGGGGGGAGGTGGGGTTGGGAGAGGGGGAGGGGGGTTATAGACATTGGGGAGGGTATGTACTATGGTGAGTGCTATGAAGTGTGTAAACCTGGCGATTCACAGACCTGTACCCCTGGGGATAAAAATACATTATATGTTTATAAAAAATAAGAAATAAAGTATAAAAAAATAAAAAAAAAATATCTTCCGAATGCAAGTTAGAGCTTGCGCATTTTGTGATTCATCATGAAAAAACAAAGATGGAATGTAAGAGCAGCATGTTTTCTTTCGTGTTTCTTGCTAACCTGTGATGTCACAACAAACTAAAAGACTGAAGATCAGAGACCAGGTCAAACAGGCTTTCAGACTGACCTCCTGGACAGGAGCAAACAGCCCACTGTACAAGCAGGGAATGAAAGACAGAGGCAGAAAAGGCAATGTTTGGAAAGAAAATGCTGGTGCCCTTAGGGAAAGCAGTTGAGTGTAACTGTGGAAGCGGAACAATGGAATTATGCTGGTCATTTCCCCCTGCTGCACGTATAAATTATGCAGAGAATATTGCATTGGTAGCTTCTTTGTAGTGAAAACTGCCTATTGCTCCCAGGCCCTGGCAGAGGTGAGAGCGGGGCTAACAGGGACGAGAGAACATGTGATAAAGGAACAAGGGACATAACCAAATTGTGTGCATTGCACAGAGTACTGCAAGACTATAAAATCCAAGCAAGCAAGCTGAAAGCCAGGCTTGGGAAAGATACCCATGTCATTTAACCTGGGAATCTGGCTACCATATTGGCAGTTATAATAAAAAGATTCTTAAATAATTATCAAGTTCAGCTAGTTGCTTGGCCTACAACAAAGTTAACAGCTCTTAGTTGATGTTTTCTCTGCAAGTACTAAATAGCCTTGCCTACACCCTCTATGGTCTTTTTTTAAAAATATTTTCCAGCCATGCATCAGGAAGGCAATAAGGTACAGCACACTGACAAGGATTTTCAAGACTTACACATCCCCTTGACAATAGCTGGGACATATAGTTTTCATATTTTGAGTGATGAATGCAGTATCTTCTGGAAGCATAATTTGAAAAACAACAAAAACCACCACCACCCAACAGATGGGGAGTGCAAAATGTCCAGAAAACTGCTTGCCTGAGGTTACTGAAAAAATACAGTCTGGATCTTGTTCTCCAGTCGGTCTTCATTAGCGGAGGTAGAGGTATGTGTTAAATGTTGAGATCATTACATTATAAATGCCTCACAGAAGAGACTCGTACTTGCTGAAAGTAATCATTTATTTAAAAATATTCATTAAGCTACCATTTAGAAAGCAATATTCTTTATCAGCACTGCCCAGTAGAACTGTATTAAGAGCTAACAATGCCAAGGCATTTGTTTCACAGGTCAGAGTCCATTGCAGGCTTCCCTGGGCTAAAATACAGATGTTGGCAGGTCTGCATTCTTTACTGGAGACTTCAGAGGAGAATCCGTATGCTTGCCTTTCCATCTAGAGACTTCCCATATTTCTTGTTCATGGCTCCCTGCCATCTTCAAAGCTAGCTATAATGAGTTGAATCTTCTTCACATTGAATCATTCCAACCTTCTCTCTGTCCCCCTCTTCCACTTTTAAGGACTCTTGTAATTACACTGGGTCCACCCAGATAATCCTGAGTCCTCTCCTTTTTTTTTTTTTTTTTAAGACCAACTGGTTAGCAACTTTAATTGCATCTGCAATATTAATTTGCCCTTGTCATATAATGTAACATCTTTACAGTTCTGAGGACTAGGACATGAGCATCTTGGGAAGGCCATTATCCTGCCTACTACAAATGTTATGTAGTTCATGGCATTGCTGTGAGAATTCAAGGAAGCATGATATAAAGCACTTGGAAGAGTACCTGCACATAGTAATACCGGTAGCATTAGGGGCAGTGGAGGGGATGAACGTTGAAGGAGGAGAATGAGATGAAACACCGCAGCTATCCAAATTAGGAAATTAAGCATGCATTTAGTGTGAGTGTCTAAACAAGGAAATAATAATGCTTTGAGTCCTGAGAACACAAGGTCTAGAGCACTATGTTTAATTGCAGGAACTCTGCTATGAAAGGACATTTTTAAGCAAGCATTAACCTAGAAGAGAATGACAAAGTTGGTTTGTCCAGGTGAAATCACTTCGTACAGGATGCAGTAGGAAATGGTGGTTAAGACAGGTAGGGCTGACATCATGGGTATGTGCCCTATGCATATACATACACATATATATGGAAGGGCTCAGGGCAGTCATGCTCGGTTCAATGCTCTGCTGTGGCCATCTTGAAATTATACACAATTTCATCTTTAAACTGGTGCTCTGTTGAAGTCCTGAGATAATAAGCATGTGTGTAAGTAGAGAAGATATTCATATTATACATGTCCACTGTTCCTCTCCACACCTTTCCCACATAGCATTCATAAAGCACCATGAGCACAGAATCCTGGTTGTCCCACAATGTGTTGCAAGTTCATCCAGACTCAAAGTGAGTAAAGGGAAGCATATTGCTTAGGTCTGCAACTGAGTAAATGTGGGTGCTGACAGCTAAGGCAGGCCACACTTTCCATTTGAACCAGAACTTTTTTCAAACACAGAAAGAAAGCAATGACTCTAAGACACATGAGTGACAAAGGGCCCCCCAGCATGCTCTTTTTTATTTGAATTAGTTGCCCTCACTAGCAAACCACTTACATGGCGAATAATGACATAGAGGGAAAGAGAAATAAAGGGCAGTCCATAATTCCATTTTCTTTCAGTCCTTACTCATCCATAAGTTGAAGATAACGAGTGCTGATGGAATGTATGTGTCTATCAAGAAGTGAAGTAAAGGGGGCGCCTGGGTGGCTCAGTGGGTTAAAGCCTTTGCCTTTGGCTCAGGCCATGATCCCAGAGTCCTGGGATAGAGCCTCATATTGGGCTGTCTGCTCAGCGGGGAGCCTCTCTCTCTGCCTGCCTCTCTGCCTACCTGTGGTCTCTGTCAAATAAATAAATAAATAAATAAAATAAACAAAAAAAAAAAAAAAGAAAGAAAACTGAAATAAAGACAATTGAATTAGTTTTCTGCAACATTTCTGGCGTTCTGGTAAGAATGTATAAGCTATGAAATACAAATTGTGTAATTTCAGTGATCCTGTGTATAAGTTAAATGCTCTTATATTTGCATTGAAAACTAGTATTATACAATGTAAGGGTAATGGTAACAGTCATGTCATCATTTACAATCTAATTTAGTTTTTCTCAGAATGACATTATATAGCAAATAAGAAACATCCCAAGTTGCAAAAGCGATCATGGAAGAAAGGAGAACACTTTGTATTTTAATACCTTTAACAGAAGTTTTTCCTGCTTTTTGAACAAGTGGCCCTATGTTTTCATTTTATGCAAGGCTCTGCAAATTCTGCAGCTAGTCACGCATGAGTGCTCTGGAGTGAGATCACATTTGAGAATTCCAGGTCCCCCTCCTGCTAGTTACATAACTTCAGATTAATTATTTAAACTCTATGTGCCTTGGCTTTCTTCATATGGATAATGAAGAGTTGAAGGTTTTAGTACAGAAAATTTAGTTAACCCACATATTGCACTGTCTCCCACCACCAGAAGGTAAGCTACCCAATAACAGGGTCTGTGTCTACTTTGTCCAAGCATCTGAAACTATGTCTGGCATGTATTCGGAAGGCAATACATAATTTTTGAAAGATTTAATGTACTCAATGAACTAGATCATTGGTTCCCAAAAGCTGGTCAGACTAGCGGTACACTTTCTGTTAAATATGGTTTAGGGTGCCCCATCTTCCTAACCTTCTGATTCTTTTTTTTTTTTTTTTTTTTTTTTTGAGTAGAACTCAGAAATACAAATTTTATAAAGCTCTCTGGGCATTTTTAATGGATTACAGGTTTGGGGGCCATTGAACTTTTAATACACTTCCCCATATCCTTGTATTCCCTTATCCTATTCTTTCTGCCTGCTTTTCTCATTTACTTTCTCCTTATGGTAAAATTATAGATATTCTTCCATGCCAAGTTCCCCTCCTCCATGATCTAGGACAATGGAATGTGTAATTCACTTTTCTATTTTATTATATTTTTTATTTGTGTGCCTTCACTTGGTGTGAATACTAAATGATAAAAGTGATTCAAAACAAGGTATATATTGTGTACATGCTTCACACCTGAAGGACCTACCACATGAAAGTACCTCAAATGTTACTGAATAAATGGTTAGTTGTTGGATTCGCCACCCTGGAGAAGACACAATGGAATAAGATTGAAGGCGTGACTCAACTAGTGAGATGAAGATATGTGAACCTTTGTGTTTGAAAGGAAAGCTCAGGCTGGTTCTCTGTTATTACAACTTGTACACCCAAGGACAGCAAACCTGACATAGGGGTCTTATAGGGTGTGGATATGTAATATGCTTTGGTAGTCATATAATGTTTTAGAGGCATTTGACTACAATAGTTTCCTCCTTTCAAAGGAAACTCACCTCAACTACTGATGCCTATCAAAGAGAAATAAAGGAAGAATTGGAAAGTAGAGGGTAGGTTAATTTTGCTAAATTTTTGGAACCAAAAATTCTGTATCAGAAAAAACAGATGAAGAAGTAGGTCTAAAACTTTAAAAGATACTCTGTGGAGGCCAAGAGAAATCAAGGCCATCCCACCTCAGGTTTAGCCTTAGCATAAGTACAGCCATCTTAGCTCTGGCAGCCATCTCAGACCCCTGTGTCCAAGAGCTGAACTTTCCCCCACCCTGCTTTGGTTCCAGAAACCCCAACCCTGCTCTGGGTCTCTGGGATGTGAAAACTCAGGTACAACAACTCCAGCACGGGAAAGATAGTTTCTATATAATTTTCTGATTCAGTACTCTGCTAAAATATAAGTGCTTCTCTCTCATGCTGTGAGAACATTTTGTTTTGCAGTAATATAGAGCCTTAATACAATTCTGATCATAGGGACATTAAGAAGCTACCTCCATGACATTATGAAAGGGATGAATGTCCAACTGTCCCCCCAAATATGTGACATCTCCATGACAGATTACCAGAAGTTCTGTCACTAGAAACCATGTCTTCGGATCCAGTTCCAAAACCCCTATCAAAACTCCAGTATTTCTCCTGAGGTATCATTAGGACTTCAGTGAGAATTAGTGAAACTAGCAGATCTAATGAATCCCTGTGAAAAATCCTATCTGCCGTTATAGATTAGGAGAGCTCCAAAGGCACTCTTTGTGAGTGGAGCATATTGAAGCCGAGTCGAGGAACCGGAACAACAACAACAAAAATCCTACAGAAAATCCCTGTCCCCCCCACAGTCATGCTTGGCCTGGGACCTGCTGTAGCTTTGCTAGCATAAAGTTGACCTTCAGGGCATTTCTACTGCAGCTACTTCATGTAGATTTAATTTTCTCAACAAATGTGCGGTATGACTGCGTTTATGACCCCTTACCAAGTTTTCTCTGCGAGATTGTTTGACAGTAAAAAGCTAGAGTCGAAGCAGAACATAAATCCCAGTTTGGCTTCCCTTGTGAATGCACAGTCATCTTGACAGAGAGGAGGGTGGTCAAAGGGATGCTTTTCTTCGACCAAATGTCACTATTACTTAAGGAGACCATGAACAGTGCTGCACAATCGGAGAGACATAGCTTCCCAGTGAGTGAGCCATGTAATAAGAAGCAACGTCCCTGCAGACCTGTCCAAATTAACTAAACAAAGAAAGATTTCATAGACACCACCTAATATGGTCCTGGGTGGATTACACGTAGCCAAAAGGAAGGACTCTCACAGGCATAGCACTGGAAAAAAACATGAATTTTCCAATCTGACATACAGCTTTTGGGACCAAGTGAGGTAGTGTGTGAACCCTGAAGGAACAAGCAATAGTGCCTGGTAAATTCAGAGAATGTAGACTCCACTCCCCCTCCCTGACACCTGACCCTTGACTGTAGAGGCAGTAAATCAATATGATATTTCCAGAAGAGAATTGGGAGGGAATCGGGACCCATGAGTACTTGCCCTGGCTCTGCCATGCTGACCTTGGGTAAACTGTATGACCTTTCAGTGTCTCATTTTTCTTATCTGCAAATTCAGAGAAAAGATTTTATCCTCGTTGATGCAGATGGCTGATTAAGAATCAAATGTAATTGTATGTGAAAAAGCTAGGAAAAAATGTAAAACCTCATACTGCAAGGTCAGCTGGTATTAAAGAATATGTGTATAGTTTCTAGGGTTAATTACTCTCTGATTTTAAAGGACAGAACCTACTTGGTCAGTGATATGCTAACAACTTTCTCACAGACTTTGTCTAAAATGGCATCCTTTAAAAATTTTTGGCTACCTGTCCGGTTAATTCAGTCGAAACTGCTGAAGGAGGTATACATGAGATATACATGAGACATGACATAAAGAATAGGTCCTCGTAGCTTAAAATTGGAAGACATGTTGACGTGTCATATGGTAACTGTTCCATGGCATATGGTTATATACATTCTAACTCCCGGTAGAAATCTGGTGTTTGGGAAGAATAATTTGTTACGAATTTAATAAGCCCCACATCTGACTTTTAGCAAAAATTACATTTGAATTAACCATTAAGTATTTGACACAAAGGAAACTCATGATCAACACTATGCATTGGAAAAGCGAGTTGAGATCTCAGACATTGGAGATAAATGACAAATCCATTAGAGGTCAGAGGGTTTAAGGCATTAGTTCCGTAATGACTGAATTCTGTGAGTTTTACTTTTACATGAATATATTAGGTGGCAGTTGTTAGTCTTATTAAAGCTGGTTGCTTAGAGACAGCTGACTGATTAGAAGATAGTTGCTCTCCACGTCTATAATTATTGTGATTACTATTACTGTGGTAGCCCTCGGTGGGATCCTGAGAATGGTAATAGGGTGTAGCATTTCACAAACTTGGGCCTATAAAAACTCAATACATATCCCAGTAAAAAAGATTTATAATGTCCCTTCCTTGCCATTTCAATGGGCTCATTTAAAGAATAATACAATCATTTGCTCTCAGCTTATACAGTTACTTCCTTTCAATCCCATTATGAAATAGAATCAGAGGTTATTACCAAAGATGAAGGAAGGAAAACAAAACCCTTCTGAGAAAAGAATATCAGATATTGATCCCGCTCAGGTCTCAATCTTATAATTGAGTAAATGGCAACTTTAAAAAATCCCAGTGTGAGAAATGCTGAGGAATTTTATTCCTCTTGCGATCATATTAGTGAATAATAAATTGCATGAAAATAGATTACATTTTTATTTATTTATGCTGAAGCTTAGAAAGGACTCACCAAAATTGGCGCTGTGAGGAGGCAATCTGTGTCTCTTTGAAGCAAGAGTTTAATTGTATCTATTTTGTCCCTCAAACAAATGAAATCACAGCCAATAAAGACAGTACACCTGCATCATAATGTTATATCTACACTTGCTACAAATAATCTTTGTGACTAAGAGCCACCAAAACGCGTGCACTAATTACAGTGGAAGAGAAAAGAGACCATCTTCAACAGCGCAGAAAGTGTAACACAAACCAGGTGTCTCGTGTTCTGGAGTTACCACAGCACCCACTACCAGCCTAGGACCCTTGCACCCCACTTCCATGCATGGAGCTGTTTCTCTAAGATTGCTTTCTAGAAGCCAGAAGCAGTGCACAACATTTGACACTGTTTTTACAGATATTGACACGTATGTTGCGTATAAACACCAATGCCCAATTCCGCTCTTTTCTTTTCCTACTCTTTCTTTCTGAAAGTAAGCTTCCTCCAGGATAAGTTTCTCATTCTTCAAAACTTTTTTCATCCAAGGCACTTTTCCCAACATGTAGCAGATCTTGGGTAGTTGTAAGAGCTTTGCGTGGGGTGGATTAAAGGAATTATAGTATCATTTCATAGGTACAGATTGTTCATTAAACAATATCTCATTTCTTATTCTCATGTCTGTCCTTAAATACATGTTACATATGTAGTGGTGTTGCATAAAAATAAATAGATTGGGGGTTGCCTGGCTGGCTCAGTTGGTAGAGGATGCGACTCTTGATCTTGAGGCTGTAAGTTCGAGCCCAACATGGTGTACAGAGGTTACTTAAAAATAAAGCCTTTAAAAAATAAATAGATCACTAAAAGGATTTTGAAGGACCCTGAAAGTATACATATTTAAATGCTGCGCTTTGTGTACCAATATAAAAACCATTGTTGAAAGTGATATGGACAGCTCTAGGAATAGAGAAGGATTTGTGTTAACCCATCTATTTTCTGCCTGATTCTGCACCTGTGGGTATGAAGTGCTCCCTCCTGGTAACAAGGTCAGCATTTAGCAAGAAAGAGTTCCCAGTATCTCTCATATGTTATAGCTGATGTATTGGATTTTCTCCCCTTGCCCTTTGATTTCGGTCTTTTCCTGTTTTCTCCCTTAAAACTTCTTGCCCTTATCTTATTACGGTGTCTTCCTTTTCTTTGCTCTGTGGACACAATATTTGGCTTTGTCACTTGGTTATGATTTGCAGTTGTCCTCGAAAGCCTAGGGCTACAAAAGCATGACCTCTAAGACTGCTCCTGCTAGGTCAGCCCAATCTCTAGACAGAAAAGGGTTAGACTCCTCATTTTTGCTGTTCCTCCTTGTGAGTAAATGAAAGCAACAGCAAGACTTCTGGCTTGGTTAAGTGAATGCCTACTGGCTAGGACAAACAGCAATATTAAGTCCACCGTTTTACTCGGTGTCTGATCACAGGACTCTCAGCAGCTGAGCCACAAGGATTGGCTATGTCTAGATCAGTACAGATATTAACCAATAGTGATTACAATGCAATATGAAGTGAGTGTAGGAGATATCAACCAGAACCATGGTAGCTTCTGATACCTTTGTTTAATGTGATCGTCAATTTCAGAAGTGGCCAAGAAGAGCATTCTCCCTATCGAACCAGGCACAATAAAACTAAGGGCAAAAATTCTCAAAGTACATAGCTTTTCAAGATTTTGAAAAACAATCTTAAAATATTTTACTCATATGATAAAACACTATACGGTCATTGTAGAAAAAGATGCTTTCTCAAAAATAAGTAAAAAACAACATTAAAAAATCCATTATCCCTATATTCAGAGGATAAATGGAAAACCACTTTTTTATTCTTTAACTTGCTTATTATCTAGCTACCCAAATACCTTGATAAAATTTGAGGATAAATTTCTTAAGGTAGTAATAAAAATTTGGGAATAAAGACTCCTACATAATACCTTTCTGTAAAAAATGTCATTTTTTTTTCTCTTAATGGGTCCCTCAATCAAAGGTATGAGTTCTCAGGTTGTAATTAAAAACTGTGTTGATTGTTTCAATATTAAATTATTAACATCAGTTAATTGGAATTCTAATTGCTAAAAAGGTGAACAATGTGTTAATCATAAATTCCAGAAGTAACTTTAATTTGATATTGGCATTGATATCAACATGACAATAGCTTTTTCTATTACAATTGTTAGTCTGCATAATTTTCTCCTCTCCTGGGGCTGTCAGATTGTGATTCTTAATGACAATATTAATATGCTTCTGAATAACAATCAGAATGTATAATGCTATTGGAATACTTAGAATAATCCAAGAATGTCGGATCTGTCAACATTGATAATACATTTTCTTTGCATGTTACACATTTTTTTCATTTTATCAATGTCTTCATTAGTGTACATTTACAGATATTAAACTTACTTAATTAACTTCTTTATTATCCAAAAAGGTTTAAAAAAATTCAAAAACTGCTCTCAACATATCACTTTTATCTTTTAACATGTCTTATAAACTTCAAGCAAGTTGAATCCATCCCTACTAATTAGAATTGTTCTGCATACATGAACTGAATGAAAATGATCACAAAGTGATACTTATAAAATTATTTTAATTAGCCAGTATATAATCTATTTGTGTTATAGCTCATTAAGAGATATGATATCAATAGTAAAAATAGCAAAACTAAGGAGAGTTTTATTTGGATAAAATACGTTATTTTACTTTGGCTCCTTATCACTTGGTACAGCCAAGAAGATGGCATCTGGGTAATTCAGTATCTCATATTACTATCAAGTAATGCATTGGGCTTTTTTTCCCCTGATGAGTTCCTAGGATATAGACAATGGCCACCTGTGTCTGGGATGGAAGCCACTTTGCACTGAGCCAGCCAGACTGTATTCAATTTTGGGTGTTTTTGGCAAGCTCCCTAACAAAAAATAAAACCTGGTAGCTGTCATTTCTCCATTAACATGGCATTCCTTTTAATACCAAAGGCTTTAGTTCATTTTGCTAATTAAAATGTAAATCATACATTTAATAATGCACTCACTTTAATATCTTAGCACTAAAGAATTTAGTTTGAGGTTAGCAAATGTTGGTCATTCATTCTAGTTTCCGTAATGAAAGGACTGGAGAAGGAGCTCTGAATGCATGGATCCAAGCTTAGTCTTATTTCCATTTTTCTAAGTGCGGGGACCACGGTCTTTTGTTTATTTATGTTGTTTAGAATGTTTCCTCTGTATTAACACTGATTTCACACTCAACTAGTTAAACCAAAGCTAGTTTGTAAGCATCACAAAAGTGTCATCCCTCAAATGTACATCAATACAGAATGAAGCCTTACTGCCCCCTGACTGATATTTTCTGTATATACAAAAATATGGATTTAACCAACATGATTCCCAAGTCACATGTTCCTAATTATAGGGTGTTCATGCATACATATATGTTCATGTATTTGTTGATTTGTCACCAAATACTTTTAAGTGTCCACTGTGTTCTAAGCATTAGGCTAGAACCCAGAGATGTAAAAGTAGGAATCCACAGTACCTGCTCTTTTTATTTTTTTTTTAAAGATTTCTTTATTTATTTGAGAAGGAGAGAGAGAGACACGAGGGGCAGAGGGGCAGAGGGAGAGGGAGGGTGAGAAAGAATCTTTAAGCATACTCCCGGATGAGCACAGAGCCCCCCTGGGGCTCAACCACAGGACCCTGACATCAGCTGGCTATTTTACCGACTGAGCCACCCAGGTGCCCCCACAGTACCTGCTCGTAAGGACATCCCAGTTCCTCACAAGAAACAGACTATCAATCAATCACTCCTCAGTGGAACAAGGATGGGCTTCAGAAAGGTGGTAAATGAGTAGGGGATGAAAACAACCATGTAGTCATCCAGATTGGAAAGGGGGTAGAAGTTTGGCCAGGCGGGAAGAGAAAAGGGTGCCTGAAGAGAAAATATACTGAACCGTGAAAATCTAAACATTCCTGAAGAATGGATAAATGTTGGAGTGTGGGTGTGGCACTTTGAGTGATTTCCCTGGGGTTACTTTGTTATCCAGAACTGAAGTGGGGGCTGCGTGGCAGGATGTCTGATGCCCAGTTTATCGTTGGACTCTGTAAGTCCCTAACACAAAGGGGTCTATGGAAAGAAATGCCACTGTAAGAAACTGTAAGTAAGTAAGAAACTGTATGCAGAGTAACAAATTTATAGCATTATGTGGGGGAAGAATCTTGCGGTGGTAAGTTGGCTTTCGTTCGAGTTCGTGAAGGATAGACTTTTGCATGGTAGGCAAAAAAGCTTTTCACAGTGCAGGTATTTTCTGGATGTGTGAATTAAAATGTAATGCTAATTAATACTACTGGGTCACAGGATTAAATATATAATTCATGCTGCCAGTTATAATACATCTGCAGAGAGCAGTGAGATTAACCTCATGTTTATAGAAAAAAATGTGTCTTTGAAACTCAGAATATAGATTACATATTAAGCTACAGCAAAGCTCAGAAGAGTGACAATATCCTTAAAACAGATGCGCTGCTGCAGTTCAAATGATGAGGGACATTGCTGCTTTAATGGTGCTGTGAAAACTATTTTCAATATGGCACTTCTGAAAGGTTTGCATGAGTGATGGAAGGGGTCTTACGGGGGTACGCTTTGATTTCAAGACTGTCAGCTTTCAGATGGCTGTCAGAGTACTGGAATTGACCTACACACTAGTGCTAACCTAAGCAGTTACTTTCTTGGTGGTAATCATTGTTGGGACTGAAGGAGATTCTGGAGCATTATTGATACTTGGGCTCTGCTAATTAAAACTGTCATTCTGTTTCAAGATGTGTTTTCAAGATGAGAAACTCTCCATGTTTTTCTTCTTGATGGTTCACAATAATAATTAATGCATAATGAGGAAGCTTATCCTAGTTTGACAACATGTTCTGGAGAAGGAACTTGAAAAGAACTTCAAAATAATCATCCAAAAATGTATTGCAGCAAAATTATAGATGCAGACATTGGATCAAACATACGAGGGATGAGAATACATGTAAAAGTGTTACAGGGTCTGATGAGAAGGTGGGGATTCTCACATTGAGAAAAAAATAAAGATAGCTACTATGTGATTTATAATATACAAAATCAATTATGTAATATTTTTTAAAATATCAAAATAGAAATATTACTATTAGAGAATGTAAAAAGTAAGGCAAAATATTAAATAAGGAACAGAGTTATATTTCACACTAGTAATTGTAACTCACCAAAAAGATTAAACCATCATTAATCACTCCCTACAAAACAACACAACATCAAAATATATGAAATGAAGACTGAGAATAATGCGAGGAAACATGATAATTGTCGTACTGGGGAAATTCAAGACACATCTCTCAAAATCTGATAGATCCAATGGACTGAAAAATGATTAATGATAGGAGAGTGAAATCACTGAATTCTGAGTAGGAAAGAGATGCACAGTATCATGCCTTTATATAGCATTTCCACTATATAGATACAACATGCAGAAATAATCTCAAAGGCATAGAATACAGAGAAATGCAGTAAAACAACATAAAATGATACTTTTGCATAATTACTACCTTTCTTTTAAACATAGCTTATTGAACTTCAGCTTAATCTAATTTAATTTTTTATATGACTGGGCTAAATGGTTGGCTTGCAAAATCCCTGACAAGCAGACAGTGTTGAGTCTAGAAATCAGGACTCTCTCACCTTCAATCCTACTCTGGGAGATTGTCTCCGGGGTGAAAAATCTTTGGGGCCAGGAGTAAAGTAGCAATTCAAATTTTTTTTTTTTTTTATTCTCCAACAGAATCAAAGAACTTGTCTCTCATAAGTGAGCATTCAATGAGAGCAAAGGGGAGAGTTTCAGTTAGAAATACTAAGTTTGCAGCACCTTTTTTTGTGCAAACAACATGACCATGGCTGGGTGCCATGTCTTTTCCATCCATCTGTTTTAGAAATAGAGCCCTCAAGTGAAAAGCTTGTCAAAGGGACCCATATTAATGCATTTATTTGACTTGAAAAATGAAATCACGCTTTTTCTAATAGAAAGATAAGGATGTGGGGCGCCTGGGTGGCTCAGTGGGTTAAAGCCTCTGCCTTTGGCTCGGGTCATGATCCCAGGGTCCTGGATCAAGCCCTGCATCGGGCTCTCTGCTCCATGGGGAGCCTGCTTCCTTCTCTCTCTCTGCCTGCCTCTCTGCCTAGTTGTGATTTCTCTCTGTCAAATAAATAAAATATTTGAAAAAAAAAAAAGAAAGATAAGGATGTAACATTGTTGGAATGACAAATTTCGCCAAGTCAGTCTACTCAATGAAATCCAATTTGTAATGTGAACAAAAAATTTTTTGTAAAATTTGAGAAGATATTTCTCTTATTTATCTGGATTAGAAAAAAATAAAAGCACTTTCAGCCTAGGAAATTTTTTAAAAAGGGAGAAAAATGATAGTTGTGAAAATCAAGTGGAATGCTGCATATGTAATGCCTTGTCTGGAGCTCCCATATATCTGCTTGGCAGAAAGTGTCAGTCCTGTGAATACCCACATACACACAGCAACACTAAGAGAAATGAATAGGACTGTTCTTTTGAAGTTGCCAGTTGGGTTTTTCCTGATCCCATTTCTTACTCCATCTTGCTCAGAGAAAACACTATCCTGATTTTTGTCTTGGCTATCTCTTTGCTTTAAAAAATATAGCCCGCCCCCCCCCCCCCCCCCCCGCCACATGTATTTCTATTCCTAGTCATATGTTGGGTAGTTTCAGATAATTTTGAACTTTATTATTTTTATTTTTTTTAATTTTATTTATTTATTTGACACACAGAGAGAGAGAGAGAGAGATCACAAGTAGGTAGAGAGGCAGGCAGAGAGAGAGGGGGAAGCAAGCTCCCCGCTGAGCAGAGAGCCCAATGCGGCACTCGATCCCAGGACCCTGAGACCATGATCTGAGCCAAAGGCAAAGGCTTTAACCCCCTGAGCCACCCAGGCTTCCCAATTTTGAACTTTATTTAAATAGATTCATACTTACGTATTTTTCTGCAGTATGGTTTTCTTTCCTGTATAAGTTTTTTTTTTTTTTTTTTTTTTAAGATTCAGCTGTGTGTGTAGCTATAATTCTTTCCTTTTCACCATTGTTGCTTATTTCATTAGGAATATCCCAGAGTTTACATATTCGTTCCATTATTCTTGTTCAGTAGGAATAGTTCTAGCTTTTTGTTCTTACCAGTAGCTTTTGTAAGAACATTTATACATACCCACTTGTGCCGATTTGAAAACTTTTCTCTATTTTACCAACATGGGAGTTGAATTGTGGGAAGATATGGTATGGGCATCTTCACATATACAAAACAATGCTGATGTATTTTCCAAAATATTTGTATACATTTAATCCTAAACCAGATGTGCATAAATGTTCTGTTAATTTTTTAAGCCTTTGTTATTACATCAATGTTTAAAATTTTACTCCACGCAGGTACATAGGCAATGGTTTTTCACTTTGTTCTTGGCTTATATTTTCCTTAATACTAACCAGTCTGAATATGTTTTATATTAACTAATTAATTAATTAATTTGCCATTTAAGTTTCTTCTTCGGTGAAATGAAATACTTCTCAGTTCTTTTGTTTGATTGAAACTTTCCCCCTTTTGGTCTTGTATGTAAAAGATTTTTTTCCCCAGCTATTGAGTGCTTGGTTGACAATAATTTTCTCTTAGTATCTGTCTCCCATTGTTGTTGCTGAGAAGTCAGCAATCAATCTAATTGTTGCTCTTGAAAGATACTTCTTTTTCCTCTCAGCATGCTATTGCAGAACTTTTTTTTGGTATTCTGCAGTATTCAGTGGTAAATTTCTTTTCACTTAACCTTTCTGGATTTGTTTGGCTTCTTGAATCTGAGTGTCTTTCATCATTTCTGGAAAAATTTCAGCCACTGCATTTTCAAATATGATTTTCCCCTACTTTTGAAACTTTGATTTGATATGTTAGACCCTATCATTCTATGTTTTATCTCTATATCTCTTAACATCTCAGTATTTTCCAGCTCTTCTTTTCTTTTTGTGTGTGCTGAATTCTGGATAATTTCTACTGAATTCTATTCAGAGTTCTTTACTACATTCCTTAGGTAGGTCTAATCGGTTTTTCATCTTGTCCAAAGTTTGTATACTTTATAAACTTTGAAATTGTGAATTTCCTAACGTTAAATTAACTTTGCTGTCTTGGGAGAAACCCAACTTGGTCATGAAGTGTTAATAACTGTATTTATTCTTGAATTTATTTTCCTAATGATTTATTTCAAATTTTACATACTGTGTTCATAGTGAAATTTATTGTGATTATTCTTTCTCCTACTGTCCTTGAAGGGTTATCTATGAAAGTATGCTAGACAGATCTTAACCTCAGAACTACTGACAACTTGGACCAGATAATTCTTTGTTGTTGAGGGGCTCTTTTGAACATTGTAGACACCTAGCAGCATCCTTCACTTCTACCCACTAAATGTCAGCAGCACTGTCCCCCATCCTCTAGTTCTGATATTCCAGAAATATCTCCAGACAACTCTAAGAGCTCCTGGGAAGAAAATTTGTCCCAAGTGAGAACCACTGAGCTATCAAGATGATCAGGAAGTGTAAGGTCATCCTACAAAATGTGTGGCCTCTCTCTTTTAAAACGACCAAGGCCAAGAAAGATGGGGACACTGTGAAACTGTCAGGTAGGAGGAAAGAAAATCAACATGATATGCATTTTATTGGGTGAGATCCCAGAACAGAAAGGAAATAAAGACATTTTCTTGAAAGTTATTGAACTTCAAATGGAGATTGGATGAAATAAGAGATGTTTTTTCTGACTTGAAGAGTTGTATGAGGATTAAAAAGGGTATTTTTATGTTATGGAAATATACCTAGGTGAAGTGATAATGTATCTTGTCTAGGACTTGCTCTCATTTGAATAAAAAAAAGGCTGCTATTATTTCCACTAATAGTAATAACAGCAAGGGAGTGAGGGAGAGACAGAGAGAGAACAAATGAAATGTTTAAAGCAAGGAAATCCAGATAAACTTAATAAGGGAGTTCTTTGTAGTGTTTTTCAACTTTTTTGTTGTTTTGAATTATTTCCTAAATTTAATTTATTAAAAAAGAAGATATATTGCTTATATCACATTGAAGTGAAGGAGGATAGTAGGGCTTAGGAACATTTATTGAGGTTCAAGAAAGAAAGTGCTGGAGGCATATGAAAAATTATACTAGCAGTAAATACATTTTAGAAAAAATAATTTTGTTATTTTTAATTGAAGTTTTGAAAGGGTATTGACATTTTTAAATGTTTATATGATTAATTATCTTACATGTGATATTCAATCTTTGTGCATTTGCGATATGATTAGCTACCCCTAAGACTCCTAAAGTACTACTCACAGCAAGAAGAAAGAGCCTTTACAAATGAGAAAGGGATGTGATGCAATAGATTCAGAGAAGACAGCCAGATGAATATTTGAAGGAACAAAGGCATAAAGGAAAATAAATAGGTCCCTTCCAAAAATCACTGAGAATATGTTCCAGCACATGAGGCATTTTAAGTGGCAGAACAAATGAAATGAACTATTTCAAAGAGGCACATACCTTAACATGACTAATTGATACTTGAATATGAGACAAAAAATGGCAGAAAGTGAATGGAAATTAATTTAATTCATAATCATGTGAAACAGTTATAGGCCTAGGAGATGTGCTTGCAATGAAGGGTAGTCCTTCTCACGGTTTCCTAAATTTAACCAACTGAGATTACATTTTTCAATACAGTCATTCTTTTGTGCTTCTAAAATTATTATTTGCTCTAAATGGAAAATATGCATTTTTATCATAAAATAATAGATCTGTCTTAGTCATTCCTTTTGGAGGCAGTTTTTAAAAATGTACTCATAAGTCAAAGCTATAACAATGTGCCTTAGACTTGTATGGTATCTATGCAGAGAGAAGAACCAGGATAATGACAAATCAATTCTTAGGTACCAAATGCCAATTGATAAAAATTATCAGACTCATGGTTCTTACATGAGTGTTTAATGATATTAATTCTAAAATCAAACTATTTGATTTACTTATAAACAAATCATAAACACAAAATCTCTACCAGATTATAGACAATAATGTGTTAATGGGCTCTGGCCTCGGAGAAGCTGGTGTTTTAGTTATGATTTTGCCACAATTAGCTGATGATTTGGGAAAAGTCACATTACCTCCTTACCTACCTTAGTATTTGGCTGTAGACAGAATAAAATTATTATCTACTTTATGGGATTAGTGTGAGGACTAAGTAAACTAATGATTTTTTAGTAAAAAAAAAAAGTAAAATTTTTTAGCAGAGGCAATTTACAAATTGCTTTCAAATCTCACAAATACTCTTAGTTCGTAAAAGGTTTTTGATTAAACAGAATTGTCTGTTTTACCTTAACAGGCAAACGAAGCCTTCATCCCCCAATTTGAGAAGTAATATGTTGATACAGATAGTTCAATGTAACTCATTTTCAATCAAATACAGTTGCTCTTCTTGCTATATGGTTCAACCTTCCTCAGACTTGCTTTGCTGGACTTCAGTGCTCCACTCTGCGATCACTTCCAATCGTCAGCTACCCTGAAGTTTTCCACCTTCTGCACAAATAACCGCCCTCTTTCTTTTACTCAAAATTATCACTCTCCATGAGCTTTTCTCCCCCACCTATTATCTTTGTTTGACTTTCTATCTTTATTGGAAGTATGCCATATGCCCACTTCTCTGAAAGGCAGCAATTCCTACTCTAAGAGAGTAGGATTAATTCCTCTCCTCCAAGCCTTCTCCCACAGCACGGCTAGTCCGACGAGATTTTGGCCAGGAAAGATGAGTAGGGTCCTCAGGAGAAGATGCTACTGACACCGAGAAGTGACCTGCACTTTTACTGTGAGTAAAGATAAAAGGTGCTGTCAGTGTGCACAAGGGGTTGTGTGTCATAGTTCACGGTTACAATGCATTCTTCTCCTCTTGGAACCTGGACATGACCTCTGTCAGCCTGGTATCACCACAGGATGAAGTAAAGAGCCCACATGTGGGCATTAGAAATTAAGTAGGTGAAGATTCAATTGTGAAGTTCCTCACTTGAACCATCCTTATAAAAGCCGGATAACGCTTGTTAGAAGAGTCTCCATTGTGAATTTTGCCTCAACATTACTTGTCCGTTATTTAACTGCATCTTTAGTGAGCATTTAAACCTGCCTGCATCAAAATAATTTAGTAAGTAATGATAACTGAAGACTTACTATGTGTTAGTCACGGTGCCTAGGCACTTCATATGCACTGAAAATATATAAATAATCTTCATGATAACCACAAAAATTAGATTATATTATTTACTCCAGTTGCCTGATAAACAAAGAGACTTGTTATTACTCAATGTGATCACCTCATAATTATCAGAAACTGTGTTTGCTGATTCTAAAACCCGAGTATTATCCACCAGGTGATTTTGCTATACTACTTTATGGACTGGAATTGAATTATTTTAAGGTTATAAAAACAAAACTAAGAGAAAATTTATTGCACTATCTTATCAGGGGTATTTTCCAGTGAAAGTGCTTGATTAATGGTTAAGTTCATTGAATTGCATGGGTTCCCTACTCCATTTTCGTGGTTAAAATTCCTTAGACTATACTTGATTCATGTCCAAAGTCAAATAGAAGGGCTCTATTTTTTGTCTAAATTGTATAAAAATTGGTTAAACTCAAATTTTCACTTCTTGGATTTCCCCCATAAATGGAAGCAAGAAGATTTGATAAATCCATTATTTGTTAGCCAGTAAGACACTTCCATTTGTGCCTCAAGTACATTTAGTAAGCTGTCTGATTGAAGGCATATGCTTTTAAATATACAGCCACACAGCATGGTGACTATAGTTAATAATACTGTATTGTGTATTTGAAAGTTGCTAAGAGAATAGATATTAAATGTTCTCATCACAATGAAAAAATTGTTACTATGTAGGGTAATGGATGTTAAGTAGGCTTATTGTGGTGATCATTTTGCCATATGTACATATATAGAATCATTATGCTGTATACCAGAAACTCATATAATATTATACACCAATTTATCTCAGTTAAAAAAAGAACAAACCCAAAACTTAGTTGTAACAATTTAGGATAAATATAGATATTAACATATTAATAGATATCTTAAATTTATCTAGATATGCATTTATCATACATATTACTCTGTGGCTTCATATAAATATAAATACATATTATATATATTTATATGAAGTTATGTAAGTTGTAAGTGATATCGCAAATATTTCAGAAAAGAAGTAATTGGATAAAAATATTTACTACTTCAGGACACTATAAAACCAACTTAAAATTATATATTACAGAAGTTGCAAAATAGAGCAATACCCAGAATTTTAGCCTTGTCTCATAAAAGCTTGTTTTTTTAGCTTACCTCATAATCGCTCGAGATTTTCTAGGTCCTTCATGTTACCACACTTCCTTTCTCTGAGTTGCCAGTATATGTGTATTTTAATAGTTCCCTAAAATAGTTCCAAACAGCATGCACACAATTGATTAGTATCATTAGAATTTATTTTTTAAAACTGTGATTACACCATTTAAAAATAGGTGTGTGATACTCAGCTCATAGAGCACCATTAAGCACACCATTATATGCTAATATTGTATAAATGTGTGACTGTGAAATTTCTGCAGCTTCCACTAATTATTTTACTGTCTATTAACAGTTCTTATTAGCCACTTAATCAATTGGATATACACATTGTAAGTTGAAAAGGGAAATATTATGGCATTCTTTGGGGGATATTCTATTCTTCCACATTAGTTTATATTTTTTATAGTAACTAGTTAAGCTATTTACATTTAACTAGTTCTGATGAATTGTGCTATCCATGTAAATAACAAAATTTTCAAAAATTTTACTATATATTAAAAGGAGATTCATTCTTCCTTAGAATGACGAGAATGACAACAATTTTTACAATAAGATCTACCAGAATGACACAGAAAGCTTGTTCTCAGTCTTGAATATGCCTCTCTGGAATTCACCAGAAACATAATTTGTCTATAATACAGACTGAAAATAATTAGAATACTATAAAACAAACTACTCTATCTTTAAAAAAATATTTGTGAAGTTTGCAAAACGGGTCCCAAAGGATATTTTTTCTTTCTTTCCTTCTCTCCTCTCCTCTCCTCTCCATTTCTTTCTCTCTCTTTCTTTCTTTTTTCCTTTCCTTTCCTTCCTTCCTTCCTTCCTTCCTTCCTTCCTTCCTTCCTTCCTTCTTTCTTTTTATATTATCTTTATCACTTGCTAATACTAATGCCTAAATTTGAATGGCACTTATATCTGGAATTATTTCTCATGGGCAGCAATGGTAACAAAATTAGGAGGAACAAATAATGGAATTGTACCTGTAAGATTACCTGTTACCCCACCATTGTCTTCCTTATTTGAGTTCTCAAATCCTAGTGTAAGAAAATCGGGATTAATAGGGTTTGATGTGTTCCTAAGAAAGCTTGCTTATGTAAGTAGTAGAGGCCTGGAATAGAAATAGAATAGAAATAGAATTTATGACTAAGGATAACCTAGCCATTTAAATTACAAACTAAAACTATGTTATGAAAACTCTGACACACTTTCATTGAGATGGGACTAATCATTTATTTGAGCAACGTAGCAGTATTTCTCTGAAGCAGGTGTGTGTCAATGGCTGGTGTGTCATTTACATGTACATGTACATGTACATTTTACATGTACATGTATATTTTACATGTACATGTATATTTTACATGTACATGCATATTTTACATGTACATGTATATTTTACATGTACATGCATATTTTACATGTACATGTATATTTTACATGTACATGTACATGTATATTTTATTCATCATAACAAAAAAGGTTACTGAGTGCTCAGTAAATATTTGGAAAATTAATATTTTAAAAACAGGTTTTCTTCAGAGGAGGATAAACAACATTATTTTTTTTTCCTCCCAAATCTCAATGAGTCCTTGTCAGCAAACTAAATTATAAAATTTTAGGTAAAGAAATTTCCTCTCTGCAAAGTTTGGAATATCTTTGTTAGCATGCTCCAACTAATATTGGGCCTCTGATTAGAAAAAGAACCATTATAATAGCAGAACAGTAGTGGTAACTTGGCAAACCAATGAAAAATCTGCTCACTTAACTTTTTTTTACCAAGAACTATATTATTGAACATGATCATAGACTATGTTGAAATTATCTCAAAAATTTGAAGGTACAGTGGCTGCATTCATCAACCACAAATTCTACCAACGTGATTCATATCTAAACATCCTGTAGACTAAGAACATTGACTGAAATAGGTTTTTAAAAATTCATAGATGATGGAGATTAAGTGAATGCCTGTGGAGTATGATGCAGTCATTCTTCAAGAACTATATGGCTCCAAAATAGTGAGGTGATAAAAAAAACTTTGTTGTATAAGAGCAGCGCAATTTAATTAGGTTAGAAGTAACAGAACATAGTGCCCTAGAATTTACACTCAAGGTAGAAGCAATCTTATCTTTATACTTAAAATCATCAAAAGTATTGTTTCATGTGGTTTTGTGCTTATGGTAGCTTATACTCTTGTTTTGCATCACTTTTTCTTCAGTGGTTTACCATCCATTGATGACCATTGCTTGAATCCTTCAAGAAACTATTTCATTAGAAGTTGCAAAATGATGCTTTTCTAATCCATTATGCATGCTTCATTTATCATCTTGAAATATTCTACATAGAAGAAATTTTCTTTATGTATTAAAACTAATTTGTTATCCTGAAATATTGTTAATCCTGGAAAAGCAAAATTGATGCTTATATCTAAACATTTTGTTATAAGTGTTCAGGGTAATGAGTTAATGCCTTTAGCAATCTCCAGTAGAGCTCATCCCAACCTTTTCCTCTTCAACTGTTCTCTTCTTGTCTCTTTCTTTCTTTCCTCCCTTGTTTCTTCCTTCTCTCTCTTCCTTTCTCTTTCTTCTCCTTTATTTCTTTTGTCTACGTTCTTTCTTTTCTCTTTCTCAATTCCTTTCATCCCTTTCTTCTTTTATTGATGAAGTCAGAGCTTTTAAAATATGTTTGCTGTGTTTTAATCAACTTCAATAATTTTCTTCTGAGTTCTAAGTCTCTTGATTTAGGCCAGTCTAAGCTCTTTCTGTTGGCTCTCATACTTTTTAACTGACCCCAGTAGTCTTCAGTATCCTGCCTGTTTTCTGGAAAGAAAAGGGGTCTAAAGCTGTGTGTATGATTGTGTGTACATATATGTATATACATGTACATGTACATGCATGTACATAAAATCAGATCTTTATGTCATGTGAGAACTCATTCATTCAGTTTTGAGTTAATATGATGGATGGAATAGGCAAAAACTCTTCTCCATTTATGAAATTGATATCATGTTCTCAACCTATGGTAAATCATTGGAATAAAACTAAAGTACATGGCCTCCAGGGAGAAGTTATTTAGGACACAATAAAATGACTTCCAGTTTCCACTCAAACATGTGAAAAGCTGGGAAACCATCACTCCCATCATCACAACAAGAACAAAGCTGAACAAACTGAAAATCAATGACTATTCTTAGATTCTTAAGATAATTGAGGTCATGGAACAAATAGCCTTCTCAAAAACTGGAGAAATAAGTAGATGCAGGGAGTACAGACAAAATTATCAGAAGTAGAAGTTGATGGAGCCAGTAATGGAAAGTTACTCAAACAGTAACTTCAAAGAATTGCTGGAGGCTGAGTATAGTAACTTGAGAGTTATAATCGCCCAGATGCCTAGGCTAAGGGGACACTTGCACTTCTGGTTTTACTTCCAGGAGTTCCAATAGATTCTCAGGTAATATTAGAGAAAAATCTCCTCATGCTGGGCCAGAGAGAGGGAAAAGTAACAATTCTGAAATAAGCTCAGAGCATTCTCCACCACAAAGACCTACTCAACAAAGCGAAAAACGTCACCAGAGCCAACTCTGACATGAAGGAAAGCAAATGAATCAACCTCAGCCCTTGTAAGCCTTCCTGGATCACCCAAGGGAAGGGGAGTGCAAAGCTGAGAAACACTTGTGAAGGTCATATCTCAGGAGCACACATCCACTAAAATACTGAGATTTAATCTTTCCCTAAAACAACACAGCAACAAGACTCCCATATAATAACAATGAATTGCAACAATGAACTGAAAGACTTAAATTCTTTTTAAAAATGAGAATTTCAAACAAAAACCCAAAGCCAACAAGGGAGACAAAAACAGGGATGTTAGAAAAACTGAAGCTTCTGACACAGCTATGGTAAACATGAAGCATATCGGCTTCCTAGACAGACAAACATGAAACCCATACTAACAACCTAGCTACTTCATTCTTATTACTCAATACAACATGTCCAATTTCCAACAAAAAATTACAAGGCATATAAAAGGTAAAAAAAAATTGGAAGAGACAAAGCATTTAAAACAAATATAATTAATATGCTAAAAGTGGTAATGGATAAAGTAGACATTGTGCAGGAGTAGATGGGCAATGTAAGCAGAGAGATGGAAACTCTAATAAAGAATCAAAAGGGGCAGCTGGGTGGCTCAGTTGGTTAAGCATCTGCCTTTGGCTCAGGTATGATCCCAGGGTCCTGGGATCGAACCCCACATAGACTTTCTTGGTCAGCAGGGAGTCTGCTTCTCTTTCTCTCCCTGCCCCTCCACCCGGCTTGTGCTCTCTCCCTGCTCACTCTTTCTCAAGTAAATAAATAAAATATAAAGAATTAAAAGGAAAATCTAGAAATAAAAAATATTACAACAAACATGAAGCATACTTTTGATGGACTCATCAGTACACTGGACATAGCCAAGGAAAGAATCAATAAGCTCAAAGATGTATCAATAGAAAGTCCAAAAACCGAAATGCAAAGACATTTGTCAAAATGTCAATTTGACAATTTTGACATGTCAAAAACAAATGACAAAAAATAAATAAATAAGGATAACGATACTTCCAAGAAATGTGGCACGATTACAAAAGGTACAATATGCATATAATGGGATATGAAAAGATGATAGAAGCAAGAAAGAAAGGATCAGAAGAGATATTTAAACTAATAATGGCTGTAAGTTTTCTAAGATTAATGATAGAAACCAAACCACAAATCCAGGAAGCTCATAGGATACCAGCCGGGATAAATAACAAAAATCTAAATTTGAGCATACCATATTTAAACAAAGAGAAATTCTTCAAAGAAACCAGAAGATAAAACACCTTACCTAAAGAGGAACACAAATAAGAATTACATGAAACTAAGAAAGCAGAAGAAACTGGAGTAAAACATTTAAAGTGCTGACAGAAGAAACCCACCAATCCAGAATTTTGTATCTAATAAAATTTTCCTTCAAAGAAAAGAAGAAATAAAGATTTTATTGGGCAACACAAACTAAGGGAATTTGTTGTCAATGGGCCTGCTGTAGCAGGAGACCCAGGTTCTTGTCTCACGGAGTTGAAGAATGAATCTCGCAGACAAAGGATGGTGAGGAAAGCGACAGAGTTTTATTAAGCAAAGATATAGGAAAAGATTTCAGGAGGGACAGGGGTCCCATCTGAGTTGCCAATGAGGGATTTTTTTTTAATTTGTTTATTTTCAGCGTAACAGTGTTCATTGTTTTTGCACCACACCCAGTGCTCCATGCAGTACGTGCCCACCCTATTACCCACCACCTGGTTCCTCAACCTCCCACCCCCCGCCCCTTCAAAATCCTCTGGCTGTTTTTAAGAATCCATAGTCTCTCATGGTTCATCTCCCCTTCCAGTTTCCCTCAACTCCCTTCTCCTC
The DNA here is from genome assembly GCF_922984935.1 of Meles meles. Classification (NCBI taxonomy): domain Eukaryota; kingdom Metazoa; phylum Chordata; class Mammalia; order Carnivora; family Mustelidae; genus Meles; species Meles meles. Next base: position 52,658,519 of record NC_060077.1, read on the forward strand.
TCCATCTCCTCATGTCCTCCGTGTTCTTTGTTATGCTCCACCAATGAGGGATTTTCAACTCTGACCTTTTATTAGGATTTTACCAGGAAACTTGCCATTGGTTAGGTCAGTGGCTGAACTAGACGTGAAGCTTGTGAAAGTTTGTATGATATCTATGATCCATAGATAGGACACCTGTGATCTATAGATATGCATTACTAGGTCTGGCTAAACTTTATAGTGAACTTTTCCTCTGAGGCCTGATCAGTTTTTGTGGCTATTTTTAGTTTCTGTGCTCAAAATGTAATTATTAGAAAAACATTTTAACCCTAGTAATTGGGATATGTTGGTCTAAATTTTCTTGATCTTTGTCTTTATTTTGTCTCAGTGTCTGCATACCTAAAATATCCTCAGAACCTCATCAGAGGCCTCCTGTCTCTCTCTGCCTATACCTTCACTCTTGCTCTACTCACTGTCTTGCAAGAAATATTAAAATAACTTCTTCTGAGATAAATAAAATGATATAGGTCAGAGACCAAGATCCATGTAGAGAAAGAAAAAGAATCATAGAAGAAATAAATGAAGGTAAAATAAAATCTTTATTTTTCTTATTTTTATCTAACCTAGTAGATAACTGTTCAAAACACTAACAGCAACAAATACTGGGTGATTGTATCATATGGATAAGTGAAATGAATGACAGTACTGTCATAAGGGATGGGAGGGAGAAATTAGGAACACTTTCATAAGGTACATGCACTACCCATGAAGTGGTATTTGAAAGCACTTACATTAGTTGTAAATACATACTATAAACTCCAAAGCAATCACTAAACAAAACCAAAAAGTATGATTGATATGCTAAGAGCAGAGAAAAAATGGAATCATACAAAATGCTCAATTAAAATCAGAGAAGAAAGCAAAAAAGGGTAAAGTTAAAAAAAAGAAGTGCAATAAATGCAAAGCAATTGCAATCATGTTAGATATTAATCCAATTATATAAATAATCACTTTAAATATTAAGGATCTAAATCTACCAATAAAAAGTTACTAAAAAAAAACAACCCAAGATCCAGGTATTTTTTTTTTTTTTACAGGAAACTCACTTTTAATGAAAAAAGCCATACCATGCTAGAGCTGTAATAAAAACAAAAGCTGGAGTAACTTTATTTATCTCAGCAGATATCAGATTAGGGGAAATAATCAGGGATAAAGAGGAAATTACATAAAAATTAAGGGCCTAATTCTCCAAGGAGACATAGCAATCCTTAACATGTATGCCCCTAATAACAGAATGTCAAAAAATATGAAGCAAAAATTGATTAGAAATGTGACTATGAATTAGAAATATGAGGAGAAATAGATGAATCCACTGGTAGAGCTGGAGGCTTCCTTCCCTCAGTGATTGACAGACCTTGCAAGCAGAAAATCAGTAAGACAGGCTAAGACTATGTAGCATCCTTAGTATCTTTTGGGCCCTAAGATCTCAGAAACAGAATTAGCTAAAGGGAACTAAAAAGGCAGTCCCTGGGCAGTACTGTCACCTCATCTTAACAGAATCAATCTACTGTCTCAGTGGGGTGGGGATGGAGGTGTGAGGGACTAGCTATGGAAGTGAGATACATAACACTTACATCTTATTATCTCTTGTGCTGGAGAATTGGCATAATGGGATGGATAATGTAAATAAATAGATTATTGCAAGTGACGTTCTTTTAATTTATCCCACACTTCTGTAGACTCAATGGAAGAAGCTGAATTTGAATATCCTCTTATTTGCCCCCCTTTCTTTTCTTTACCTTTTTTCCTCTTTTTTTTTTTTTTAACAAAGTTGTAACTGAAACTAAAATAGGAGCAATATACCTCAACAGAAATATATAGTCGCTAAATTAAGGAAACTTGAGTAATGTATGTAAAGCCTCCACTTGCTTTTAGTAGGTGAGACTTAGCCAAAAGCAATCTGCTGGACCTGGTGTTTCTGTCCATGTATGAATTGTTATTTTATATTTTGTTAGCTCCTAGTGGCCACAACAGAAGAATCAATAAACTAGTAAGACCTAACATTGTTTCTCACCTGATCTTTGATATATAGCTATTATTAATCTGTTTTCTCAAAGAATTTATCAGTAATTTTTTTAAAAGATTTTATTTATTTGAGAGAGGAAGAGAAAAACGCAGAGAGATAGAGCACAAGCATGTGTGAGAGGAAGAAGCAGGCTCCCTGCTGAGCCAAGAGCCTGATGTGGGGCTTGATCCCAAGACCCCAGGATCATGACCTGAGCCAAAGGTAGATGCTTAACCGACTGAGCCACCCATGTGCCCCTTAATCAGTAATTTTAATTGAAGTTGAATTAAGTTCTATTATTTTATTGAGGTATTTAAATTTGACTCCCTAAAGTTTGTGAAAACAGGCCTTTTAAAAGTTGATTACAGGGGCGCCTGGGTGGCTCAGTGGGTTAAAGCCTCTGCCTTTGGCTTGGGATCATGATGCCAGGGTCTTGGGATCAGGCCCAGCATTCGGCTCTCTGCTCAGCAGGGAGCCTGCTTCCTCCTCTCTCTGCTTGCCTCTCTGCCTACTTGTGATCTCTGTCTGTCAAATAAATAAATAAAATCTTTAAAAAAAAGTTGGCTACAAAAGTACATGAAAACATTAAGTAGGTAGACATTATTCACATTTGAGTCAATCTACTTCTCAATCATGTGGTATAAATTCCTCAACTGAAATTTTCAAACACTAGAGAAAATGAATATGGCAAAACCACCCATTATTAATGATCACGTGAGCCACTGTGGAAATACACACACACACACACACACACACACACCATACATATACACATACATAATACACATATGTATAAAGACTCCAGTCACTGACACGATTTTTCGTTTGTCCAGATACATGTAACGGATGAAACTTTTGAATCATGGGGTATAATATGAAAAAGAAAGAAAGAGAGTTTCTAAGCCATTTGACAAAATATCCCGATATAGCCAGTTGTCAATGGGATGACACTGTATGAGTCTGAAGGTTAGGGGCTGAGTCTTTCCTGGGTTTTTCTCCCCATCTCTCTCTCTTGTTTGCATAGTACCGTCTCTGCTGGTGTTCTGTACAACATGGGTGCTGAGACATTCGATGTTCTCATTCTCTGACCACCCTAAATAGTTGCTACTGGAGAAACAGTTGATTATTTGTGAACTTTCGGGACCTAGGGCACTGATGCCTGCAGTAATAAGTCATCAGCCAAGTTGGAGGCAGAATGACTGAAAAACGTCAGCTGCCCTCGCAATCAATTACAATCACTAAGGCTGGAACAATCATGAGGGATCTTTGGACTACTTGCTAAGGTAGATAAAATAACTATTTTGGCCACACAGAAATCTGTGCATACAAGGAAGGTCTCTTGGTCACAGTTCTAGTCTGGCTCTTCCCTTAACTGTTTAATGTAGAAGTATTTACATAGAATTCTATAAAGCAAACATGTGACTTGCCTTAACATGGGAAGAGAAAACAAACATAGACACCTTTAAAATATTTGCAGCCCGTAAATGTTTGCAGGACTCACATGTAGAAGTGAATTTCCCAGAAGGTGAATTAGTCTTTTGCATAGAATGCCCTAATTCTAGGGTTGAGGATATAAAGCAATGACTGGCCCTGTAGCTGGACCCTGGATGCTGCAGAAAAGCGGGTGGACAGCAGGATTTGGAGAGAACCCAAATAAACATGAGTGGTACTAAGAGGCGGACACCTGAAGTCACGCAGCTGGTGAGTAGCTTCCTCCCTGCAAAACTGTGCTGCACAGTATTGTGCAAATGACTAAATCTGACTTCCACTCTGATGTGTAAGATATCTCTGGCAGTGAGGAAACTCACATATGAGCTAAAAGAATGGGAATTTTCTTCAAAAGAATGTGGAATAAAGGCCCATTCAGAAGGTGGAAAAGAAAAGAAGATGATACACAGTCTGAAGGAAAATAAATTCTGCTGTATGAAATCTTACAAATAGTGAGATAAATAACTTTATGTGTATGTCCCAATAATATCCCTTGATATATTCTTTTAATTGCTTCAGGGAAAGATCAAAGTATAATCTGAGATTTTTGTGATCTAGAGCATTACCTTATAAGTTAAAACGCGCTTTCTTAATTCTATTTTAGGTTCTTACATTTTATTTAGTGCTTTGATTGCTAAATGTTTGCTATTTACATAATGTTATCATGGTTAACTGCCAACTTGTGATTGATAAAATTACATGTAATTTTTCATGACAGATGATAGGATTATCCAGATGTGGGATCCATAAAGCATCAAACAATAAGTTAAGAATAGCAAATGAGAATCATTTTGTGCATTTGTTTTTTTAAGGGGAAGTCCCTCCTATGTTTAGAGCATTGGACACTGAAGTCAGAACAACTTTTACTTAAATACAAACAACTTACTGAGTGACTTTGAGCAAGTTGCTTCTACTCTTTAGTCTCAGTTTCTTCATTTATATGACAGGATTTTAATAATTTTTATCTCGCATGGTGACATGGGTTAGAAATGAGATAATTTAGGTGATGCCAAGAAACAATGTGTACTCATTGTGGCTTTAGTCATGAAAATGAATCATCAGTTTTTGAAGAGAACTATAGCAAAACAAATATGTACTTATATGTATATCTTATAATTTTATATATATACATGTATACACACATACACACATATATACTTATATAACATATATAGCACACATATAACATATTATACATGCAATGTATATAAGAGAGTATGTAAATCTAAAAGACAGTATTTAAACAAGAATAATAAAATGAACAACTGTACACCCACAAACCATGTTAAGAAATATGCCATTGTCAAAGAGAATCAAGTATCATATGGTTTCACTTATTTGTGGAGCATCACAAATGACATGGAGGACATTGGGAGATGGAGAGGAGAAGGGAGTTGAGGGAAACTGGAAGGGGAGGCGAACCATAAGAGACTATGGACTCTGAAAAACAACCTGAGGGTTTTGAAGGGGTGGGGGTGGGAGGTTGGGGGAACCAGGTGGTGGGTAAAAGGGAGGGCACGTATTGCAAGGAGCACTGGATGTTGTGCAAAAACAATGAATACTGTTATGCTGAAAAAAATAAATTAATTAGTATTAAAAAAATTAGATGTCACAAAGCACAAACCAAATAAATATGTCATCTGAAGAAATATGCCATTGTCAGTGTGAGAGAAGCCTCTTGAATGGACTGAGTACCCCACTGAGTACTTTAACTTTCTTCTCAAGAATGCCCTGCAATCCCCGGGATGTTGTGATATTCATCCCTTTCGTTTTTCTGATAGTATTACTACCTATGTATTCCTGCCTTAAAATAAAATTTTCATTTTTTTCTGGTTTTGATCTGCTTTGTTTTCCTTGTCTTCAGTCAAATGCTCTACCACTGAGCTATACCCCCTGTTCTCTTTGTCTGGTTACTTCATGCTAATTTTGCCTGTGTTTGAACTTACATAATTGTTATTTGTCTATTTAATTTAACAAATTATTTTTAACATAGGTATTTTCAAAGGAGAAATGTCATCCCCTGTTTCCCCACCAGATAATTTTTATTGATTAAAAAATTAATACAACCAATAGTTCAAAATATTGAACCAATATACAAAAGTAAAAATGAAAAATTATACATTCCTTATTCCATCTCTCTTCTCTATTCTACTTATTCCTCCTCCCCAATGGCAACTACCATTAGGAATCTCTTAGTCATTTTTCATTATAAAATAAATGCATATCTATTAATATATTTGTATATGTCCCCCACAAAAGGATTACACTGTATCCCCCACAAAAGGATTACACTGTATCTGTATTCCTACATTTTGTTTTTCCCTTAGAATTAATCTTAGATAACATTCCCTATCTGTACACGTAGCTCTACTTCATCATTTTTTATGATGCCACGATTCCATTGTATTATATATCACCATTTATTTTTAAAGTCTCTTATTGATGAATGTTTTGTTTTTTCATTTTTAATGCTATTACAAAAAGTGTTGCACTATACATATTTATACAGACATCCTGAAAAGTTTTTGTCTGCATATTCTTAGGATAACTCCTTGAAATCCAAAGAGTGTGTTCATTCAAACATTTTTGACTAGCAGAACTAAACAAAGGCTGAATAGTGGTTTGAAGGCACTTTGTACAGCCCTGCCAATGTTTCTCACAAGCTCTTTGAAAATTTTCTCTAAATGTAATACTGTCCAAATGGATGGGCATACTGTTTGTTTTTTTCCAACCTATCCCATCTACACCATAAAACACTTTACTATGCTAACTATGAATATGTTTTCTTGTTTAGAATCCTATCCCCTCTAGCTCAATGATAATTTACTGCTTTGGTAACCTTCACTTATCTCTCCATCAGAACTATGAGCCAAAAGATTTTAGATTGGGATGTTTCATGTCCATGTGCTGTCAGTCAATGTTGGAAATGACTTACACATGAGCTTGACAGAATTGTTCAAATAAGTAAATGCAGTGTCTACATAAAGTCTAAAGAAAATGATGCTATGGCATATTTGACCCTGTTTCCTTTTCATGGGCTTCTCAATTTAACACTGAATCTCTCAAAAATAAATTTTTCTTTTTTTTCCTTCAAAAATCAATTTTTCAAAGTCATTTTATTTTATATTGTCATGCACAGTCTATCAGAATTAGTTGATATTTTCAGTTCTAATTAGTTAATGTTGGCCTGTTTTATAATTCCCTGTTTTCCAAAATGTTCTATGCTCCCTATCATATTACTTCTTCTTCTTCTGTTCATCTAACACAGTTACAATTATAAATATAAGTAAATAGAGTTTTTTTTTTTTAAATATTTTATTTATTTGACAGAGAGAAATCACAACCAGGCAGAGAGGCAGGCAGAGAGAGGAGGAAGCAGGCTCCCCGCGGAGCAGAGAGCCCGATGTGGGGCTCGATCCCAGGACCCTGGGATCATGACCTGAGCGGAAGGCAGAGGCTTTAACCCACTGAGCCACCCAGGCGCCCCTAAATAGAGTTTTGAATAAGAATTTGTTTGCTTTTATTCTCTCCCACCACCCAACTTCAGGCATATATTAATTTTTTAGTTTCCTATTCTCATTTTTCTGTGCCTAAAAGAGATTAGATATTTGTGAATTTTGATATATAGCTGAGTCATCTTACTGATAAGCATTATGATTGTACTAGAAGCCAAACCCCAAATATATGTTGTTACTATATACATGTCTATATTTTGTGTACTTTCTTATGCAATAAGAAATTATTCAGAGTTACTTCATGGTAAGTAAGAGTTATCTCATGGTTTTTTCTCCCAATATTTTCTTTCATATTCTGTCCTACAGTCCTGGCAAAGCACAGGTAATTATAACAAATATTAGCCAATTCATAAAAAATTTTCCACATATTCTCTCTCAAAAATTATCTCAAGAGGGTTTTTAGTTTTAACTTAATTTTTTGTATAGGGGAAAGGAAGCAGAATTTTTAGAATTTCTGTATGAAACCATCCTGTTGATAAGAAAATTTAAAATCATATATTAAGTGAGCCTATAATTTAGTTTCTTACCATTATATAGCAATTCTAACCATTCAAGTGGCTTAAGATAACCAGCATTTTCCTATCTCTTCTGATTCTGTAGTTTGAGCTCAGATGATTTTTTGCTTCAAGTCATCTGGGGAACCAACTGATTTAGAAGGTCATAGATGACTCCTTACATGATTTGCAGTTGGTGCTGGGTTCTCTGTGGGAACTGTTGATTGGCACTTTGCTTATCCTTCTCCGGTTATTTCTCCTTCTCTTGAGCGTCTTGCAGTTGCTGACTTGGTTTCAAAAAGCAGAAAGTGGAAGTTTCCTATTTTCTTTAGGCCAAGGTTTGGATGTCCCTAAAATCACTCCCATTGCATTCTACTTGCCAGAACAAGTTTTGAGGCCAGCCTGAGTCAAGGGAAGGGTAAACAACCGCCCCACTTAATACCAGGTGTCTCATGCACATACAGAGTGGGGAAGAATTATTATTATCATTTTCTAAAATATTTTATTTATTTGACAGAGAGAAATCACAACTAGGCAGAGAGGCAGGCAGAGAGTGAGGAGGAATCAGGCTCCCTGCAGAGCAGAGAGCCCAATGCGGGGCTCGATCCCAGGACCCTGGGACCACGATCCGAGCTGAAGGCAGAGGCTTTAACCCATTGAGCCACCCAGGCGCCCCGGGGAAGAATTATTGTAAGCCATCTTTTGAAACTAATGGAGAGAGATATTTTAAAATGTTGAGAGAAAAAACCCCACCAACCTAGAATTCTGTATCCTGCTACTTTATCTTTCAGATTGGAAAGAGAAAGAAAGACTGTTCTCAGAAAATGGAATTCCAGGAAACCTACTGCTTCTAGACTTACCTTGCAAAAAATTTTAGAAGTCCATCTGAGAGAAGGAAAATTATACACATCAGAAACTCTGATCTGCATAAAGGAAAGAATACCAGAGAATGGATAAGTGAAGCATCAAAAGAGCTTTCTCAACAACTGTTCAGACTTGGAGTACAACATGTAATAGGAAGCTTTATCAGCCTAATCAGACAGTCCATCTAACAGCACTCTCTCCTTCCCAGTGGTTATTTGGTGTGCGAAATTGTCATAAATGTATCTGTGGGAACATGGAGACACATGGCAACCCTAGGAAAAGACTTTCTGCAGGAACCTGGTCAGCTGTGTCCATAGGATCTCAGAGAAATCAGGGTGACCAGTATGACAATACTAAGAACTACCTTACCCTCTTGACAATTCCCTTGAAAGTCCTGCTGGAGAGTCAATCACCGATTAATTAGCTGGGCACCAAAAGAAATGTTGGGTGGTGAGTAGGGGCTATGCTGTATGAAACATGGCTATTTTTAAACACTAGCTTCATTTTTCAGGGTGGAAATCTTTTTTCCCTGATTTTGGCACAGATGCTAGTGAAGAAATAGAGATGGATGTGGTTGGAATAGGCTTAGCATTTAGCTTCTCATATAAATTTAAAAATATTGACTATATGTGAAGAATTATACATTGCATCTCATGCACATGTAACTGATATTAAAAAATAATATTGCTCTCAAAGAAGAAAATCTTTTTTTATTGAATTTTTAAGGATGTCTTTTCTTCTAAGTATGCTTAGTAGTAATTTCAATGCATAAATAGTAGCAAAAGTTTATTATTTTAGCTTTCTAGGGAGTACTGAGTAAAATATGCTTTGGCTTTTGTAAATAAAAGAATTGGTGAATTTCTTTAAAAAATTAAAAGATAATAAAGGACATATTAGCCTTATACCAGTAAATTTGAAAACTTACATAAAATGAATAAATCTCATGACATACACAGTTAACCCATCTCTCTCTAGAAGAAATAGATAACATGAGAAACCATATATCTATTATAGAAGTTGAATTTATGATCAAAACTTTCCTAAAAAGTAAACTCCAGGTCCAGATGCCATTATTAGTGAATTCTATAAAATATATGTGTATCTATCTATCTATCTATCTATCTGACTGGTTCTATTTCTATGGTTAAATCTTACTAATCCAAGATGCAATTTAATAAAGACATGTTAGGATAAGATTTCAGAATTAGGTATAAAACTGGTTAATGCCTAGCATTAACAGGACAATAAACTATAGTTTGAGCGGCTATCAGTTTCACTGATAGTTATTTTCATCTCTCCAGACCAACATCTACAGTTTTAACATGAAACTCCTCAAAATCTCAGACCTTCAAATAATGGTAAATAGTAGGTTTAGCTAGCTAACTATATATATGTATGTATGTATGTATATATATACATATATATATACAACTATTGAGTGGTCTTTGCCCCTATTGATTTTGGAAGGTTATGCTGCCCATATTTTTGCCTTACTTCTAAATTTTGGATAATTTATTATAACACTTTAAAGAAATTAATAATGTAACTTACAAGCTGACATAATTTATTTATGACTTAAATGATTGACTAAACCTTATGTCAGGAATATTTAAGCAAAATCTTTTTTTTTAAAGATTTTATTTATTTATTTGACAGAGAGAGATCACAAGTAGGCAGAGAGGCAGGCAGAGAGAGTGAGAGGAAAGCAGATCCCTGCTGAGCAGAGAGCTGATTCGGGACTTGATCCCAGGACCCTGAGATCATGACCTGAGCCGAAGGCAGTGGCTTAAATCACTGAGCCACTCAGGCACCCCAGTAAAATATTTAAGTTAATGGAAATATCAAGCTCAATAGGAAAATGGACAAAAGATGTGAACATGCATTTCACAGAAGGTAAATTGTATTTGGCCAATAAACATGTGGAGAGATGTTCTACCACATTTGTGATCAGAGAAAGGCAAATCAAGACTATAAATAAATCCTATTTTATACCCATTCGAGTTGCAAAAATTTAGTAGTCTGATGCTACAACACATTGGAAGAGGATATGGATTTAAAAACATTTCTTGTAAATTGCTATAAATAATCACTTTGGAAAATATTTTGCCATTATCTTACAAAGGTGAACATCTGCATGCCAAATGACTCACAATATTGTACATATATACCAGAAGTCATGTATAAGAATATTTTATCAAACAGAGATATCTTTACTACAAAAACAAGAAAAAATATAGTCAATAAAAGAATGAATAACCAAATATATTCAGACAACTAAATATTATTCAACAGCGAAATACATATACCTAGCCATGTGCAACAATATCAATGAAACTTAATAGATTACTCTTGATTTTAAAAATTGAGTCCTAGAAAATTATACCAGGGCCACTGTGTTGGAAGCATTCTGAGGACACTATTCACATTAAATTTCGTATAAAAAATAACCCTCTGAATGTTTCGCAAATATGGTTGAGTCCATTATTGCTGTATTTGCCAATACGCAGGTGTTGGTAACCTCAGTGAAAGTGATCTGTGGAATTCCAGAGATAAAGCCTGATTAGATGAGACTCAGGAAAGAAGGGGAGATGAGAGAGTGCAGACTGTCTATGCAAACAATTCTTATGAGGGATGTGCTGTGGAAGAATACATATATATTTCAGAACCAGATGCCAGTGTATTGTTATTTGTGGCATCTATGCGATAGTTGGGAGAACTGACCAGGGAAGACAAAACAGTTTATCATCCTGTGGAGGGAAGTCCCACTTACTTTCTTGACTATAGCCTTACCATGTCGTAGATATTGAAAATCTCTTCCTATTAGAGAAAAGCTTGAGTGTGTTGCTTTCAGTGTTGGGATCCAACTGTGAGCAAACCGAAGAGTCTATTAGAGGTACGTATGCTGGTCTTTAGAACAGCCCCACTTACATGGATCTATCTAAAGAACCAGGTAGAGAGGAATACTGTGTTTCTCCAGATAGGAGAATTTAATTCCTTAAATGAGTACTTGGTGTATCTATTTTTTTATTTTTCTGACTGGGCACAGTATACTTTATCAATGGTACATGACAAGGTAGGGATCCTTAAACCCTTCCCCTTCATCAGGAGGTCTGGGATGGAAACTGTGTAGAGGTCAGGTGATTCTCAGTGTGTTAGTGGATGAATTGGTGCAAGGACTTCCCACTAGCTGAGGGGCCTCTCTCTTCCCCTTGTACTCTTGTTGGTACATGGTGCATTGTAAAAGAACAAAGTACAGAAGCTGGAATTAGATCCTCCACAGACCCATCTTGGATGACACAAAGACTCTGAAATCTCATCCAATGCAACGAAGACTGAAGGCTGAACACCATGCTTATTCCAATATACTTTCCATAACAGATATTTTGCACATATTAGAAGTTATATCAGATATCAGACTTGGTCATATATAAAGATTTCAGCAAGGCCCAGAGCTGAAGAACACATACTTTAGCTGGTTCACACAGTGAGTCCTAAACATGTAAAATCTTCTACATTCCTACAAGTACAGGATTTAACCCCTTGAAGATTTGAAACAATCCTTCTATTTAGATTCTTAACCACCTGGGTTACTAGGCTCTGTAGAAATCATTTTTTTTCCTAAGACCATTTCCCTCTTTAGTGATCTCTTTTCCTGACTTCTACTTATGCCTTTTCACTCTGATAGTTTAATGTCTTTACATCTGGTCCCCCACTTTAGTTTCTTTACTTGCCTACTGCTTTTGCCTTTGGTTATTAACTCTAAAATTACCCCTTTGAATAACATTTTAAAAAATATTTATTTGGGGGACTCCTGGATGTCTCAGTTGGTTAAGTGTCCACCTTCAACTCAGGTCATGATCCCAGGGTGCTGGGATCGTGTCCTGCATCAGGCTTCCTGCTCAGTAGGGAGCCTGCTTCTCCCTCTTCTTCTGCCTGCTGTACTCCCCCAACCCGCCCTCTCCTCATGCATTCTGTCTCTCACACTCTTTGTCTCTCACATACTCTCTCTCATATAAATAAATAAAATATTTTTAAAAAATCTTTATTTGGCATGTAAAATTGCCAGGAATTGCTCTTGGTGCCCCATACCAGAGGGCAGCAGTGAGGAAGGGTGGTGGAGCCATCCAGCTTCTTTAGGACACAGAAACAGGATGAACACCAGAATCTAATCTGTGGTGTATGTTAGGGATTAGATCAACCTTTTTATCAAAGCAGAAGGCCCCTTAGGACACTATCAGAAGGTGACCTGGAGGTCAATATGGCAAGAGTGAGATGCCGGGTGGAAGACTGCTAGCAAAGCACAAAAGACAATGGTAAAGACAGTGGAATGGAAGGGGCACGCTGAGCTAGTCCAGATAAACATTGGAGACCATAGCAGAAGTGCATAAAATGAAAGCTCCTGAACATTCTGGATACCCAGTCAGAGTTAGCTGTATAGAATAAACCATGTAGCAAGGAAGGGGAAAAAGAATTTAACACATGTTGAGAAGCTGGAATTCAAGGGAACAGAGAGAGACATGATGTTCTCTCAAACTAGAGCAGAGTCCCCTGCTGTGTAGAGTAAGCAGAGGGAGGACAGAGGAATAAAATTTAAGATAAACACCTGAGGGGTCCTTGCTCACAGTCATCACAGAATATAGTCATGGATTTCAGATACTTAGAGAAACTGCCAACCTGTGAAACAGAAAACTTGGACTGGACTCTCTTCATTAATATTTCTTCTCTTCTTTTCCTTTTAGGAAAAAAAAATTAGTTTTCTTTTTCTTCTACTTTTTTGTTTGTTTGTTTAGACTTATATAATTCAGCCTCATTGTAAAGAACTCAAATTAGAACACAAAGAAAAACAGTCCTCAAAATAACCTTGGTTACTATTAAGTTAATAATGTTCAGACCTTGGTCTCTTTATATGTACAGTTAAGAGTAGACACATGAAAAGATATCTGATAGACAAAAAAAATGTTCCTAAACAGGATTGCACTATGAAGCCTCATTCAAAAAGATTAGTCTACTTATTTCGACTTGATTATTAAAAATGAAGAAATTAGAGAAATTGCAAACATTTTGATAAATATTTTCTATGGATACCTATAAATTAAGAGAAAAAAACAGGAGAAAGGCTAAAAGGTTGAGATCATTGTGTTTTATTTCCTGAAACACATTTTTCTGTTTTAGTCAGGAGTTGAAAGACATTTGTTACTTAACACACACATTCTCCACCTTCCCTTTTAAAACTCTCAATTTTAAAAAATTGTTATATATGTTAATTGTCCAATTTTATAACATTTGTATTCTGTTCTATAAAATTAATTCCTGTATTTTTTCTTATTACATTGAGCTTTCGATGGGCTCCATTTTGTGTTAGAGTTGTTAATTAATGAATTAATATGTAATTAATATTTTAAAAAGATAACCTTATATGTGGTGAATTCCCTGAAGGTGAGAGTTTGAGAATGTCTGATGCTAGCTTTGCGCAATGGCAGTATCGTAGCCAATGAGGTTTATCCGAGGCGCGATTATTGCTAATTGAGAATGTCTGATGCTTACTTAAATAGAATTGTGACTCGGTCATAAGCAAATGGGAGTTCACCATTTCTTTTCTTAATCTGTTGCAGAGTTGAGCCTTTCTTCTGCCAGTCCTGTTTATTTTCTTTCTGGAAACATGACGAATCTTTTGTTTATTTAATTATTTCTTTCAACTATGTAAATAATTTTAAAAGTCAAATAACCTTACTATGGTTACAATGAAAGCTTAAGACTTTCTATTGCCCTCTTTTAATCATTGAGGTCATACATTTAACCTGAGAGCTGTTTTTTCTGCCAGTTGCCTCCATACTATAAATCACATTTAAAAAATTTTTAATTTGAGTATAGTTGACACACAGTGTTAACATTAGTTTCAGGTGTACAACACAGTGATCCAATGTCTCTATACATTATGCTGTGCTCAGCACAAGGGTAGCTCCCATCTGTTACCATATGACACTGTTACCATATCACTGACTATATTCCCTATGCTGTGCCTTTATAAGTCACATTTTTATATTATCATTTCTTGGCCTTTCTGTTTTAGATTTTATTTAATAACTTTCTATTATGAAAGGTCTATATTTGCTTCTCTTTGAGGTAAATACTTTCTCTCCTTTGATGTTCCTAATGTAGTTTATATATCATTCTTTTTTGAATTAATTTTTAATGTTCATGAATTTATGACAATGCAAATATTATTCACAGCTAAAAGAAGTATTGTACTGTGATTACAATGACTTTTCTTAGGGAATGTTTTATTTGTCCTGGAATTAATGACTGTCTTGATTTTTTTATTTTCTCTGTTTCTTGTATAATTTATTAATCACCAAACCCTTTGACCTTACTGATGACCTAGAAAATACATTGAAATACCTCAGTTGCTCTACCATAAATGTTAACTTCTTGGCAGTATCCTTCCTGGAACTCATCACTCTCAACTCCTGTCTGGATTGTTTGTCTTCTAGGACAACAGTTTAGCAACGGTTGTCTTAGGTTTTTTCCTTTGCCCTGTTCCTGTTAGTTTACTTTGTTTTTCTTTTGTATTGGATTCTGTGTTTTCTGTGCTATGTCTTCCTTAGTTTAATTATTTTAACTGTTGTCAGTTAGTTACTTTAACTGTAGTGAGTTAATTATTTTGACTGTAGTAAATCTTCCAGTTACTTTTTTTTAAAAATTTTTTATTTATTTCTTATTTTTTTTATAAACATATAATGTATTTTTATCCCCAGGGTTACAGGTCTGTGAATCGCCAGGTTTACACACTTCACAGCACTCACCATAGCACATACCCTTCCTAATGTCCATAACCCCCCTCCCCCTCTCCCAACCCCCTCTCCTCCCAGCAACCCTCAGTTTGTTTTGTGAAATTAAGGGTCACTCATAGTTTGTCTCTCTCCCAATCCCATCTTGTTTCTTTTATTCTTCTCCTATCCCCTTAACCCCCCATGTTGCATATCCACATCCTCATATCAGGGAGATCATATGATAGTTGTCTTTCTCTGATTGACTTACTTCACTAAGCATGATACCCTCTAGTTCCATCCACGTCATTGCAAATGGCAAGATTTCATTTTTTGACAGCTGCATAGTATTCCATTGTGTATATATGCCACATCTTCCGTATCCATTCATCTGTTGATGGACATCTAGGTTCTTTCCATAGTTTGGCTATTGTAGACATTGCTGCTATAACATTCAGGTGCACCTGCCCCTTCGGATCACTACGTTTGTATCTTTAGGGTAAATACCCAGTAGTGCAATTGCTGGGTCATAGGGTAGTTCTATTTTCAACATTTTGAGGAAACTCCATGCTGTTTTCCCGAGTGGTTGCACCAGCTTGCATTCCCACCAACAGTGTAGGAGGGTTCCCCTTTCTCCGCATCCTTGCCAGCATCTGTCATTTCTGACTTGTTAATTTTAGCCATTCTGACTGGTGTGAGGTGATATCTCATTGTGGTTTTGATTTGTATTTCCCTGATGCCGAGTGACGTGGAGCAATTTTTCATGTGTCTGTTGGCCATCTGGATGTCTTCTTTGCGGAAATGTCTGTTCAGGTCCTCTGCCCATTTCTTGATTGGATTATTTGTTCTTTGGGTATTGAGTTTGCTAAGCTCTTTATAGATTTTGGGTACTAGCCTTTTATCTGATATGTCGTTTGCAAATATCTTCTCCCATTCTGTCAGTTGTCTTTTGGTTTTGTTAACTGTCTCCTTTGTTGTGCAAAAGCTTTTGATTTTGATGAAGTCCCAATAGTTCGTTTTTGCCCTTGCTTCCCTTGCCTTTGCCGATGTTCCTAGGAGGATGTTGCTGCGGCTGAGGTCGAAGAGGTTGCTGCCCGTGTTCTCCTCAAGGATTTTGATGGATTCCTTTCTCACATTGAGGTCCTTCATCCATTTGGAGTCTATTTTCGTGTGTGGTGTAAGGAAGTGGTCCAATTTTATTTTTCTGCATGTGGTTGTCCAATTTTCCCAGCACCATTTATTGAAGAGACTGTCTTTTTTCCATTGGACATTCTTTCCTGCTTTGTCGAAGATTAGTTGACCATAGAGTTGAGGGTCTATTTCTGGACTCTCTGTTCTGTTCCATTGATCTATGTGTCTGTTTTTGTGTAAGTACCATGCTGTCTTGATGATCTTCCAGTTACTTTTTACACTTTTTGAGGACTTACATATGAGAAAATGTCATTATTCATCCTTCACAATTGACTAGTAGTCTGAATGGAAAATTCTAATTTGAGATTATTTTCCCTTACAATCTTAAAGGCATTATGCCATTGCTATAGGTAACAGTGATTGGGACATAACACCCATGTGAATTTTGTATCCTGATACTTTATTGGTCACCCATTTCCCCCCCCCTCTCTCTCTTTCTTTCTTTCTTTTTTTTAGAATACAAATCGAAGTTTATTGAACAAAATTAAGGTCTTTATATTTCATAGTTCACTAATGCAAAACAAAGGCTAGGTATTGTTTTAAAATCATTCACAAAAATTTAACCTTCACTCCCTCTCACACCCACCTAGTAAAATGGCCCAAATGTTACCAAATGTTACCAAAACAAACACTATAAATAACACCAAGTCCCATAAAGGCCATTATCTCGTATGTAATTTCTTGGCATAGGTGATCTTCATGGCATGGGATGGTATGATTGTTAAATCCTTGTAAAGCATCCCCGCAACACCAGCCTGTCATTTTCAAATTCCATGAAAGCAATGCCATGCCTCCAGGTACCAAAAGTACTTCCTTGAAACCATGGATCACATCATCTCAGTCTCTTCTGAGAAACAATAAAGGAATAAAGTGTAGTGTGGAGGGCAATCAGGGATCTGAGGATTTGGTGTTGAATTTCCTTGGGTATTTGCTGCATTTGGTATTCCCTGACCAGCCTTTTTGTGTGAAGTTGTTGTAAAGAGTTCTTCAGTTTTTGTACTCTCTTTTCCTTCCACTTTGTCAGCAAAAGTAATACAGATTTTAGATATTATAACAGCATCTCTTTTTGCATCCTGGATTTGCATTTGTTTACCACAAAATGGAAATCCTTGTAACTCTTTGAAGGCATTTGTGGATGAGCCCAATTCCTTAAAAATAACAAAGTCTTGCCCCCACATCTTCACTGTCTTTAAAGCTACAATATCTACCATGTGATCAAATTGAGAAAACAGGGAATATAGGGAGTTTTTTAATTCTTCTTTTTTAATTTTGTCACTCATATTGTTGATATCAATTGTAGGATTTTGTTTGATATCCATGTTTTGGATTACAATGTTCCAGTAACCTGAGGCCCATGCTGGTCCTGCGAAAACCAAAAACCCCTCTTCACCTTCTTAAGTCCATTAAAATCTGTTTTATTCTAGAGATTCTAAAATCAAGCTATATTGTTACCTAATTGTGAATCTCTTTTCATTCATTTTGTAGTCTTCTTGGTGGACAATTTTCATTCTGAGATACCACATTCTTTTTTTTTTTTTTTTTAAGATTTTATTTTGACAGAGAGAGATCACAAGTAGGCAGAGAGGCAGGCAGAGAGAGATGGGGAAGCATGCTCCCTGCTAAGCAGAGAGCCCCATGCAGGGCTTGATCCCAGCACCCCGGGATCATAACCTGAGCGAAGGCAGAGGTTTTAACCCACCGAGCCACCCAGGCGCCCCGAGATACCACATTCTTAAGCTTGATGAGATTTCATGAAGTAGTTCTATGTCAATTTTCTCCCTTCCATTTTCTCTTTCTGTAACTCATGTTTTTGAAACTTTTCAACCCCAGGCTGATCCTTTATTTATTTATTTATTTTACTTAAATTTTTCTTCATCTTTTGTGTTTTTGCACTTTCTGGTAGATTTTCTCAATTTTGTCCTCTGCTTCTTTGAGTTGCACCAAACCAGTCTTAATTCATGTTTTCCTTATTTCTTTCCTTGACTCAGATCATTCCTCTTGGCTGACATTCCACCTGCCTACCCCTCCCTTTCTCAATTCAGTGTCCATTGTGGTGTCACATTGATCTTTCTAAAATTTAAGTCAAACTATGTCTTTCAAAAAATGTGAAGGCTTCTGGTTTTATCTCATATTAGCCTTCGGAGTATTCCTTGAGTGTAGAACAGAGGAGTAATTAATATTTTCCAAACATCCATAAACTAAGTTCTACTTTTTCTGTTTATCTGCTTCTCTTCTACCTCAATTCTTGATCTCTTCCTTTAAGACTTACCTCAAAATATGAGAAAAAAATGAAATAATGATGTCTAGATCCTCTGAACCTTCATATGCATTTCATAAATATGTACTTTATGATACTTGCCATATTCTATCCTGCAACTTGTTATTAAAACACTTGTCTTATTCTTCTCTTTGCTTTCCTCAGTAACTCTAGTTCCTTGTCTTTGTTTTCTACATAATGCCTAGTAAAGAGATCAGTGATCAACGTGTATTTATTGACTAGAATGGAAACTCAGACTATAAAGGATAGTACACTAAATATCTATTTTGTTCTGAATATGAGAAAAAAAATTAATATGACTTCCCAATGAAGGTAACTTATAAATCAACTATGAAACTCTACTATATATAATTATAAAATTGTGATATAATTATAAAATTATAAGAACAATTAAATATTTAAATTATTTATTTAGATTATAAAATAATAAAATTATTAAATATAATTAGAATTATAAAAATTATAAAATTCTGAGAAATTTATTATCCAAAAAATTGACCCTCTAATTATAGGATGCATACCAACTAAGAGCAGACTAACAGGAACCCAAACCTGCTTTCTCCCAGGATAATGTTCAATAAGGTAAATAAAACTGCTTTGACACAGCTGAAAATGCAGAAAATGGGATCTTAGCTGGGCTATGGCTTGGTAGTCACATAAAACACAAATCCTTCTCAGTAAATCATGTTTAAAATGCTATCAGCACACTGCTTAGTAAAGGGTGGTAAAATAAAAGCGAAGCACAGGATCATTTTTATCCAATTTCCTTCCAAATTAATAAAAACAGATGGGAAAGGCATCTCAAACTTAATCAAAAGAAAGAAGTACAACCTCTTGTCAAAAGCTTAAAAAGGTGAGGGCCACAATAAACACAAATGTTTGGTGAGTCCCCAGAGGATTGTAAATCCACTCCAATCTCCATTAGAAGTGGCAAATCTGTAAAATCTGAGCAGTTTTTACAATATTCCAATATTTGAAGAACAACATATGGTATGATATTCTCTGGTGTAGATTAGTGCACAATGTATCTGTCAGAGGAAGCTATGTTGTAGTGAGAACAATTCTCATCATTTACACAAGATTTATATCATCTTAATTTTGTTTCATATATTTCAAGAGCTTCTTATTTTGTGAAACATCCATCATCTCATGCATGTGAAGCTTAGTTATGTCAAGGGAAACAAGTTTGAATTTATTTCCATTTCACCTACACCGTACAAGTCTCTGATGGTTAGAAATATTAATTAAATAACTAAAGACAAAAGAATCTTTTTAACAAAACAAAATATGCAAATATATTTAAATGATTAGTTTTTCATATTTTTATTTTTCAAGAAATATCTGTAAAGCAGTAGAGTATAATGGTTTAAAAAAAGAGCGTTTGGAATCATATATTTGGCTTCAAATCACGACGGTTGGCCATTAATTATTAGCAAAGAAATTTCAGGCCAGTTTAAGAGCTTCTGTAGAATTCTGTTTCAAAAGAGCAATGGCTTTCTTATAGTAATGTAAGAATGAGGTGAGATAATGTAGCAAAGTGATTAAAACTGAAAGCAGAATTCAGTAGGTGCTCAATAAATAATGGTGATCGTTATTTTCCCTGCTTAGAATTTCATTGTGGTAGATGTATACAGAAAAAAAAAAATAACTTCTTTTTCAACAGTAGACACATAAATAAAATTATCTTGACTAATTTGGCATATTCAAATAAAAATTACCTTACAATGTTGCAAAATTTTGTTCTATTAGTGTACAAATTTTGTTGTGAGTTGCAGGGTGTTAGGAAATCCATTAGGAGCTTTTATTGAAGTCTTCCTGAGAGATAATGAGAATCTGTTTAAGGAAGAGTATTTATGTTGTTAATTGTAAATGTTTTCAATTGGTTAATTTAATTTTGGATTTTGAAACATAATACAGTTTCAGTGAGATAAACAGGAGCTGTGTTGAAGATGGATACGGTTAAAAACTTCAAGAACTCCCATCTGAAATTGTTTATAAACTGTAATGTCAGCTTAACAGCAAACTGCATTTTTTAACTTGGGGATAATTTTTGTATCTCAGTAATGTTTTGAACATTACATTATAATGAAGTTCTCACTGTATTACATTAAAGTCAAAGAATGAAAACTTTGAAAGCTTAGAAGTTCCACATTTTAAGCAGATGACAATATAGTTAATTTTAGAGGTTTATCATTTGCTAATACCACTGAGTTCAATGCAGATTTAACATCCGTTTATGTTAAGCATGTTTCTAAAGCATCTTTTAAAATATACTTTTGTCCTCAGACATTTTCATATCTCAGATAATGAATGTTTCTAGCTTCTCTGAAGTTATCTTGCTACACTATGAAAATTTCTATTCCAAATAAATTGAAATAGATATGAAATAAAGGAGAGAATCGGGCAGGAAACCCCAAATTACTGGGCATCAATGTGGACTTTTTTAAAATTAAGATTTTATTTTTTTATTTTTTCTACCAAAATTGAGGAGAAGATGCAGAGATTATTCCATGTACACCCCACCCTCACACATGCCTAGCCTGTTTCATTAGCAATGTCTGGTACCAGAGTGGTACATATGTCACCGCTGCTGAACCTTCACTGATACATCATTATCACCCAAAGTCTAGAGTTTACATTATAGTCACGCTTGTTGTTGTATATTCTGTGGAGTTAGACAAATGGATAACAACATGCATCCACTCTTTCTTTCTTTCTTTCTTTCTTTCTTTCTTTCTTTCTTTCTTTCTTTTTCGTGCCATAAAAATACTCTCTGCTTTCTCTACTCTTCTCCCCTGGCCCTCAACCCCTGGCAACCACTGATCTTTTTACTGTTTCCACAGTTTGCCTTTTCCAGAATGTCCTGTGTTGTGCTTATATGATATGTAGCCTTTTCAGGTTGTCTTCTTTCACTGAGTAACATGCATTTAAGACTCCTCCAAGTCTTTTCGTGGTCTGATAGCTCATTTCTTTTTAGCACTGTATGGGATGGTTGGTTTTCAAAGTCAGATTTACCTTGTTAGTTTGAATGATGTAAAACTTTTTTTTAATTTTAAATAAGATATTTTAATATTTCATGTATATTTCTTAATATGTACTGGAAAGGAGAATTTATACCGTAGTATAGATTTATTTTGAAAAATAACTCATGAAATGAATAAAATATAAAGAAAAAATCAAGACTTGATGCCTTTTTCATTAATAAACTTTTAGATGACTGATGTCTTCTAAATTATGGTAAATTATTTTAAAATCCCTTAACTGAAAATGTTAGTTTTTAGAGATTATATGCATATATATAATATATAGATTATATATGTATATATTTGATTATATATGTATTTGAAGATTATATATGTATATATAATCTTTAAAATTAATATGTAATATATTAATATATGTAAAAATATATACATTTGATAGAGAGAGAGAGAGACAGAGAATGTGATCAAGGGGAGGAGCAGAGGGAGAGGGAGAAGCAGACTCCACCCTGGATGCATAGTCCAACGCAGGGCTTGATCTCACCATCTTGAGACCATGACCCCAGCCGAAATCTAGAGTCTGACACCTAACCAACTGAGCCATCCAGGTGTCTCTGAAAGTGTTAATTTTTAAAAAACAGTTACACAAAATGTTTTCTTTTGCCACATAATCATTACTTTTGGAGGAGAGAAACTAGCATTTATTTTTTATTTTTTCTTGATAATCATGGGTATAAGTACATTGCAACTTAAACACTAGCAGAAATTTTTTCTAGGGAAGAAAAAATATCAACCAAATAGATAAAATGGCTATCTTGAGCCTTTTAAAACAATCCTATATTTCAGATCATTGTTCATGTGAGTGAAGGGTAGCAGAACATGCCATCCTCAAATATGTCTCTTTGCCATGAGGATTATTTTGAGTTGATTATTTTGAGAAAGAATTCACAAAAGAATCTCTGAGAATAGAGTAGGAATTATTTGTAAGGGAAATTTCCATTTATAAAGGAAATATCCATTAGTAAGGGTGTCTCCCTCTTTGTATCAGGCAGAAAAGGATGACTAAATCACAAGAAATTCTTATCGGTGGAGAAGACACCAACTTGAAATTTGCATAATGAACCTTACTCTTGTTTACCATGCTTTTCCTGGTTACCTCCCACAACTGGTCTCCCCCACACTTCTTTTGTTGAAGACAGTATTCAAGGCTGAATTCTACGATACCTCTGACCATTTTCATTTTCTCCTGAGTATTTCCCGTGAATATATGAAATATACATATTAGTTAAATTCTGTTTGTTTTTCTCTTGTCAGTCTGTCTTTGGTTACAAGGTTCCCTGTTGAGAAATTAAAGGGGTAGAAGGAAATTATTTTTCCTCTACTACAGTTTAATGACTTTCATTGAAATCATTTTGAAATGAACTATTGTCCAACCAAATAAATAAAAAGAAATATCTTCTGTAAATCAATGACATGGTTTTGTAAAAAAATAAAGAATGGACTACATATAAATATTTGATCCTCTTTATTACATATTGCTAGGGGAAAATATCTTCTTATTTTAAAACTAACATAATTATCATTAACAGATAGTTCAAAACCCAAAATAATTTATGTCTCATCACTTCATGTGACAATTCAATTAATTTGGTTTTCAAGGTGAGAGTATGATATTTGAAGCTAGTTCATCTTGGTGGGTATGGTAGAAATCATATTTCTGAGCATCAGATAAACTGAGAGTCTTTTGCCATTTTTGAGTGTCTCTTTGGATTACTGATCACTCCTGTTTTGAAAGCTTCTCAGGGAAAAATAATTTTGCGCATTACTTTATGATATAAAATGCTGGGAATTTAAGACAGTATTTATTCAGGTGTTGAAACAAGTCCAAAGTTACTTCCTAAAGAAAAGTCTATATTTGAGTGTAGTCACCTGTGGCAGAAGTACTATGTCAGTATTCTTTGCCCCCTTCATTCCAATAAGAACCTCAATTTCTAAGTGGGCATTTTGCCCACCAGCTGAAATATATTACTTCTCAGGATCACTTGAGGATAAATATAGCCAATGACCAAGTTTTGGCAGAGATGTAGTTGGAAGCATTATGTGCAACTTCTAAAATATCTAATTCTTAGATCTCTTTTTTCCTTTTTATTGACTAAATTGCAACATTTATACCTGAAAAATGAGCACTTATCTTGAACCATGAGACAGTACACTAAAGGTGCTTAGACCAGAAGGAGCTCAGGACCCTGATGAACAGACTACTGAACTGTCTAGTAAGCATTTCCTTTATCTAAGAGAGAAATAAACTACTACCTTATTTTATTAACTGTTAGTTGTTGTCTCTGCATGCGGATGAACTTAACACTTATTAAAGCTATACTATTTCTGCTCTAGATTTCTACTGAGACTAGCGGAAACAAAGTCTCTGCTAGTATATGTATGTATATGAAAACTATAAAGCTTAATGAAAGATAAAAAAGGCTTACATTAAAAAGCCCTATACAGACTTATTTATCTGCAAGTGTTTTAATAGGTATTTTTAAACCTGACTGCTTCCTTCCTCCAGCTATCTTCTAACTGATGCCTGGCATAAAAAAACCCAACTGAATCTTTCAGATTAATATTCCACTAGTATTTGTCAAGTGCCCATTATGCACTAGGCACATTCTGATTGTTTAATCATACGTATTCCTCACAATGACCCTGCAGGATATGTGGTATTTTTACAATTTTACCATGAATAAGAAGCTCAAAAGAAATATAATGCATTTTAAATGTTCCCGCTGGTGAGCGGTGGAGTTCCTTGGATCAGGTTGGAATGCGTTTCCTCGACAGCAGTGAGGAAAGGGGTCATTCAGCTTTCCTTGAGCTTTTAGAAATGTGAACATGAATATCTGATGCAAATCATTTTATTTCTGGAGACCATTTTCTTAAAAAAGTCTTCTATATATTTTATTATAGCAAATCAGTCTCTAACTTCCAACCACAAACTTATTTTACTCTCTGGAGTCATATAATGCACATAATCCCAGCTTCTAACTAAATCATTTCAAATATGTGAGGGCAATTACCATGTCCCCTTGTAAACTTTTCTGCTTGAGTGTAATATCTTTAGTGTTTCACCATCCAGCATGTCACATGGCTTGAGTAGCTCACACTTCTAGTTTTGATGATATAGGCATATTAGTTTCATGGTTGTTAGCTAGATTGTTTATTTGATTAGTTAACATTTAACTTCTTATAAGTATGATATTTATGTATGAACTCTCCATTAATGAAAATATAATTAGATTATATTTACCAAAAGAAGAGCAAAGAAAAGAAATAGAACTCTTTGTAAAAAGTAGTTTAATGTCCACTGTCATGTTAAATAAAACACTTGGGAAAGTAATGTGTCTGTCGATAATTTTATTTCAAAGACTAGACCTATAATTATAATTTCAGTATAATAGAACCCATTGACTGAGTGAACCTGTTATTCTAAGACTTGATACCTACTTGAAACTCTGCTTGGTTACCTTCCACTTGCCAAGTATCTGTGCTCAAAATGACCAGTGCAAAGTAATTTACTTTCCCCCTACAGGCCAACTCTGTGCTTTTGTGCTATATAACATGAACTTGTGTTTCAGTGCATGCTTTCCTCACAGTATTTTAGGTTACCCTCAACTCTTTCTGTGGTTCGGTGTATATAGATCTTCCATCCAAGTACATACCAGGCCCAACCCTGCTTATCTTCTGAGATCAGATGAGATTGGGCGCATTCAGGGTGATATGGCCATAGACTGATTTGGCATTTATGGGAGCCACTAGCTGTTTCTAGTCCTCTATGGAATCAAGTACAACATGAGTAAATACATAAATAAATAAAAACATAAAGGACTATCTGATGACACTCCACTGAACAGACGAGTCAGTCCCGCCTTGCACATTTAAGCTGGAATCCATCTGATGACTTCATCTCACTGATCACCAACATGCATCTCATCCACATATCAAACACAGCTCAGGATCAGCTTCTTCTAAGAGGCTATCCCTCTTCTTGCTCTGGCTTCCAATAACAACTTCCAGCTCTGGATTCTACAATGTGGTACTTAGAACTATGTAACAGTCTGTAGTTTACGATACTCAATTTTGTATGATTATCTGTTTCTTATTTTATTGAGTAGCTAGATCCGGACATTTGGGAATGTTTCTGGACTCATCATACCCCCTGTCATCCTCCGCCTCCTCTCTTCTCTCCTCAGACAATAATTCACTAAGCCCTGTGAAGATTCTACCTCTATCTACTCTGATGTCCATGTCCTGTGTTTGTGTCTCTTTATTTCCATGGTGTCCTTGTTTTCATTCCCCTTTCTCATGGGTTTACTTTGCAAGCTGCCAGAAAAGTTTCTAGAACAAAAATCTGATCACATCTCTTCTCTACTTGAAGTCTTGCATAGATGTTCCTATCTGTTACCACAAACATCCAAATACTTGTTACTCCAATGCTCATTTGGAATGAACTCACAGTACCTATGTACACTGACCTCTTCTCTAGCTTTCTGCTTACATTCCCTGCTCCAGTACTCCTACTGTAATGGAAGAAGTATTTGGAAGGCAGAATCATTAAAGGGGATGTATAAAATATATTTTTTATATTTTAAAATATACTTTTTTATCTCATTTAATCTTTGCTCAACATTAAGAGGGAAATATGATCATTATTTCCATTTTAAAAGGAAAAAAATACAGAGACTTTGAGAAACCACATAGCAGTCCAAGGTGACAAAAAGAATAAATGGATGAGACTGGAATGAAAGCCAAATCTTTTTCTCTTAAACTTATACTTTGGGGTGCCTAGATGGCTCAGTGGGTTAAGCCTCTGCCTTCAGCTCAGGTCATGATCTCAGGGTCCTGGGAGCCCTGCATCAGGCTCTCTGGTCAGCAGGGAGCCTTCTTCCCCCTCTCTCTCGGGCTACTTGTGATCCCTCTCTCTATGTCAAATAAGTAAATAAAACCTTTAAAAAAGAACTTACACTTTTATTCCCTCAGCCTTTGTGTTTTCCATGGACTTCTCTCTTCGCTCAGAATTTCTTCTTCTCTACATCTTATCTGTCTAATTAACTATAATTACTCTTCCCAGCTCAGTTAAAATATCATCTTCTTGTAAAGGTTTCCCAAGAAGCTCTCCTTCCTACTTTAGCAGAGTTGAGGGCACACAACTTCAGGCTCTAAAATACCCTACAATGATGTTCTATGTGCTGGCTAATTGAACATAATAATTAAAAAAATATATATATATTAAAGAAAAAAATTAAAAACTAAAAAAATGCCTTATATGTATCTTTTGTAGACTGTATTTTACTGTGCTATAATTATTTACCCAGTCTTCTGGTTTTCCTCACTGGATTTAATGGATGTTGCATCTCCCTGTATTGTTTGGTTTTCTTCATAAACTTTGCCAATATGTGCACCCAGAAACAGTGTGTAGTTTATTCACTAAGTTACATAATTTTACTCAGAAGTAGTCTAAGAATCTAGAAGTGGTATGCATAAATTCTACTCAGTCAGATGGACTTTTAACATTATACATGGCTCCAAGCAGTGATTTTCATTTCTGAAGTTGAACTCTCTCCTTGGAGAAAATAGGAGGATATCAGAATATTAGCAATATGTGCAGCTTGGACAATTTATTAGTATGACAGTATTTAGGGAAAAGTACTATTTTCTGAAGACTAGTAATATAAATGGTAAACATACAGTTTTGAGTTGGTGAAGGCCTGATATGTTGATGTATAATATAGTTCTCAACCTATGTATATTATCATTGAATTAAACATATTGAAAGGGGCATGGCTACAGAGAAGTAAGAAAGAGCAGCATAAAGCTCAAATCATTTTTGGTCCCACAAAACAGGACTGATTAACAAAATTACCAACTATTCCTATGAAAAAGGACACCAAGAATATCAAGAATCTGGTGCTAAAGAATAAAGTTAATTTTGATAATATGATAGTTTGATTGAATTAAATAATTCCCACTTGCCCTGACTTATATGCTGACCCGAATGTAATGAATTTGGAATTTATGATTCAGGAAACATCCGTAGAAACAAATCTTAACATAGCAATTAAAAAAAAAAAAACGATTTTCCAGCAGTTTGGAGGAAATATGTCATCTTTCACCCTCTTCAAGGGAAACCGGTATATGTAAATGAGTAAGAAAGATCCTTTTGTTAGCTTAGCAATCAAGATATTCCACATGATCTTTAAAACGCTTTCAAACATATTTTAGTATTGTTTTACAGTTTGATCAAGGAAGACAACATCTGTAGTAGTGTAATCATTTCCTCCCATTTGACTGGAGGATAAGTTCAATGTATGTCCTTTGGGGATGGCATCTTTTGATTTTATTCTTTCCGAAAACCAGTACATTAAAAAAAAAAAAAAAAACTTTCTAAAACTCGAAACTTTCAGACTATGCAAAAGCCACCCTAAGTCTGGGTTGAGATTTACTTTTATAACACTGGTTATTAGATGTCTTAGCCTACTGCATTTTCCTTCTGGTTTTAAAGGCACAGTGTGAATATGATGAACCATGGGCTCTAGACATATTAAAGCTCTTTTAGATAAAATACCATTCCAATTCTTTTTTTGAATTGGCTTTTCACAACATTCTTTGTTTGATTATTTTTGTTCTTATATATCTTCCCTTCCTAGAGCATATTTCACAAAGTTTTATGCAGTCTCTTCTAATATCTGTAAGGGTCACACTTATATTTTCCTTAGTATTCCCCACAGCCTCATATTTATAGATAAGCCCTTCATAATGCAGTTTATATGATGATGGGGAGGATAAATGTGACACTGGATTTTGTTTTTGTCCAGTCTCTAAATTCTAGGATGCGTTGTCTATAGAAATATTCATTGCCCTTCCAAATACTCAAACCAAGGGTAATAACTAGCTAAAAGGAATTTCCACTATTGTAAATTATAGTTTTACCTAATTAGTGACATCACATAACAAGATACATTATAAATTTAGAAAATCATCATTTGGTAAATGAATGCTTGTCAGTAGTTTTGATGGCAAATTAATCTTCGAGCACAGGAAAGCTTAAAGGAACAGGCAGCAGAACCATTGTCCCCACTGTCGTACAGAGTCTCTTCCCTCTCAAATGGCTGATCCTGGCCATCAAGGTGTTTTGTTTGGTATAGTGTTTGAAAATAACCTGATTCTGGGAAAAACATGCACATTTTGGAAGCTGCTGAAAATCAGAAGTGAGCAGCAATTTTTTGTTGTTGTTGTTTAGAAATTCCAACTTTATTTTATTTCTTTATTTGAGAGATGGAGACAAAGAGAAAGAGAGCATGAGCTGGGGGAGAGTAGTGGGAGAGACAACAGGCTCCTCTCAGAGCAGAGAAACCTATGTGGAGTTCATTCCCAGGACCCCAAGATCATGACCCAAAAGGATGGTAGATGCCTAACTGGCTGAGCCACCCAGGCACCCCTAGAAATTCCAATTTTAATAAGAGTAAGATATACACATGGTATGAGCTTTTTATAATTAACTGGAGTAAGAAATCAGGTTTCTGATTTAATCTATACTTTCAGTATGTAGAAATACAGAACGTGCTAAAATCTACCAGAGGCTGTTTAGAACAGAACACACTTAGGAGCAAGGGAATAAATGTCAGTTACTTTTCATCAGTATCATGAAACTGCCTGTACTAGACATGGTAGTCAATATCTGTGGTGTCCAGTAGGCCCCCTTGGTTGCCTTGCCCCAGCTCCCTGTTCAGACAGACTGCTTATGTTATTCTTTGATCAAGGATCACTATTAATTAACCTGATGTGATGCATTAGGACCCTGCTTTAAAATAGCTTAGTATAATAATTCTGTCCATCAGAATTTCTGATCGCTGAAATAATAATAAGTAATTCTGATCTCTAAAATTGTAGTAATTTACTAAACAAACAGAATGCATTCTTCCATAATTCCAACTAGAGAATTCAACATGGATTGGCCTGTTTGGGAACAAGGACTGAAACTTCAGATAGAAGACAGATGCACACTTAGAACAAGACTGTGAGAATAGGGGATTCTAGAACTGCCTTATGTGTTCATGGCTCTCTGCACCTAATGTATCTTTGCAATAATATCATTTTTCTCATTGTACAGGGCATGACTCTCATTTCCATGAAACCGACATATCATATGGAGAATATCATGAACAATGATGGCGTGATGAATGCTAAAGTGGTTTGAACAAATATTCTCATTTGTCATCTTAGGCTGAAAGATAAGTGCCAAATTACAAATGCTTGTCTGGTCTGCACTGTTTTACAATTATTATCCGGAAGTTTCTTCTCTCTTGATTGTCATAAATTACTTAGATCTCTCTTTTTAACTTCTTGACATGCATTTTTCCTGAGTTCTGATCACTTGGGTTGCTGTTGTGTGTCCTGCCACCTGCATGGACAAGGGCAATTCCTTTAACGTTTCTGAGCCTCTACAGAATGGAAGTCATGCCATCTCCTGTGAAGCATTTTTGTGAGGATTAGAGATAGCATATGTAACAACATTACTCTGCTTCATAGAGGCAGTGACACAGACGAGAAACAAAAGCATTCATAATGGGTAACTTGAAAGAAAATTTCTGACCCTAGAAGATCGGTGGTAATAATTTTTGCTTATATTCTTCTCCTTTGGAATTTATGACTCAGTCACCTTTTCCCAAATGTTCTTGTATTAAATAGCTATTGCTGCATAATAAACAACTGTAACATCCTCTGTGGTATACGGAACAAAATATTTATTTCCCACTCACCAGTCTGCAGGTTCACTTGGTTCAGCAGATCTAGCTGGGCCATGACTGCTTGGCATTTGTTTGGGCTATGCAATAGATTTAGGTCTGCTCCAAATGTCTCTCAAAATTTGCGGACCAGCAAGCATCTGGGGCATATTATTTTTTTTACAGGGATGGCAAAAATGCAAGGATACAGGCTCAAACATGCAAGGTCATTTTGAGCTTGCTAATATTTTATGGGCTGAAACAACTGTCATGGCCCAATCTTAAGTCAAGAAACAGAGGAGTATGAGGCAGGGTGGGTAGGTGAGGTCAGTATTCTCTTAATAGTGATCTAGTTTACTATAGTTGTCATCTGATCTAGGGATGAATTTAAAAGGTTTCCAATATGTTATTTTAAAATATGCATTATATATCTAATACATGTATAATATGTACTTATATACATATATAACAATCTATCTATCTTTTGATCTATCTATGTATCTATCTATTTATCTAAAACACACTGAGCAGTTAATGAAATACTTTTTAACTCCAAGTTATCAACATCTCTGAGGACAGGTCAGTGGATGGGGAAAACTTGATGAAGAGAAATTTCAGCATGTATGATGACCCCCCACTTCAAATTCTGTCTTGGTCCTGAAATTATAGAGGTTGCAATAATATAGTTCTGCATCTGTTTTTAGAGCTCTGTGTGTAATGGCTCCTAGTTTTGCCTAGAGAAAGCTTACAGGAGTTTTATCTGATTGTGGGATTTCAAATTATATTCATAACTTACTTGGTTTTGCTGATGTTTCTGTTATTAGTATCATATATATGCTTTATATATTGTATGTATTATACATACCTGTTATATATATATTCAGTCTGAGTAATAAGAATTGGCATAGGGGCACCTGGGTGGCTCAGTGGTTTAAGCCTCTGTCTTCAGCTCGGGTCATGATCCCAGGGTCCTGGGATCGAGTCCCGCTTCGATCTCTCTGCTTGACGGGAGAGCTTCAAGCTCTCTGCTTGACGGGGAGCCTGCTTCCTCCTCTCTCTCTCTCTGCTTGCCTCTCTGCCTACTTGTGATCTCTCTCTGTCAAATAAATAAATAAAATCTTTAAAAAAAGAAAAAGAATTGGCATAAAATAATTTAAGGTATTACTAGTAAAACCATAATATGCAATATTAACATAATATTTAATTCAAGTTTATGACTTTCATATTCCATTATTAATAATTTTTGTCATCCTACTTAAAGAACATTTTTGAAAGAATAATATTTCAGGGTAGAAAAGGCAAAATATATTGATAATTAAAACCATTTTTTGACCTAACTGTTGGTAAATATCATCATGTAAGTCTATTTTTTCTTAAAGCTGTCATTTTGTGAAATACACAATTAGTACTGAAGGAGGTTGAAATTAAAGCAAACAAAATAGCAAAGTGAAATGATATTATTTTAGGAACTTGTATTTCAATGAAAATAGTAAATATAGTAAAAGCAAATAAATCTGGCGTGATTTATTTTCTTCAAATACAGTATTTCAAAACCAGCGAAAAGATTCTTATAGGTAAAAGAAAAGAGCAGATGAACTTGTTTACATATTTATTTCTTTATGTACTATTTTGAAAGACTTGGTAAGGAAGTAAAGTTTATGATATTAAAAACTGGGGATAGTCTGAAAATAACTCATTATTTTATTCCATTGAAAAGCAGAGTGCTACTTTGAAATGTACTCCATTCTTTTATGGAAATGAATACAATCTGTAAAATCATAGTTATGTTTGGAAGAGGAATTTTTTTCAAACTCTCTGAGGTTTCAGTGTAAAAGAGAAATCAGAACCTAAGCTTCTTCAGAAGTTTTTTCTATTCATTAAAATGAAAAACTGTGACAAGGATCTAGCCTGAATCAGATAGGTCAAGAAACTATAATTCTAATCCAGAAAACCATAAACATTTTATATTACTGGCCATTTGACTAAAGCTTCACAGCAGATAAAGGAAAAACAGTGCTTCTAGAGATAAAAAGTAAATCATTCACACATGGAATATTATCTATTTCTTATTTTGTCTTTGTTGTGATTTATCTCTTATAATTTCAACAAATGAAGTAAAAAATACTGGCATAAAAACAGACACATAGACCAGTGGAATAGAGTGGAGAGCCCAGATATGGATCCTCAACTCTATGGTGAAATAATCTTCGACAAAACAGGAAAAAATATTCAATGGAAAAAAGACAGTCTCTTCAATAAATGGTGCTGGGAAAACTGGACAGTGATATGTAGAAGAATGAAACTCGACCATTCTCTTACACCGTACACAAAGATAAACTCGAAATGGATAAAAGACCTCAACATGAGACAGGAATCTATCAGAATCCTAGAGGAGAACATAGGCAGTAACCTCTCCGATATCAGCCACAGCAACTTCTTTCAAGATATGTCTCCAAAGGCCAAGGAAACAAAAGCAAAAATGAACTTTTGGGACTTCATCAAGAACAAAATTTTCTGCACAGCAAAGGAAACAGTCAACAAAACAAAAAGGCAACCCACGGAATGGGAGAAGATATTTGCAAATGACAGTACAGACAAAAGGTTGATATCCAGGATCTATAAAGAACTTCTCAAACTCAACACACACAAAACAGATAATCATATCAAAAAATGGGCAGAAGATATGAACAGACACTTCTCCAACAAAGAAATACAAATGGCTATCAGACACATGAAAAAATGTTCATCATCACTAGCCATCAGGGAGATTCAAATTAAAACCACATTAAGATACCACCTGACACCAGTTAGAATGGCCAAAATTAGCAAGACAGGAAACAACGTGTGTTGGAGAGGATGTGGAGAAAGGGGAACCCTCTTACACTGTTGGTGGGAATGCAAGTTAGTGCAGCCACTTTGGAGAACAGTGTGGAGACTCCTGAAGAAATTAAGAATAGAGCTTCCCTATGACCCTGCAATTGCACTGCTGGGTATTTACCCCAAAGATACAGATGTAGTGAAAAGAAGGGCCATTTGTACCCCAATGTTTATTGCAGCAATGGCTACGGTCGCCAAACTGTGGAAAGAACCAAGATGCCTGTCAACGGATGAATGGATAAGGAAGATGTGGTACATATACACGATGGAGTATTATGCCTCCAGCAGAAAGGATGAATACCCAACTTTTATAGCAACATGGACGGGACTGGAAGAAATTATGCTGAGCGAAATAAGTCAAGCAGAGAGAGTCAAGTATCATATGGTTTCACTTATTTGTGGAGCATAACAAATAACACGGAGGACATGGGGAGATGGAGAGGAGAGGGAGTTGAGGGAAACTGGAAGGGGAGATGAACCATGAGAGACTATGGACTCTGAAAAACAACCAGAGGGTTTTGAAGGGGCGGGGGCGGGGGGTGGGAGGTTGAGGAACCAGGTGGTGGGTAATAGCGAGGGCACGTACTGCATGGAGCACTGGGTGTTATGCCAAAACAATGAACACTGTTATGCTGTAAATAAACAAATAAAAAAATTAAAAAAAAATACATAGTAAAACTGGCTTTTTAAAGAATTTTCTCAGAAACTCCTATGTTGAGAGCCATGTATGAGTTATTGTTATGATATTTTAAGTTTTCACTAAGATAAACAAAGGATGCCAGAAAATAGCCCAAGCAATGTTATTACATGCTGTTATAAGTATTCACTATTAAATATGAATATATATTCATGTTCACAATATATATGTGTGTGCATGCACGTAATTTTAACATATGCTTTCAAAACAAAATTCTTAAAATAATGCTATCAACTTGTTTAAGTGAATAGTACCTCAATAAAGTATTACCAAGACACCCTATTAAGGTACCACTGCAAAACAAATTTTTAAGCATTTTTATTTCCTGATACTCTAGAGATTCAAACATGGTCTAATTGAAACGATACAATGCTATAATGATAATACCAGGAATTAAGATGTGTGGCCAAAATGTTATAACTTTGGACGAATCACTGAAATGATTCCAGCTCTACTTATTCCCCTTCATAACTGATCCATTTACAAGTAAAAGCAGTTTTGATATTGGATGGTGGGTAAACTGAGACACCATTTTCCCCATACAGCCCCTCTTCATCTCTCTTTACCTTACAATCTATACAATCTATAATGATTTGTGTATTTACTTGATGCTGTTTTTCTTTCCCAGCTGTGTCTGTGTTCCTAACATCAGACACAAGGTTGAGGGTCAAGAAATATTTGTGGGATGACTAGGAATTCCCAAAGTGAAACTGTCAAATTGTCAAAGTCTTTCTCGCCCTGTGTTCTGCTCAGGATATTATACCATCTCTTACTTTCTATTTAGCAGGAAATCTTTCCCTATTCTAAAAATTGCATTCCTTGCTTCCATTTCTACATTTCCCAATCACTCTTGCACATGCAAAAACACAGGTTTCTTTGTTTCCTTTCTTTCTTTGCTCTCCTGAAACTGCTCCCTGAAGAACCTTTCATCTCCAGGCCTCTTGGCCCTCATCTCTTTCAGTCAGGACTTGCAAATGGCCTTTCAATGTTAGTTAAGGAAGTCTCACTGCTGTGACCAAGCAACCCTACAATTACAGTGGCAGTTAAGTGCTGTGGAAGTTTAATTCTCACTCCTGTCATGGATCCATGGGGACCCAGCAGGGGTCTGAGATTGGTGGGGTCAGCTCTATACTCTAGTGCCAGGGCCCCATGTGAGAGCAGCTCTGCTGTCTTCAATATTTACCATCTTCAACAAGTTGCCTAGATTGCTCTAAGACTTGTTGTTCAGTTGGGCAAACATAGAGAAACACAGGTGGCAGGTTTTATGACCCAGGTGTGGAAGTCATGTATACCAATTTGCTCAAATTCCATTATCTAGAATTCAGTTTTATGGCTACATTTAACTGCGAGGCAGGGAGAGGAAATGTGGGCCCATGAAGAAGAAACACGGGTTTAGAGATGCAGCTCCAAGTTTCTGCCATGCCTTGAAAAATCTCTTTTCCCTTGCCTTCCATAGCATTTGGCTTTTCTGCTTAGTTTTACAATTTCTCCCTTATACACAGGATGCCTTTGATTATATCAACAGAACACTATGTTTTCTCAATGACTTTATTCAATTCTATGGCTTCAAACAATAGGTCATCTATGACATCTTGTTTCTTGCACTGATTTATTTCTTAGGATCTAGAATCCTGTTTCTATTGCTGGCTGCATCCTCATCATTGCTAGACTGGGGGCTCCCGAAGTCTAGAAAAATGAAGTACACACCCATCACCTTCTCCTCCAATATTTTGTTTTTATTTAAGCTTGGAACATAAGAATTGCATTACTTTTTCTGCCTCACTTCTATATTTTATCTACTTCCACCATGTCTTTTATCACTGCCAACAAACAGACAGGAATTACCTTTGACTGCAATTTTCTTTTTCTTTTCTTCTTCTTTTTTTTAAGATTTTATTTACTTATTAGAGAGAGAGAGACCACAAGTAGGCAGAGCAGCAGGCAGAGGAAGAGGGAGAAGCAGACTCTCCACTGAGCAGGGACCTCGATGTGGGATTCGATCCCAGGACTCTGGGATCATGACCTGAGCCAAAGACAGCCGCTTAACCACTGAGCCACCCAGGTGCCCCTGACTGCAATTTTCTAATGATCTTTTAACTGGTATGCCTTCATCCAATCTCTTTTTGTTCTGATACGCCTTATTTACTGCTGTAAGTATTGTCTTTAAAGATTAGGGATTTGCTGATGTCCCCCTTTTACCAGAAAACTCAATTACTCACAATAAAATTAAAAGTTGGGGTGCCTGTGCAGCTCAGTGGGTTAAGCCTCTGCCTTCGGCTCAGGTCATGATCTCAGGGTCCTGAGACTGAGCCCTGCGTCGGGCTCTCTGCTCGGCAGGGAGCCTGCTTCCCCCTTTCTCTCTGCCTGCCTTTCTGGCTACTTGTGATCTCTCCCTGTCAAATAAATAAGTAAAATCTTTTTAAAAAAATTAAAAGTTCAAACTCCTCAATCTTACAGCCATGTTTCCTTATCTACTTCTCGGGATGCAGGTAAACCTATTATTTTAAGACAAGGGAGAGTAACAGTGGTGAGAGAAGAAGATTTTGGGAAGCTTCGAAATAAATAATTATAATAATAAGTAACAACATTACTGTTGTCATCAGAAAATTTACTGTGTGTCAAACACCATACTAAGGGCTTTGCATGAAATAACTCATTTATCTTCTCTTCTCTACAATCTTATAAATAGTCAAAGTCATTTTTTCAAATGCACAGGTACAGAGGTTACCGCTTGTCCAAATTTATGCGTTTAGGAAGAGTTATAGTCATTTTGTAATTTTGTCTCCAGGAGGAAAAGATAAGCAGGTAGAACCACTATGTGATTGCAAGCCTGTCTAACACTAGGAGAAACACACTAGTAATTAGTTTGCTATTCTGTCTTTCCATCCAACTTTACTCAGTGGAAGTTGGAGCTGGAGAGTGAATCCTAGAATAGGAGAAGGAGAGAAAAAGGAAATGAATGAATCATTTAAACACTCTTCTTTTAAAAAAAAAAGATTTATTTGTTTGAGAAAGAGACAGAGTGATTAGGGAGAGGAGCAGAGGGAGAGACATAAGCAGACTCCTCGCTGAGTGCCGAACCCAAAAGGCTAAGATCATGACCCTGAGACCATGACCTGAGCCAAAACCAAGAGTCAGTGGCTCAACAGAGCAAGTCACACAGGCGTCCCTAAATACCCCTGATAGCTGAGTGTATTTGTGTATTTGAAGCCAGGAGGTAGATTGAAGCAATACTACATAGGTGAACAGTCAAGGTGAAAAGGAAATAAGTTTGTTGGAGAGGCATTATTTGGAGAATTAACATGGTCGTGATGTGAAGATGGAATTAAATGGGTAGAGACAGGAAGAAGGAACACAAGCTACTATAAATCCAAAGGAAAAGGTAATCACTATTTTAATCAGTGTCAATTTATATGTGATTATTATGTCAATTTTCCTGTGAAGTAGATACTTCCTGGGTCTCTGAGCAGCTGGCCACTCTCTGATAGCAAGCTGTTGGCTGGTATTTTACATCATGATTTTCAGAACCAGACACCACCACTTTTGTGCCGTCTACGTAGTTTATTGCTTCTATGTTTCTATCTCAAAGTTTTCCTTAGGACATTGAATCTGAGAGTGATTCCTCTTTTGAAAAACAAATCTTGGTAAAAATTTTTAATATTTTTCATTTGGATCCAAATGAAAAAGACACAGAGTTATATAAATTGTAACATTATTAAAATTTATCATGCTGTGTCTTAACGTAAATTTCCAATCTGATAAGAATAATTACGTATTTGTTTACATCAGAATCTGTCCATAGATTTCCGAGTCCATGAAAATATAAATTAATCATGATTTCTGTGTAGTTCAGATGAATAAATTTTTTCTTAATCAAATGTGTGGGGCCCTGGTGCAGCTGGCTGGCTCATTCAGCAGAACATGTGACTTAATCTCATGGCCTTGAGTTCAGGCCTCATGGTAGGCATGGAACCTACTTAAAAAAAAATACATTAAAACTTTTTAAAAAAATGCATGGGGCCCTTATTTTGATATGATGTTCTTCCATGTCTTCTAATTACTTTCGTCCTCATTCTTTTCTTAAATTACATTAAAAAGTGTTTGGAGTGGCACTCGTGGTAGTGACATGAAGGGCAGGAGCTGTGGATAGACTGTTCTGAAACAGTTGTCTCCACAGTGGAGAGGAGAGGGTGGGAAAGAAAACACCACATATGGATATCTCAGTGGTGGAGTGTTCCAGTTGGTCCATTAGCATGCATGCCATGTTGGGGTCAGCCTCTTTAATGTTGCCTGTCATTTAGAACTATCAGGGATGCCCTTCAATGTCGGAAGACAGGCAGAGCACTTTGAGTGCTGAGATGAATCTTCAGACAAGACAAAGACCATGACCAAGTCTGATTTACATCTTTGTTCCTCTTTTGAGGGTCTGCCCCACCTCTCCCTCTTCTTGATTTCACAGGTCACTGTTATGACCATTTCCATTGCCCTGCTCTCCACTCTATCCGTGACCTTGATAAATCTAGTGATTACTACCATTCCCAGTAGGTTCTCTACTAAGCCCTTTATAGGTATCATTTTATTTAATCCTCACAACAATCCAGACAGGTGGATAATATTATCCCCGAGGAAACTGGATTTCGAGAAGGCTGAAGGATTTGTTCAAAATCATACTGTCTTCAGGTGACAAAGCTGATACTCCCATCCATTTGGTTGGACCCAAAGCTTGGGGATACATTTAAAACCAAACAAGATTTAAGAATCTTGTATAAACCTGCCCAGAAATCAAGATAGAACATAGTTTAAAGAAAGAAAAATAGGCTGAGACAAGTTACAGTTTGTGATATTTCCTTAGAGACATAGTCAGCTGACTAGGACCATGCTGGGAAAAACTGTGAAGCTAGCAAAGTTTATCTTCAGCTTTTATACTGCTTTTCATTGTCGAATCAACTTGTGCTCCTGTGACAGCTGGTGACCTAAAGCTGCCCCCATGTTTCCCCTGTCATGATAAGTACTGTTACATAAACTCATTTTTCCTGAAGTGTCAGTGACGTGAGGTTTTACCCCTGCCAGAGAAATTTGCATTTTTAAGAGGGGTTATTAAAAAATCATAGATATTAACTTAAATGAACTACTTCCAAGGGCAGGGGGATGGTTACACTGTGGCTGATAGGTGAAAGATTCATGTTAGGTGTGAGCCACTTTTTGTGGCTTTTCAAGTCACACCCTTGATGTGATGACGTGTCGTACCAGTGTGACTGGCAGGACTGTGACTGAGGCTGCATATGCTCTCCTTCTCATTGTTCACTTGTGGAGAACACACTTTCTGGTCGTGTTGTTTTTTTTTGCTGCCTTTGACCATCATCAGTATGATTCAATACACAGATTGCTCTTAAGTTTTGTGTAAGTCACAGAAATACTCATTGGGTAGTGCATACATTGAATGGAAAACTACTGAATCCACTCCTTTAGGAAATATTCTAATGAAGATTCATAAGGAAAAGAAATGGTATCCAAATGAACATTTGGCTGTGGTTTAACTTTATAAAACGTACTGCCCACAGCTTCTTGAGGTTTTATAGATGGAATAATTTTTATAAAAACAAAATAGCATACCTTAGGTATATTTGTATCTAACTGCATTTGACCCAAAGTGTGTGTTGACATTTTTACTGCCTGAAGAAATTATTGGATGAATTGGACAACAGTGGTCAGAAAGCACAAACTTTGAGTTACAAAGTGAAGACTGTGTTTAAAATTGCTGTATGGTGTATTTGGAAATTCTTAAGAGAGCAGATCCCAAGAATTCTCATCAGAAGGAAAAGCCATTTTTTTTTCCTTTTTTTGTGTGTGTCTATGTGACATGATGGGTTTATCTATACTTACTGTGGTGATCACTTCACAATATATATAAATTGATCATTATGCTGTATGCTCTAACCTTACACAGTGCTATAGGTCAATGATTTGTCAGTAAAACTAGAAAAAATCCTTAAAAATTATTGAGAACAAGAATTTACTCGTATGCAATAATATATGTCAGACTAGGTGTACCAGTGAAATGAGTGATATAAGCCAAATTTTCTTGGTAAAGGGTGCTTTGCCAGGTGAAGGGATTGGTGTAGCTTCAAATTTGTCAATGGTAGTAATCTGAACGAATCATATTTACGAGTAGAAACAGGAAGTGAGAGGACATCACCAACTTCAATTTTAAAGATACGTCAACTGCCTTTTGGGCCAAAATTAATTCCCATTCAATTAAAAGAACAGCTTTCAGTTTTCAGAATAAATCTTGAAAAGCACCAATGCTATTTCAAAATATCAACAAAACCCCCAGACCGGTCTATGGCTGTGTTTCTGATTCGATAAAGTGTAAAACATATCCCACCTAAAGCAATGGAAATGCAGAGGTCCAACAAACGTGATTTATCACCTCACTCAAACAGCTACCTATCAGATCGAGTGATTCTTTCCATGTCAGTCATTGCATATAATAACACTGTCAGTAATAGATGATGTCACATGATCAATGAATTCGAGACTACAAAGAAAAATCGAGGTTTGCTGTTAAGAGTTAGGTGGGATGAGAAAAAAAAAATACTTTTGACAGAAAATGTTAAGCCCGCTGGCAATGAATCCAATTCCTGCCTTAGTGAAAAGATAATTGGTTCAGGAAAAATGTGATTAGATTGTATCCCTCTAGAAATCATAGAGGATTGAACGTTTACAATTCAGTCTGTATAGTAGACTTGTACAAATCTAAGAGACCCCACGGCCACAAGCATGCAGTTCTTCCATTCCAGGTGGACAGGGCCAGGACAGAAGCTGTGGTCAGAGCTGAAGCTTCTCAGACTCAGGCTGTCATGTGAGTGGCTGCTGCAATTAGTAGGTAGAAGGTTGGTCAGGAAAAATGGGAGAGGAAAGGCTGGGTGGCGGTGGTGCCCTGGACAGGAATACAATTGACAAGAAGCTGGGCAGAGACGGGGTTTGAATCTCGGCCAGTTCATGGCTGGCAGGGTGAGTACAAAAACAAGTGAGCAGAAGCCTCATGACAAGATTAGCCTATATGGCTTGGAGCAAACATTGTGGGCTCATACTCATAGGGTGAACCACGTAGAAAATATTTTTTCCAGACCTAACAACTTCTTAATTTCAAAACTGAGGAATAGAGATGGCATCCTTTGTGCTATTTCTAGTATGAAAAAGCACTGTCCTGGATGCATGGGAATTTGAGTTTTATGTAAAACTACCTATTTATTGCATATATCCTAGTATGGTCTGTTACAAATGTTGTCTGACATTAAAACCTCTTTTGTATTTTCTAACTGTGCAGCTGGCTTCAACAGATGAAGTATGGAACCAAAGCTCGTATGATAATGTCCCTATTAATTCAAAGAGTATGGCATGATTCACATTTAATCTCTACAATGCCTTTCACAATGTGAAATACCCTTAGCCATAATACTCCTAGAATGAATCCTTCCATCCTTTCTCCTTCTTCCTCTCCTAGCATACCTTAAAGAGGGCTTTTCTCCTTTCCATATATTGCTCAATCCTAACAAGATGCATAGGAGTATTGCCTATGCCTTCTTTTCTCCCTGAGACTGAGCCATGTAACCCTTTTCTGCCTTTCTCTTAGGGAGGTCTAGTCTATCCTTTTTTTTTTTTTTTTAAGAGTTTTTTAAGACTTTACTTATTTGACAGTCAGAGACCACAAGCAGACAGAGAGGCAGGCAGAGAGAGAGAGAAGAGGAAGCAGGCTCCTCGCTGAGCAGAGAGCCCCATGTGGGGATCAATCCCAGGACTCCAGGATCATGACCTGAGCTGAAGGCAGAGGCTTTAACCCACTGAGCCACCCAGGTGCCCAGTCTAGTCTATCCTTAAGTGGGTTCCCTATTAACTGCTTAGAGAAAAAGAGTAGCAATGAACTGTCAGCATCAAAGCCTGAG
The DNA here is from genome assembly GCF_922984935.1 of Meles meles. Classification (NCBI taxonomy): domain Eukaryota; kingdom Metazoa; phylum Chordata; class Mammalia; order Carnivora; family Mustelidae; genus Meles; species Meles meles. Next base: position 52,700,435 of record NC_060077.1, read on the forward strand.
ACAAAATTGTTTAGCTGTTAGCTTAAAAAAAAATTAGAGTTTGAGAGTGGGAAAGGTTACTCTTTTCTGATAACTTCTACTTAATAACTTTACCATTAGGTTAGTTGCATCCAGTCCCTCAGGGAACTCTAGGAAAGATCCAGTGATTACTTTCAGATAATCTATTGTCTCCAGGTCCCCTTAGACTTTAATGAATAATCATTATATCTACTATAATGCAATCAATATTCTGAACTTCAGTCAAAATTCCTCCTTTCCACTAACTTGGGCCAGTTATCAGTAGCTGGACTTTTATAGTGGGTAATGGGATGTACATTTTGCCCTACAATAGAATTCCATCTTGCAAACCTAGGTTTCTAAAGTTTAAAGAAGGAAACTGGAGGAAAGAAGGAAAAGTTAAGGGACTACAAAGTTCCAACATGAATGCCATAGATTTTTCTTTGACTACTTCAGCTATGGTGGATGTTTTATACTCTTTCACTCACGGACATTTCTGTGGGGTTTTCAGAGATACCAGACACTGGAGTTTCTTTACTGTTGTTTTTAAGGAAGAATCATGCCCTCTCTCTTTGCCCTGGTCACTTGGAAGTTCATTATCACTTACACTTTCTTAGAAGAAAGTGTAAATGATAGGCATCTTAGGAAAAGACTCTTTCATAAGACTTAGCATTGGTTCCATTGTTCTCTCTTTCTTTCCACATCTGTTCCATGAAAAACACATATGCTTGACCTGTTAGTGGCAGTGCAATTACTTCCTAAATTGCAGCTCTTAACTCTGGAGCTAAGGGCCATTTCATCCAAGCTTCTACTCTTTGCTACTCACTCATGGAACATTTCTGACACTCTGGTCACCAAATGTGTGATCCTACACAAAGCAATTCTCTGCAGCACCAGATAGATATCCTATGATTTAGCTCAATTCTGACACTATCTCCCCAGAGATAGCATCAGATCCCACAGTCCAAGGGCTTAGTCCCATGAAACTTTCCCTCCCCACTTCAGATGCCAGTCATAAGGAGTAGGCCTTCACGCTAGTTACTATTGTCTGGCTTGGCTACCAGTTGAAGGTTCCCATGACTCCCTACTTGGATTTGATTAATTTGCTAGAACAGCTCACAGAACTTAAGGAAATACATTTACCAGGTTATTAAAGGATGTGAGAAAGGATACAGATGAGCAGACAGATGCAGAGATACATAGGTAGAGGTCTGGGAGGGTCTTGAGAGCAAGAGCTTATGTCCTTATGGAGTTGGGTACATCCCCTTCTCGGTATGGATGCATTTGCCCACCTGGAAGCTTTCTAAACCCTATCCTTTGGGGATTTATGGAGGCTTCATCACACAGGCATGGTGATCATTAATTCCATTTTCAGTTCTTCTCCCTTCTCAAGAGAATGTGGTATGGGCTGGAAATTCTAAGCTTTTTATCATGGCTTGATTTTTCCAGTGAACATCCCTTATCCAAGAGCCATCAAGCAACCCACCCAGAGTTACCTCATTAGAACAAAAGACACTCCTATCACTTAGGAAATCACAAGGGTTTCAGGAGCTTTTTCTTAGGAATCAGGGGATCAAAGACCAAATATTAGAACAAAAGATTCTTTTAGGGCCCTTATCACTTAGGAAATTGGAAGGGTTTCAGGAGTTCTCTGCCAGGAACCAGGGGATAAAGACTAATATATCCTTCCTATTATCTCATGAAAGCCAATCTGTTTTCTATCCTCCCGACTTTCCCCTCTTTGTGCCTTCCTTTCTTCCTCCTCTCCTCTGTCCCTTTCTTTCCTTGCCCCCAGTGTAGGATTTTCTATCTTCCCCACATTTTCTCCAGCCCAGATATGTAGAACCCTTGTCATGCTTCCCAGAGCAATACTTGTTATTAGGGAGAGATTCTGTTGTTTGGTATGTAATATATATAACATTTTATGATAAATACGTGTGTGTGTGCAATGACCATAAGGCAATTTAAGTACATGGCTTGTTTCCCATCCTAATTCTTTAGTTATCATCTCTGGTTTCTGTTCCTTTTATGAATAATTTCTGTAATTAGAAAATATGCAAAAGAGATTCAGGAAAGTCCTAAGGGTTCATTTTTAATTCCTTTGAAATCATATAATATGGGCCAACATCTATGTCACTTACACATAAAGCAAGGCCTCCTGGTACCTGGACCATTGAAGATGATATCTCTAGGGTTATCATTTATACTCACTAACATGCTACTGGCATAAGGCCCTCAAGTCATTTTCAGTCTTGGCCAGAGCAGAGAAATTCCTGGGGTGAAGCCTGAGGAACTGGCTTCAGGGCAGCTGGACTCCTTTCCTTTTTCTAAAAGGAATAGTAAAGTTGGCAACTGTGAAAAGGTACACGTAGACAGCTGGAAATGGAACCAGAGGCATTTGACTTGAAATCTTTTGTGCAAGGCTATTTGTATTGTGTCTTCCTAAATCTCATTTAGCTATGTTTCAGCAAATGTGAAGACTAAAATCCTAGCAAGCGAACTGGCATCTCTGTTCGTTATCAAAATTTGGAGCTATATCTTGAAGAAGAAAAGGAGTATCTTTGAAAATGCTTAAAATGCTGTTACGGTGCATTCAGGGGAAAACATCTGAATGTATTATTTCAGCACTTGTGTCCACTTTAGTGAAATGAGGAGAAGATGAATTTAGACATGTGTAAACTGTCTTTTCTATTACACATTCTTGTCTTCAGACATTCGTTTTTAACACGAGGGTTTGTTTTATCAGCTCTAAAATCATTGCTAGTGGAATATTACTTCTCACAGGCTAGGACATCAGATTTAATGTTGTAAAAGCCCATGTAATTGTCAAGAAAAAAAATTAAAAGAAAACACAATTGAATTCAAGGACATGAGCAACTCTAAAACAGAAATAATACTGTTAACGAATAGCTATTGAATATTTACTCTGCACCTGGAAATGTTCCAAGCACTTGATCTGCATTAACTCATTTTAACCCTACGACAAATCAAAGATTATGTCTCATAGTTGGGTGTGTCTTAGTCCATGGGAGTTATCTTTGGACTTCTGTGGTTCTCCTACTTCAAGGTGATAGTACACTCTTAATGGGATTTCAGAGGTGGTCAGGAATATGAGCTTGCATGCCCATCTCCAGCTGCCAACATGCAGGACCTTTTCCCACTCTCTTCCTAAATAAAGAGGGGAAAAACAGAAAACCCAAGAATTTGTTCAAGGCTTATTAACCCATGATGGATAGGGAGGATCTACACTGAGGGCTATCATGCACTTTCTCTTATATGCCCTGCTCACCTTTTAGTACCATAGACATTATTCCATTCCTTGTTGGTCTTGCCTTTTATTGAGTCTGAATTCACTGCTGGAGATAACTGCTCTTGGAATTTTCCTCATTCTGTCTTCCCTTCCCAGCCTTTCTCCTGGATTGAAAGACAAACAAACAAAAAACAACAAGGTGATAAGAAGTAGCTTCTGTTCTTGCAGAGTTTTCTACATTTTCCTTAGATTTAGTCCTATACTTACCCTGCTGGTGACCAAATTGGGTTGGAAGTTTGTAAACATTTTCTTTCTTTTTTAAATTTATTTTTTGTTTAAAGATTTTATTTATTTATTAGAGAGATAGAGAGAGAGCACAAGTAGGTAGAGCAGCAGGAAGAGGGAGAGGGAGAAGCAGGCTCTCTGCTAAGTGGGAAGCCCGATGCAGTGCTTGATCCCAGGACCTTGGGATCATGACCTGAGCAGAAAGCAGCCGGTTAATTGACTGAGCCACTCAGGTGGCCCAAACATTTTCTATATATTGGTTTTTGATCAAACCCAGCCTCTGGAGCAGAATGAGGTTGAAAATTATTTCCAATATCTCAAAACTTTTGTTTTTAGTTTTCTTTCTTTCCAAGGCTACCTCTTTCCAAAGCTATGGCAGAAAGAGTGCCTTTCTCTCTACCAGGCAGGAGCTCTTAGAGACCAGAGACCATCAAGGCTCTCAAGCCTATGATAAGCTACCTGCCTCTTCTAGAACTCTCATTCTTATTACTCCCAGTGGAGGATATCTGATGACTGATGGTGGATTTGTGATGGCATTAAACTTACCTTTTTTTCTTTTCTAGTCTTCTTCAGAGTTTCTGTGATTCAATATCATTCTCTACTTGCCAACTCTGACTATAATATGTAATAGCTAACCAAACTTTGGTTAAACGGAATTCTTATTTCCTTTTTTTTTAAGATTTTATTTATTTATTTGACAGAGAGAGAGAGGTCACAAGTAGACAGGTAGGCAGAGAGAGAGGGAGAAGCAGGCTCCCTGCTGAGCAAAGAGTCTGATACAGGGCTTGATCACAGGACCCTGAGAACATGACCTAGGCTGAAGGCAGAGGCTTAACCCACTGAGCCACCCAGGAGCTCTGGAATTCTTAGTTCTTAATTTACTTTCCCCTTTTCACAGACACGCATAAACCTGCTGTTCTTTCTCTTCTCCATCTCAGTAAATGGCAAAATTTGGCTCATATAAAAAAACGGAGGAGTCCCTTGATTGCTCCATTTTCATCATTTTCTGTGGTGAGGTTAGTATCATGTGATATGGCCTAATGAATATGTTTCATTAGGGACATTTAAAGGCAAAGGTTAACATAATCCCCTGTTCACTCATTATCTGACGAAGAGGCACACAATCCAACTATGCTACTGGTATATGCACGGGGGCCGTGGCCTAGGGGAAATGACCCTGAGTCCTTCCATTTCACATTTGTAGACTCAAGCACAAGAACAGCCCTATCTGTGAGAAATTAAAGTCAAAGTTCAAATACTAACCAGTCTTGGTTCAAATGTTAGTTGAGCAAGGAGTTTTCTGAGAAGCTCAGTTTGGTTGTAAAGTCTGTTTCTATTCCTTCTCTGAAAAATTTACGTGATGAGAATACATGTAGAAGAGATTTGAATAATTCCCAAAAGGTCATTTTTAGTCCCTCTGAAATCATACAATATGAGCCAACAAGTATGTCACTAACACATAAAGCAAGCCCTGCTGGTATCTGGGCTATTAGAGATGATCTCTCCAGGGCTATTATTAACTTCAGTTTTGTTAGAGTTAGACTGTTAGAGGAGGAAAGTGCTTTTCAGAAGCTGAGTTCCAACTACTAAATGAGGAGTCTTGCATCTCAGCTGAGGTCACAGCTAAGCAAACCTGTGTTTCAAAAGTAATTCACTATGTAGTCTAACTTGTTTCTCCATACCACTGCTCCCCACCCCACACACATTAAGTCCTGCTAGCTTTATTTTCAAAATTCTTTTCATTCAATTTCTTTTCATCTCATCTGCTGGCACCCCAGTTGAGATCATTGTCTCTTACCTTGACTACAGCAATTATTTTACAATTGGTCTTTCTTTTACCTGGTTATCATCTTCATCTCCTCTTTGGCTAAATGCCCTCTTTATCTTCTCTGCTCTAACAAAATAATCCATTTTCCGTAATAGTCAGAATAAGTTTTAAAAGTGAGAGCAGAGAACTCCACTCCCTTATTATGCTCTAATGCTTTCCCATTAGGCTTAGAACAAAATTCTACCTTGTCTGTAAGATCTATGTGGTCTAACCCTGTCTACTTCTTTGATTGGGTCTCTTTTTGGTCCCTTATCAATTATGCTTTCGTCACTCTTCTTTCTGCCCCTTGAATATTCTAAGTTTGTTTTAATTAAAAAAATGCCTTTTCTTTTTGCCTGGTATCCTTGGCAATCATATTATTTTAGAATTAGCCATTTATTGTCAGCTAGAATGTTATCGATGGATCAAGACCCTCCCTGTGCAAAAGTAGTCTCCCTCTTAACCATTCCATTCACTCTCTGTTGTAACACCTATTGTTCCCTAAAATTACTATATTCATTTTTTGGTCATTTGCTTGGTTATTATTCACCTTTCACCTATGCAAACCATATATGGTCCTTTAAACAAGGATTGTATCTGTTCTGTTAAAGTTGTATTCTATATTATATGGGTTTAGTACATATTTGGAGAATATATAATTAATTTCTATGCTAAGTGTTTGAATATGTTGAATAGGTTAAATATGTTGAAAATGTTGAAATTTTGCTGTGGGTTTGTGGTGATTTTAAAATAACCTCTAAATTCTTTGACACTCTTCTTTTTAAGAGATGGAAGTAGGAATTCCCTTTTCCTTAAAACTGGACTAAATTGCTGATCAGGACTTAAGAAACTAACTTTTCCCATTGCTTATTTCTTGGGGTGCTCACTTTGGGAACACAACCACCATGTTATAAGAAAACCAAAGTGCTACATGGTGAAGACTGTGTAGGAATTTTGGCCACTGCCCAAGCTGAGGTTCTAATCAATACCCAAAATCAACTTCCAAATAAATGAGTGAGGGAACTTTTTATCTCAGAGGTCAGCACATGGTTTTTTGTTTGTTTATTTGTTTTTCTGCAAAGGGCCAGCTAGTAAATATTTTCATTGCAGGCCATAAAGGGCTATTATTATTCTCTGCCACAGATCCTCAGCTCTCCTGTTACAGTGCAAAAGTAGCCAGAATAATACATAGACAAATGAGCAAGTCTGTGTTCCAATAAAACTTTATTTACATAAAATAACTGGTAGGTCAGATTTGGCTCATGGGCTCTAGTTTGTCAGCCTGTACATTAGAGGACTCTGGCCCCAGGCAGGAAGTTGCTTCCAGCCTTTGCACTACTCACTTGGTGACAAATGGGATAGAGAACTAAGCTTTGACCCAATTGCAGATTTGTGAACAAAATAAATGTTTTTAGTCATTTCAAGCCATTAAGTTTGAGGTGGTTGGTTTTGTGTCAATAGACGACTGGAACAGGGTTAGAGCCAATCTTTTACAATGGCCAAATTCAGTTATATTTTATATGGCAGATGAGAGTTAACTCTCTTATCTTTGAAATTTTTCGTACATATGTATCATAAGGTCAGGTGAGGTCAAATTCACGTGGAGATTTAAAACTGGCATGTGAGCATCTTATAAGTCACAATATTTCAATGTTAATGATGTTTTATCAGTATTTTAAAGATGTAGGATATATTCAGAATATGCATACCAAGTGTGAATGACAGAGCACATCCTCAACTTCTTGACTTTTAAAGAAAGCATTCAAAAAAGTTCAAAGTAGAGTAATTGTAGAGAAATAGTAATGAGTTGATTTTGGCTATGATAAAGTTTCATGTGATTTTTCTTCCAGAAAAATACCTGCTTAAATATCCTGATCTATGGAGAAAGAATACGTTCATTGATAGTCCAAAACAGAAGAATTGAAATTGTTCTTAAGGAGTTCACAACTTTTACATGGAATGCACATCTGTATTAGGAAAATTCATATAAACTTTGTTAAGCTTATGAACAGACTAATACACTTCCAACCTAGTACATATGTAAAGAAAAGTACAATCTTGAGAGGTCGTTTTCCTTGGAAAGATTTTTCAGATTTTTCATTTTATTTTTCCTACATTAAGAGACTCACAATATGGACATTTTATTTCCTTCAATAATTTAAAGGCTTTATATTAAGAAAGCTCATATGGCACAGAATATCTGAAGTTTCAGTATAGCACACACATCATATGGGCTTCAACAGGATTTAATGTAGATTTCACAGCTACTGGTCAGTTTTCATCTTTGTTTGAATATACTTGGAGTGCTTTGCCTTATTAATCCTATTCCATAATGTAGAAGTGTTGTTTTCCACCACTTAGATAATTAATGTAGTAAACGCATCGGTGTAAATATCCTAACACACACTCTCCTTTCTCCAAATAGTGACTGATATTAATAGAAGTAATACCCGACCTTCACATGTTCTGTCTACAGAGATTAATGGCAAAGTGCTTTGCTGTGTAAACTGTGAGGAAACAAAGAATTAAAAAAAAAAAAAAGCTTAAACAGAAATACCATTATAAATGATAAGAATCTTGAACTTTTTCAACTAAGAGAGGAAGGTTGAGAAGAATAGTAAAAATAAAGGTGGTTTTATTTACAAATATATAGGGTTTCTTTTCTGGACAATTATTAGGAAGTAATGAGTTGAAATAAAAATATTAAACATTTAACACTACATGGGCTTCTTAAATTCCTGACCATTGCACAAAAAAATATTGCCCAATCTTGGGCAATACTTAAAGGCATGCATGTTTCTCAAATTTTCTTTAAAGGAAAATTCAAGTGATTTGGGAAATTGTGTCAGGATAATCTGGTATTTTCCTTTTAGTCTGGGTCAAATATTCATTAAAGGGACAACTCAAGCAAAACCGTCCAAAATCTTACCTCCTCTAGTTTTCTTGAAGTGTCACCTTCCATGGTTGTCTGTTCTGTTGCTTAAGGTTTTTGTGTTGCAAGGGAAGGAAGGTGATAACAGAAAATAGGGGTTTTCTGAAGTGTTCCTCCTCCCCCCCATTCTGCTGCTGCCTTTGTGTGGGAGGAGAAGGCAGCTGCCTTTTTGTCTGTGATAGCTTAGGAAAACCTGCTCCCTAAGCATGTTAATTTTCTTCCTTGTACAAAAAGCTGGCTAATCTAAGGAGGTATTGCAAAGTTTAAATTGAAGTAAATAGAAAAATTGCTAAGTTGAAAAAAAAAGAGTGTTCCATGCTGCTCCTGATGAGTGGGAACACATCTGCCACACGATAGAATATGACATCCTTCAGCTCATTGCTTTCTGAGAATGTGTGGAAGAATGGCTGCTGTTTAATGTACATCTGCTTTGGATCACCAGCAAGGAAAGGTTTAATTACTGATCTATGTGTTACTAGCCCTGTGGATTACATGGGAGTCGTTTCGTCCCATTTTCTGCTTTTCCTACGCAGAAACTACTCTTCCAAAAAGACGTCTTCAGATTAGCAAGACCTGGTGTCTTCACCTTTGTTTTTTTATTGTTGTTGTTTGACTTTTAATTTTCTAAGAGGCAGGCTGACGGTAGTTTACGAACCACTGAAGGCCATACCTCGGTCTTCAATGCTATTCTTTTCACAAGGGTCATGCCAGTGAGACCGACATAGGTGTATATATGGGTGTGTAGTAGAGATGGAAGTTAATAGTGAAAAATACATCATTTGGGGCCATACGGAGGGTCAAAGCAGAAGGAAATCCTTCCCAGCAATCGGAAAGGTATGACACAAGACTGTTCATAGTAGATAGACAAGTAGGTCGTCAGCTGGTGTGGGACAATGAAGAGAGCAGGACAGCCCAAATATACAGGGGTCAGTCTCTGACACAAGCAAAGGACAAACACATCTGGGTGTCTCCTTTGCTACATTGTAAGGATAAATTCACCTGGTCCTAAAAACTCTAGAACTTCCAATAAAAACATCACTGCAAAACATAAATAGGAATGAAGGATCAAACCATTCAGCCAGGATTGTTATCATCATCTTTCTGGTGTGTTATCATCATTTCACTTATAGGAGAATTTTCTACAGAAATCTTTTTTTTTCTTTCAGAAAATTCAAATAGCCAAGTCAAAAGACTATCAGAAATGGAAACAGATTTGCATTTTTAAGGAAATTACTGGTTTGCAGAAGGATGTCTTGGTGAACGCTAATAATTTTTTTCTTTTTAAAATAATATTTTTTGGGCGCCTGGGTGGCTCAGTGGGTTAAGCCACTGCCTTCGGTTCAGGTCATGATCTCAGGGTCCTGGGATCGAGTCCCACATCGGGCTCTCTGCTTGGCAGGGAGCCTGCTTCTCTCTCTCTCTCTCTGTCTGCCTCTCTGCCTACTTGTGATCTCTCTGTCAAATAAATAAATAAAATCTTTTAAAAAAATAAAATAATATTTTTTCCTCCAAAATAGACACTGTAACCAGAGTAAGGAATTAAACTTCTGCTGCCTTGACAGAAGTTAATATTATGGATTATAAATCAGTGTCTTGGTCTGCAACCAGACAGAAGAAGAAAATATAAAAACTACTGAGATTTTAGTGGCCCTTTAACATTGTTTATGACCCTCTTCCCCGAAGAGAGGACAATTTCACATCAATTTTCTCCTTGCTATTAAAATCTTTCCTTATTGCCTCAATACTTCAGTATGTTTCAAGTTTTCAACTTTCTAACTGGTTTCATTGACTCTTTCCACCTGCAGCATAAAGACCATCCATCCACCCACCAATTCAGCAACCCGTACAGCACATATAAAAAGCACTTACAAAGATTGGTAAAACTTGCTAATTAAGTTAATAATCTCATATATAAAAGTAAGTTATAATTAAAAATTATATCACAGTTGTTATTGGAACAAAAACGATTTAGGAGTATAGAAAAGGAAAGAATTTTACCTGAAAGAATTCTATTAGGCTTCACACAGAAGATAATATATAACATTTAACAACTATTAAAGGCTTAATGGTAGCTATTTTTTAAATGTTTGCTATATGCCAGACACAGTTCTTTTTTTTTTTTTTATCTTCATCACGATACAGTACTTTGTTCGTTTTTGATGTAGTGTTCCATGAGTCATTGTTTGTGTATAACACCCAGTGCTCATTGCAATATGTGCCCTCCTTAATACCCATCATCAGGCAAACCTATCCCCAATACCCCTCCCCTCTGAAACTCTCAGTTTTTTTCCCAGTCCATAATCTCCCATGGTTTGTCTCCCCGTTTGACTCCTCCTCCTTCATTTTCCCCTTCCTTCTCCTAATGTCCTCCATGTTATTCCTTATGTTTCACATTTAAGTGAAACCATATGATATTTGTCTTTCTCTGCTTGATTTATTTCACTTGGCATAATCCCCTCTAGTTCCATTCATGTCGATGCAAATGGTGGGCATCCATCCTTTCTGGTGGCTGGGTAATATTCCATTGTATCTATGGACCACATCTTCTTTATTCATCTCTTGAAGGATATCTTGGCTCCTTCCACAGTTTGGCTATTTATAGACCAACATCCCTCATGAATATGGATGCCAAAATTCTCAACAAGATCCTAGCCAATAGGATCCAGCAGTACATTAAAGGGATTATCCATCATGACCAGATAGGACTTATTCCTTGGATGTAAGGGTGGTTCAACATTTGCAAATCAATCAATGTGATAGAACACATTAATAAAAGACAAGAACCGTATGATCTCAGCTGATGCAGAAAAAACATTTGATGAAATACAGCATCCTTTCCTGATTAAAACTCTTCAGAGTGTAGGCATAAAGGCAACATTCCTCAACTTCATAAAAACCATCTATGAAAAACCCACAGCGAATATCATTCTCAATGGGAAAAAGCTGAGAGCTTTTCCCTTAAGATGAGGAACACAACAAAGGTGACCACTCTCACCCTTATTGTTCAACGTATTTCTAGAATTCCTAGCTAGACACAGTTCTAAGTAATTGAAATAGATAAGCAAGTTAAACTTTACAATACCTTTACGTTACTACCCTAATATTATTAAAGTAAAGAGACAAAGATTCAGAGAACTTAAATAACTCACTCAAAACTGTACTGCTCATAAGTGATGAACTAGAGTTCAAACCCACCTGTGTAATTCTTGTGTCTGAACCCTAACTCAATATGCTACGTTACTAGGTAGGAAGAGGTAGACTCCCTGTTCCGGTGGTAGAGCAGAGTAGAGACCCTGAAAGACCTTCTCAGCTGCAACAATTAAAGGCAAAATCAAACAGTATAAAACATCTTTTAAAATGTATTGCTGAGCTGAGATGAAAAAAAGGGGCTCTACAGAGACCAAAATCCAGAGAAACCTTTCACCTGGAGATTATATTAGATGATCCATAGAAAGGCACCAGCCCAGATGACAGAGCAAGTATCAACAGGTGACAAATAATAGGGCCTGTTTTTTGTCTTGATGTAACCATGGGAACAACCTTCTAAGAAACATATACTTTCAAGTTTGCTCTTCTTCATTCAAATAATTTCATTCTTACCAGCCCTCGCCATGCTACTTTTGATGTATTCAAACATCATCACCCTAAGTAAACTCCTTGTCCCACTGCTTATATAATCATTCTGTGGTGGCTAACCATCAAGTTGATCCCTAGTGATCTCTCCTTCTAAGGTTTACACCTTTTAGTAGTTCCCTCCCCCCCCCCACACAATGTAATAAGTTTATCTGTGTAACTAATAGAATATATAGAATATAGTAGTCCCCTCCCCCCACACACAATGTAATAAGTTTATCTGTGTAACTATAGAATATAGTGATGATATGTCAATTCCTAAATTAGGTTCTAGGTTGCACCTGGGAGTCTCTCACCATCTCCCTAGGGAAGTCAGCTGCCATGCCTGAAGGGCGTTCAGCAGCTCAGAGAGTGGCTACATGGAGAGAAATGAAGATTTCCATCCAGTGAAGAAGTGAGATCTCCAGCTGACAGCTGTGTGAATCAGCCTTCCCAGCAGCAGATTTACGAGGCTTCAGAAGATGCAGTCCCTCCTGCATCTTGACTGTAACTCATAGGATACTCTAGTCAGAACCAGCCAGCTAGACTGCACCCAAATTCCTGACTTAGAAATGTGAGATAATTAATGTTTGTTGTTTCAAGACATTAAGTTGAGGTAATTTGTAGTATAGCAATAGATAAATTATACATTACTTTTCTCCTAGGCCCAGCAAATCATATCACAGCACAGCTACCCTATTAAGTAAAATGCAGAGAATAGGTGTGTTTCATTACTCATTGTTTCTTTTCCTCAAATATAAGCATGTCAGATCTTCTATGTGCCACACTCAGGGTTCTGGTTAATCCCTGTTTCCCATCCCTAAAGCCGTGAAACTGATCTGATTATATTGTAACATATTATTAATGTATTCATCCAGAGCATATACAGATATAGACATAGTAATGTGTTACTTGATACATAATGGGGAAAATCCTCAACTCTTTTCAATGCTTGGAAATTAATATCACTTCCTTAAAGGGTGGAACATACCAGGTTTGTTAATGCCTAATCTTGGGCATGGTGCACGCATTCCATTGGCCAAGTTACACTGTCAAATTCATCATGGCAGGAGAGAGGGGTTGATAAATAAACCACAGTAACTGAATTCATATTCCAAAATCTTGGTGGAAAGGGAATGGAAAATTCTAAACAGTATTGTATTTCTGATCACCTTTTTCAACATGTTCTCTTTTTCTCTCTCCATTTTCTTTATCCCTCAGATTAATGCATTTAATAACTGCTTTAAGATATGCTCATCATTTCTTCTGCATAATCCATTGGATATTGAATTATATTTTTCCCTGATTTAAGTAGCTTATTATTACTGGTTATTTCAAAACATAAAACATAAAATATTTTGTATTTCTATATAGTATTAAGTCTAACAGATATATATTAACATTTGTCTTTTCTAATTTTCTTGCAGTCATTCTTTTCCTCCATAAGTGAGACAAAATGTAAGTTACTTCCTTCAGTGTAACCCTCTCTGAGCCTTATTAATATTTGCAACTAATTATTGGTGCAGTAGTCCAAGTCATATGCTAATGAGACATCAGAGTCTGGTTTTTATTATATAATTGGAATAATCTATAAATAAGCTCTATTCTCTATTTGGAAATTAAATTTACCTCCCTAAATAAAAAGTACTTCTGGGTGGTATTTTCCCCAATGAATCTAACAAAAACCTTTCACGTTGAATTGGAAGAAACATTTAAATGTATATGTACTGAGACATGAACTGGGTTCTTAGCCACATGTAAGTAGCAAAGCAGAGTTCAAACTCAACATTTTAACTCTAGGTTTTACCAGTAGTGTATAGTGTGTTGTCTGTCTTTCTCCCATCTTCCTCCTCCTTTCTTATTTTCTTCCTTTTGTTCTTTTTCTCCTTCTCTCTCCTCTCTCAAAAACATTTATTGGCTACCGTAGAGCCTTTTTATTTTATTTTATTTATTATTATTATTTATTTATTTATTTATTTATTTATTTTTAAGCAAGAGAGAGTGCACGTGCATGTGTGCCAGTGGCAGGGGGCAGGGGAGGTGTGGACAGAAGAACAGGGAGCCATCCTCTCAAGCAGGCTCCCCCCTTAGTGTGGAGCCGGACTCAGGGCTCAATCTCATGACCCCGAGACCATGACCTCAGCCAAAATCAAGAGTCCATAGTTTAACCCACTGAGCCACCCAGGCACCCCATATAGAGACTTTATAAATAACAACAAATGAACAAGTTATATGACAGGGATTATATAACCATATAAATATCTCAATATACCACAACACATGGTCATTACTATTTGAGTTTCAACTAGTTTTTCACATTAGCTCCTGTGAGATCGGGATCCTAGGGATGATGGCAGAGGTTCTATAACGCAGATGAGATGGAGGTAAGATACATGGGGATAGCCCTGCCCCCAAAGAAACACGTTATCCACTTTACATTTCTGCCTTGGCTTCCCAAGCGCACATTCTGTTTCTGCAGGAAGATTATTTTGCCCCAGAACTGTGTTTTCAAAAATACTTCTCAAAGGGTTAAATGCAGCCCTTTGCCAGTGAATGATTCCTGGGAATTTTAATAAGCCCAAACTCCTGAAATCCAGCAGATAACAGTCACCAGGATGGCTGCACGTCCCGAGCTGCACAGTGACACGTTCTCAAGGCTGCACAATTCTTGTAGAATTTGCACGTGGAGTGACCTGGCCTCACAGGCGACAGATCCACAAGGTGTAGTAGGAGCCACCACAATGCCGAAATTCTCACTGAAGCCATAACCCTTGGATTTTGGAGCCAGCTGAACCGGAAGAATGACAGTCTGACTGAAGACTTGCCCATCTCTATCCGATGGTTACCTGTGAGGCAAGCGTGCCTGTGAGATGGCGGCTGAGCTGTTCTCTTGGCACTCCAGAACCGTTGCTCTGTTCACTGTCCCCGAGGGTGTGGAGAGTGAAAGAATTCCCTTCATCATAGCACACGATACAAAGAGCCACAAATAGGGTCGTTCTGGTGCTCAGCCGCCCGAAGCCCAGAGTAATTAACTCCACATGCCATAGCTCAGTGCTGTGCCTGCCTCCAAGGAAGGTGATGAGGTGTCCAGCCCGGAAGGGTATGGCTGCTTGACTTCTTTATTACAAACACAATGAAAAAAGTAATAGTTTTTGCTACATGGCATCACAGTGCTCCCACTCAGGAAATGAATTTTTATGTATTGGATCTCTTATGAATTCTGTGTGATTTTTGTCCCAGGAGTCTAAGAAAAACTGCTCTTTTTGTACTACTAAGTGATGCAATGTGTAGCCTAAACAGATGGAAACAGCTTGACTTTAGCATAAGTGTTAGAATATGTAGTTTAAGTGTAGAAACCCACAAGGCACAACCAACAGAAAGTCTGTATCATTTAAAAGGCCTGTCAAGTTTACACTGACATTGGGATTAAGGCATTCCTGCATGAGGTGTTATTTTTTAAATAATTTGTGTATGAAATTAACAGAGAATTTTTAAATATCTATACCTGTAAAAGAGATAAAACCTAAAAGGAAAAAAATAGTATTTGGTACGAAGTAAGGGCTTATTAAATAATGACTGTTGGGGTGCCTGGGTGGCTCAGTGGGTTAAGCCGCTGCCTTCGGCTCAGGTCATGATCTCAAGTCCTGGGATCGAGTCCCACATCGGGCTCTCTGCTCAGCAGGGGGCCTGCTTCCCTCTCTCTCTCTCTCTCTGCCTGCCTCTCTGCCTACTTGTGATCTCTTTCTGTCAAGTAAATAAATAAAATCTTTAAAAAAATAAATAAATATTGACTGTTGTTATTTTTATTATGGTCATTAAATTTTGCTTTATCTATGCAAATAGTGATTATAAGTTAAGTACCGTATTAGTAGATACCAGGAACTTTCCAGGAAGATATATCCTCCTAAGCCTCCTTCCCACAAAATATGTCTTAAAATAGTTGGTGCAAAATCATTTCTAACCATTCAAATTACGTCTTGCATGATGCTATTGTCATATTTATCAATCATGCTTGTATTCAGATGAAACACCTACAAAAGGTAAAACGTGAAATCTTTATATAGCTTTTAGAATGCCACTTTTGGACCGTATACTGGGTTGAAATGAATGTCAGCAATACCCAAGAGGATCAAAGGCACAACTGGGAAGTTGTGAGGTTCAACGTTGGCCTTAATGCCTTGCTGTTCTAGGTGTCTTTTCATCCTTCATCTACTCTGGCTTTTTGTTGCTCACTCCCTTACTCATTCTTTCCCCAACTCCTAGCGTTAATTTAAGGATTAAGGTTACTGGGCTACCCCCAATAGTTCACACCAACAAGAAAACATCTGATAAGATGAACAGATTCTTATTAATTTATCATTGCTCTCCACAGAGTTATTTATATTTTAAAAGAGGAGTTAGAGAAATAGGAAGTGTTTAGCCCAAAGGAGTGACTCACTAATCACTATTACTAATGACAGGTCAATGAATACCCTTCCCATACTCTGTAGAAATCTCACCATCAAATCCCCTGCCATTTCACCCCGGGGGTAAGTCTGGTCTTTGTACCAATGTCGCCACCTAAGTGTGAGGCAGGTATATTTTAACGGAACAGGCAATTCTTTAAAGCTATTTATTCTTTTAGAGTATGATTTTATTTTATTATTTTTATTTTTTAAGTATTTTAAAATACAACTATTTGTTTGAAAGAGTCGGTATTTCTTTGCAGGACCTTATCATATCACTGGAGACACATTAACCCAGTTACACTCCATCTTATTTCCAAAACTTACTGGACTTATGTTATTAGTTATAGATTTGACATTGAGTGTTCTTGTTTATAATTTCACTATTCTGTGCCATCAAAAGTGGGTAAATGATGACCTCCCCTACAAAAAAATTATCTCTCTTTTCACTTCTTTAGATATCCTGTGAACAAACATCTAAACCATAGATAAATTGTTCAAATTCTCCTTGGAGACAACACTTTATTGTAACCATATTAATAATCTCAATAATTATATATCTGGAAATGTTGGTATATACTAAGTGTCTCTTCTCTTTCTTGCAGACTGCAATCAATAGATTATTTTTATTCAGGCTCTGTTTACATTTTCCTATGGCAATAGCCTTTCCTAAGAACAAAGAAATAACCAACTCAATAACAAAGAGTATGTGTGACTATGATTTCTAATACTGAGAATCAGGCAAACATGGGTGGTGGGAAAATAAGGCAAGAGCAACATCATGCACAGCAAAGTCTGGTAATCTAACTCAAGTTCTCTTATATAAAGAGAGAGCTCAGCTAAGACCCAAAACTAGCAGGGGACTCTTCCAACGTATTTAATTTTTTTTTTCCCCTTTTTATTAATTTTTTCAGCGTAACAGTATTCATTCTTTTTGCACAACACCCAGTGCTCCATGCAAAACGTGCCCTCCCCATCACCCACCACCTGTTCCCCCAACCTCCCACCCCTGACCCTTCAAAACCCTCAGGTTGTTTTTCAGAGTCCATAGTCTCTTATGGTTCGCCTCCCCTCCCCAATGTCCATAGCCCGCTCCCCCTCTCCCAATCCCACCTCCCCCCAGCAACCCCCAGTTTGTTTTGTGAGATTAAGAGAGAGAAATTAAGGAGTCAATCCCATTCACAATTGTACCCAAAACTATAAGATACCTAGGAATAAACCTAACCAAAGAGACTAAGAATCTATACACAGAAAATTATAAAGTACTCATGAAAGAAATTGAGGAAGACACAAAAAAATGGAAAAATGTTCCATGCTCCTGGATTGGAAGAATAAATATTGTGAAAATGTCTATGCTACCTAAAGCAATCTACACATTTAATGCAATCCCTATCAAAATACCATCCATTTTTTTCAAAGAAATGGAACAAATAATCCTAAAATTTATATGGAACCAGAAAAGACCTCGAATAGCCAAAGGAATATTGAAGAACAAAGCCAAAGTTGGTGGCATCACAATTCCGGACTTCAAGCTCTATTACAAAGCTGTCATCATCAAGACAGCATGGTACTGGTATTTAATTTTTTTAACCTAAAAATGGATAAGATTTTCATATATTTAAATGAATATACTAAATTTCAATTTTTCACTAACATCATAAATAGAACACTACCTTTTGACAATTGCCTGGTGTTTTAAATAAATATGGTTTATTCATTCCAAATATTTGGAAATATATTTTATTCATGATTTTTGATTATTCAGAAACTCCTCTCCTTTTATGGCCTTGGATTAGTAAAAGGTGTCTATATGTGAACTCACACTAAATTCTTTCAGATGGTTCACAAAATAGTGTTCTTTATATATCCATAAATTCTTATTACAAATTATATCGATGTCTTTTTTAATGACTGCTACCAGCAAAAACCTCAGAAAAGGCTACTGTAGTTACACATTTCAGGGCAATTTCTTCTCCTAGTGTGTTCTGAGGAAATAGTGTTAACTAGATTTACACATTACTTCTCATTGGCCAATATATTTTATGTTATGGATCTGTATTTCATTTTACTGCTTTCTCTACAGAGAAAACCCAATCTTAAATGGTTGTACTATAACACTGAACTAATAGTATACCTTATTGTTAAATTCAGGGAAAGAAAATTGTGAAACTCCACCATACTCTTTGATACATATCACATAGGTTTTATTTAGATTATCTTCTTAACGGATTATAAGGTTTTTATTAATGATTTATGATGCATGTGCATCTTTTCTCACAAGATGAAGTATACAAACTAGAAATTATTTTTATTTGAGAGTTTGCATGGTTCTTCTAATATTAATGTCTTTTACCTTTTCATTATAGAATAAATGAGCTAATGTAGTTTCTAGGTGTCTTTTATTTATTCAACTTCTAGTATATAAAAAACATGGTTTGCAAAAGTGCTTACTATAACTTAAGAGAAACTGACTAAGCATTAAAAAAAGTCATTGTTAAAGAAGTATTTTATTTCCAAGATACTAATCTTATTTAGGGTTTGCTTAAATGCAGAAGAACTCACGTTTTAAAGCCAATTAGCACATGGATTTATGCAAAAATCGATCACTACATATCATTGTCTGTCTGCATCCAGCATATGCTAGAGTAGCGAAAACTGACCCCAGATTTAGTTTCTTTTGCATTGAAATAAAAATCTTAGCTTCGTATGAACTTTTTTCCCCATAAATACCTTTGGCTTGCCTTGGCATTTATGCAGCAGCAGGAGACCATTATCCGGTGACACATTCTATCCCACTGACATTATCACTCAAAGATGGTCGATTTCATTTTCAGGAAGGTCCCAGAGAGCTACAGACAAGTTACAATCAATCACACAACCTCAATTGCTGGGAGAGTCACATCACTCTCAAAAAGAAAGAGTAGGGAAAACACAAATGTAGTAATGCATATTTAAATTTCCTATTTAGCTCTTAAAGAACTGATGAGTGGTAGCCTCTCTTCATATTAACAGTATCATTGTTTAAGCCATGCCACTTCCTCAGCCCACCCTTGCCCCTGATTTATATAAATCCCAAAATGTGTTTCGATGCTTTGCTGTGGGGTTGTAAAATACAGCCAGGTCAGGTGCTATGGGCAGGGTTGTAGTGGTTGTATACCAGGTAATATATGAGTGGCCTTGGGTGAACAGTTTTGAATTTAGTTGAGTAAAGCTAAGTATGGATCAGCCTAAGCTTGAGGGATAGTTAGAGTTAAGTAAAATGCAGGTTGGAGCAAGTGGCAGGTATCAAAGGTAAATGAAATCACAATTAGCACCAAATAAAGCTGAAGAGCAATAAAACATAAGGGATAGAGTCAGGGATCCAGCCTTCTAGGTCTGAAAATGCTTCAGGTAGAGGCCGGCTGGCTTCCCAGAGTTTTTAAAGAAGGGATTTCCCTGGGCATTGTGAGGATTCCTACATAGTGGACTTCAGACTTCTGCAGTGGATCAAATCCTGTCTCTACCTCCCTTTTTATGAAAGAAGCCATATTTCTATATGCCAGTTCAAGTTTTTGAGGAGCCTTGAAATGACCATTCTTTCCCAGAACATATCTGCGTTGAAAGGTGAACATAGGTCTTGTGACCTGATGTGGAATACCACTGGGCTGTCTGTTGTAGACGCCGCTTTTAGGCAAAGGCTTGAGGAACAGACCAGACAGGCCAGTCAGGGGACTTACCTCAAAATCTCTCTAGGCCCTAACTAACCAATGAGATACAACCAAGCACAGGTACCAAAAATGGGAAACTTCCTTACGTCATACGTGACCATACCGCCTCACCTTTCCCCCTTTAAAAACAGCCCCCGCCCACTGCATCTTTGCAGTCTCTCCTCTGCGTCCTCCCTGCTGCTCCCTTGCAATGTACTCCATAAACTTCTGTTTCCTTTGTTCTTCCTCAGGTGCGTCTCTTCACCTCCTGCACCACCAGCTTACACCCAGGGGTTGCCCCACATTTGGGGGCCCCCATCCCATTGGACAGACACCACATCTACGTCAATCTGATGGCTATCTTCCTCTTCACCTCTCGTTACAGAGGAGGAGGATCAGAAGCTTATTAAATCTTCTAAAACAATGTGAGGGGCCTTGGATATTTTATCAGTGATGAAACCAAGACTCAACAGAGTAACAATGCTTAAGCCATATGTAAGCTCATTAATAAGTGAGCTGATCCTATAAGCTTGGCCTCTTGATGTTCAGGCCAGTGATCTTTCTAATTCATCAAATGACCTCTCCATGTAGCCTACTTCACTCATTCCAGATCAGAGGCCTGGCTTGCAATAAGGCACTGGACATAAGTTTTGTGGAATTCAATTGTGAAAACATTTCCTGCGAAATAGTTACCTTACCCTTCGTAATGTAAACAGAAAGCCAACCCTGCAATTGCACTGCTGGGTATTTACCCCAAAGATACAGATGTAGTGAAAAGAAGAGCCATCTGTACCCCAATGCTTATTGCAGCAATGGCCACGGTCGCCAAACTGTGGAAAGAACCAAGATGCCCTTCAACAGACGAATGGATAAGGAAGATGTGGTACATATACACAATGGAGTATTATGCCTCCATCAGAAAGGACGAATACCCAACTTTTGTAGCAACATGGACGGGACTGGAAGAGATTATGCTGAGCAAAATAAGTCAAGCAGAGAGAGTCAAGTATCATATGGTCTCACTTATTTGTGGAGCATAACAAAGAACACGGTGGACATGGGGAGATGGAGAGGAGAGGGAGTTGAGGGAAATTGGAAGGGGAGATGAACCATGAGAGACTATGGACTCTGAAAAACAACCAGAGGGTTATGAAGGGGCGGCGGGAGTGGGGGTGGGGTGGGGTGGGAGGTTGAGGAACCAGGTGGTGGGTAATAGGGAGGGCACGTACTGCATGGAGCACTAAATGTGTTGCAAAAACAATGAACACTGTTATGCTGAAAATAAAGAAATAAAAAAAATGAAAAAAAAAAAAAACAACCAGAAAGCCAACAATCTTGATAACTGAGTAAAGAAACTGAATTGTCACAAAGTCTTCCCATTCCTATCCACATAATTGTCAAATGAGTTCAAAGTATCAGAAGGTAGGTATTGCTTTGCTCTATGTTACTTTTAGGTTTAGAAGATCTCTATTTCTAATAAGATGCACATAATTTTAGTCCTTCTCTGAAGAGCCTCCAAAGAAACTAGCAGCACTTTACAGGTTTGCAATGTTTACCAATAAAATCAGCACAATAACAGAGATGTATTAAATGAGTAACACAAAAATATTAAAGTTCTTGAACAATTTGTCGGAATGAGAATTCAGTTTCTGAAATTTCTAGAATTCAGTTTTTTTAAACCATAAAATATGGGAGAATGGGATGGGGAAAAAAGTACTGGTTCGAACAGAAATGTTATTATAAGATTTCCTGTTAAAATTTTCATTCTTCCACTTATTAGGTGTGTGCTTTAAGTGACTTTTCTATACATTAATCTTTCTGTATGTAAAATCAGACTAATTACAGAATCTAGCTGATAACGTTCTGAAAATGAAGTGAATTAATATGTGAAAACCACTTAGATATAGGTATTATTATTGTAGTTAATTCTAATATATATTCCTAATCTATACTTTAATAATTCTATTAATACATTCTAGGTGGTGATTTTTCTTAGGAAATCTGAATTTTGTAGTAACTAGAGGCTATTGTTTATACTTTTCAGAAGCAAAACACCTAATCTAGTTATGATTTCTATTAAAAGAATTTGTTACATTCTGTTGACCATAAATATATATAACTTTAAATCAGGGATTATTAACCACCCAGAACAGTTAGATATCTGTGTTGAATGTCTGACACTCTCCCTTCACTAACACTGTTTCTCTGGAGCAGAATTCGTAGGATCCAAGTCTCCTCAGGAAAGTGGTATTTGGAGGTGATTCTGGTAGCCATCTCTACTGAATAAAAGCACATAAAATCAACAGCTATAATTGAGAATCACTGCTTAATGTCTGTTTGCAAACCCAGTTGCAAGCAAAGTGAGTTCAGGCTATCCCATCAATTAGCTAGTTTACTAAAAACACAAAAATGCAGTAAGTGGATGTGGTACTATTTTCCTCCTTTCAAAACTGTTTTGAGTGGGTGGAGAAGGAGCCACTGATGTTATTCACTTGAGGGGAAACAGTGGCCTTACAATCCACATGATGATGAGGTATGGTGGTGTTAAAAATCCCCAGTCAGCAAGGTGCTTTCAGCATAACTTCTTACCAGACTGGTCAATATAGCTCTTACAATAACACTTCTTGATTAATATTTAATTTAATTATGCAGGTGTTCTGATCTGTCTAATAGTCTATCTATCCCATTGTCAGAAGCCTTTTCTCTATTATCTGATATACTTCTGGGCAACTGGCCAACATCAATCATGAAATAAATGTTGATAGATCATCTATCTACACGGAGCCAGGCACTACAGTAAGCACTAGAAATATAATTAGAAAAAAAAAAGACATCGTGTGTCTCTTAAAGAACATACAGTCTTATTTGGGTGACAGGCAAGTTAACAGGCAGTTTACATACATTATAGTAAGTACTATGATAGGGTCATCTAGGTGAAGCACTGAATTCGATAAGAGGAGAGTGGTAAGTAAATCAGAAATGTCTTATGGAGGTGTTGACCTCTAACCTGGAAATAAAAGACAGAGTATGGGAAGTACGTTCTAGACAGATGGGACAGTTATGCAGAATCTCTGAAGCAAGAGTAACCATGTTATTTAGAGAACAACTGGTAATTTACTATGGCTAAAGCATAGCATATGGAGTGAGGTGTGATAGGGTATCTTTAGTGGACAAATCTGAACTTGTAGTTAATAATAGAAGTGAATGAATGAAACTCAGAAATATTCGGTAAGTAGAATTGGCAAGATTTAAGGAAGGGAGAAATCAAATGGATCAATCAGATTTCTTGCTTGAACTGAATAAAAGTTGGGGTCATTACTAAAATAGGGAACTTAAGATACGAGATAAATTTGTGGAGAAAGATTCAACTTTTGGAAAGTTGTAAGATGCCTCCAAGCTGTAGAAGAGAAGATATCCAACAGAATTCAGTATACAGAGCTGGAGCAAAAGAGCAAAGTCTGGAGTGGAAATATTGATTTGGGAGTTATCAGGAGGCAGTTGGTAATTGAAGAGTTGGAGTGGATGAGGTAAATCCTGACAAACATGGTATTTTAAGAAATAAGTAGAAGGAGAGGGTTTTGTGAAAAGTAGTTAAGAGACAGGAGGCAAAGAAATAAGACATCAGGAGAGTGTGGAGCTATAGCCTCAAAGGGGGTATCATACAAGGTGATACTAAACCTTATCCATTAAATTTAACATCAAGTTTATGGGTGATTTTAGCAACGGTAGTTTCAGTAAAATGTTGGTAAGAAGCTAGAATATAGAATTTGAGGAGTGAATGGAAGATAAAGAACTGAAAACATTGAGTGTATAGGAAATATTTTTAGGAACTTCAGCTGAAAGGAAGAGAAAGAGCAAGACACTTGGGTTAAGAGAAGGAGTTAAAGAAAAAAAAAAAAGCCAGAGAAAGAAATTCAAGCAGGATTAAATGCTAAATTGAACAAACCAGAGATTAAGATGCTTCCAAGAGAGAGAGAAAAAAAACAAAGAAACAAAACAAAACAAAAAAATGAATTTTCATAGCAGCAAGTTCTTTCCAGAGGTAAAGAGAGGAAAAACGGAAGTAGAAGCTTTAACATAAGTAGAGACATTCATTTTAGGCAGGGAAACAATTTTGACAAAAGGAATGGAGACATGATGAATCTACATGGATGAAAATTGGTGAGGTGAGAGGAAGCAGGAAGATTTTTTCTGATGATCCTATTTTCTTTGTGGGGTAGGACTCTATGCTATCAGGTGAGGAAGCAGAAGGTGGTAGACTACATTTAATGGCAGTGGAGATGATGCAGAATTGCCACTGTGGAGACCTGAAACAGAAAGAAAGCCAGTAAGAGAAGAAATATGGCAGAGTGTTTGGATACCAGAATGGCACTGAAATGCATTGAAGGCCCAGTTTGAATGGAAACAATTTATAATGCCTCCAGTTTTCAAGGTTATGCATTCTTTTTTCTAGGTTTATTCAGCATCCTTTGTATAACAGTTGGAAAAAAATAGACTTTTTGAACTTTCCAGAATTGTGATTTTTGCCAGTTGAGTATGATGGAAGGGCAAAGAATTAGCAGACATGTTCAGAACATTGTCTAGGGAGTGAATGAGTGAATGACAGTAAAGTCTAGGTTTCTGAGGCAAGAAAAAGTAAACAATGAAGACTCAAGAAGCACCTTTTTTTTAAAGAAAATTTCTTTTCAGTGTTCCAAAATTCATTGTTTATGCACCACACCCAATGCTCCATGCAATAAGTGGACTCCTTAATACACACCACCAGGCTCACCCAACCCCCCATTCCCCCTCCCCTCCAAAACCCTCAGTTTGTTTCTCAGAGTCCACAGCCTCTCACGGTATGTCTCCCTCTCCAATATCCCTCAACTCACTTCTCCTCTCCATCTCCCCATGTCCTCCATGTATTCCTTATGCTCCACAAGTAAGTGAAACCATATGATACTTGACTCTCTCTGCTTGACTTATTTCACTCAGCATAATCTCCTCCAGTCTTGTCCATGTTGTTACAAAAGTTGGGTATTCATCCTTTCTGATGGAGGCATAATACTCCATTGTATATATGGACCATATCTTCTTTAGCCATTCGTTTAGAGACCCAGCTTTTAAGGAAAAGATGAATTAAGGGAAAATCGTGTTTTAGAAATTAAAGACTAGAAGGCTGTGATCAGAGAAGAATGTTTGAATTTGAAATTTTTGAGTTTGTGAACCTTGAACATCTTTTTTAAAAAAGAGTTAGGTGAGGCGCCTGGGTGGCTCAGTGGGTTAAGCCTCTGCCTTCGGCTCAGGTCATGATCTCAGGGTCCTGGATCGAGCCCCGATCGAGTCTGCTTCCCCCTCTCACTCTGTCTGCCTCTCTGCCTACTTGTGATCTCTGTCTGTCAAATAAATAAATCTTTAAAAAAAAAAGAGTTAGGTAATTGAATATTGCCGCTTTTGCAAATGTTTATTCTAGCACACGAAAGAAAAAATCTCATACTGGCAGTGTTTTTAACAATATACTGATATAAACTAATAAAACAAATGGTATCTAGAACTTAAGCAAGAGATCAATACTTGACTACTATGTTGAAAGATGAGAAACGTTATGAGGCCAAGCCAATTCTAGCAATCTTGTTTTTCAATGCCATTAGACATTTTTCTTTTTAACAGGATTCTGCCAATGCCAAAAATAAAAATGTCAAGTCTCAATTTTCTTCTTTAAGAGATTGCTAGGCATTTCTTTTCAGATAAGTTAATTGATAGGTAGGAGAGAGACTGGTTAGCCACTGTTCTAGTTCAGGAGAGCTCAGGTTGATTCCATTCATCTGCCTAATACAGATGTACAGATATGTGCAGTTTATCCTATCATAATGAGGTCAAGGTATAGGGACCCACTTTCATTTGAGGGATGTGCTTAGAATGTGGTAAGTTGTAGGGGCTCTTGGGTGGCTCAGTTCAGTAAGTGTCTGCCTTTAGCTCAGGTCATGATCCAAGATCTTGGGATCAAGCCCCTCATCTGGCTCCCGGCTCCCCTGCTTGTGTTCCCTCTCTTGTTGTCTTTCTCTCTCTGTCAAATAAATAAATAAAATCTTAAAAAAAATGGTTTTGAAGGGTCAGGGGTGGGAGGTTGGGGGAACAGGTGGTGGGTAATGGAGAGGGCACGTTTTGCATGGAGCACTGGGTGTTGTGCAAAAAGAATGAATACTGTTACGCTGAAAAAATAAATAAAATGAGAAAAAAAAAATGTGGTAAGTTGTAAAGGGAAATATCATAGGAATAAATCATGCGGAGATGGAATAAAAGTTCTTTATTGACAAAATGTAAAAATAAAAATTAATAAACACAGAAAAGGATAAAGAGGGAAATAGAAACCATGTACAAAAAATTCATTTTTGTATCTATTCTCTAAAAAAGAAACTAAGATATCTTATAAAGCCTGATTCGTATTATATATTCTATTCTGAAACTTGCTTTTTTAACTGAAGAAATAAAGAAAATATTGAACATTGATAAATATTTACCTAAATGGGTCATTTTAGTGGCAGCAAAGAATCCTATAATGTGGTAAAATTTTAAAATTATTATTATTTTTAAACTAATTTTCTATTAAGCACATATAGGGTAATTTCACTGTTTGACTATTAAACATTTATGGGGGTTTGTGTGTGACAAGGATAATGTCTTAATTCAGTGGGAAACAAATATTTATATAATACTCATTAACGAGATTCTGTATATCTATTTTTTAAATGATGATATTCCTCTTATGTATAATAATAAATTATACATGGGCCGAATATTAAAGAGTAAATTACTATAGAAATATAATAAGAAATTAGGCCTTTTTTCTTTTTTTTTAAATCTTGACTTAACTCCTTCTGAAACGAGGCTCAAAGTCCAAACCCAGGGAAGGAAGAGCCAGGCTATCTAGGCTTTACCACCCTTTATCCTTATTAAGTTGCTACATCTTTGCAATGTGTTTTAATTCATTCAAGACAAATTCTTCTGCAGTAGTCTTCATTTTCAAAAAAACTTCTTGCCTGTTTGCAAATATTTATTCTTCTAAATAAACTTCAGAACCATCGGGATCATCTGCTTCTAACTACCCCTAAAAGAAGTCTATTGGGATTTGGTCAGCAGGACACCAAATGTATGGATTAACTGGAGTAGGATTATCATCTTTGTAGGATTGATATTTTTAGTCTTTGAATTGCCTTTGCC
The DNA here is from genome assembly GCF_922984935.1 of Meles meles. NCBI lineage: Eukaryota > Metazoa > Chordata > Mammalia > Carnivora > Mustelidae > Meles > Meles meles. The sequence goes on from NC_060077.1 coordinate 52,727,649, forward strand.
TTTGCAAAGGAATGTTTTACTCAGGATCTTTAAAGAATGTTAATATGCAAGTATATAACCACCATTTAATCGATGAAAATAGGTAATTTATTTAGGTGAAACTGAGATGAGTTTTCAGGCCGTTTGAAATAACCATAAGACCCTTAGTTGGTCCTATCCCACAGGTTAGGGACCATTCCATCAGAGAAGAGTCTGTTTTTTGTTCTGTGGCTTGATTTTATCTGAGAATGTGGGAGAAGTCTAGAACACCTGTGTACCTTTGTTCAGTGACCTGGCCTTGCGGGATTTTCCTCCATTAGGATATGGCTTAATCCATATCCTGTCAAGTTTAATGTTGACACAAATGATACATTAAAAGATGCCTTTCCAAATCTGTGAGTTAATGACCCTGTATCTACTTATGTTTCATCTATCTATCATCTATCTATCTATTATCTATCAACCATTATCATCTATCATCCATCTATATTGCAGGATTTAGAAAAAAGAAAATTCAACCTCTGCTTTCATAATGACATTCAATTTTATCAGTTTAAATAACCTTTCAGTAAATAAGAATTCACACTACTGCCATTTTCCATAGCTGAAACGGTGCAGAGTCAAAGCAATGCTCTGATATTTCTTTTTGCAATTTGCTTCCATATGTAGAATGGAAGCTTATCATTATTAAGTGATTTCAAATTATGCTTTTAGGTAGTAATGTTCTAACTCATTTGTTTTCAGAATGAAATAATTTTCTAATCATTGTTATGAAGTTTTATGTTTTTCCATAAGCATATTTTTTTCATGATCAGGAAGAAAGATTAATTCAAAACTTGTTTTAGCTGCTTTTCATTAAACCATAACTGAGTTTCATTGGGTTAAATTTGGTAATTTTCCAATCTAAGTGTGTTTTAGATTGGTGCCAAGACTAATTCAATTGCTTCTTTTCTAGATTCATAGGTTTCATAAAAAGTTCATTTTATGTTAGCTTAGGGCTTTTCTGCCTAGTGAGGATTATAGCATTTGTCACAAGGGTGCCAAGATTTATTATAAGAAAAAAGAAAATAATTTGTAAATTTTCCAATTGAAATGACTATATATAGAATGCTTAATAATGGCACTTAAGAGACAACAGTGTTTGTACGCTCTTATGCTAATTAGCCAATTTGCTGTTGCTTTCCTTAATTGTGAAAGGTGGTTATAGTGCGGAGTTCTGTGCTCTGATTTATAGAACATTAAGACCTTAACTTATCCTGGTGCTTTCAGTGGAATTAGGACATTTTCTTCTGTACAAATGCTGTCACATCACAGAAGGCACGAAACTCATCATGCTATTTATTTATCGCAGGTAGTTTCGCAGAAAAAATATTGGAGATAGGTGGGCCTATGCCTTCTCTAATGTGTCTCATCATTTGCAAGGAAGGCTGACTGTATTGCCATTATCATTCTGGTCACATCAAAGAGAGAGCTTGGAATTTTAATAACTGTCCTATTCAGTGAATTATAGTTGTTTGATGTAGCAATTTGACAGTATTGTGATTAGCCAGCTAGTGGCTACCCCATCCTCTTGGTGTCTAATAAGGCTGCTCTATCCAGGCCTGTAGGCATCTTGGATGCTGTACAAAGAGGTAACTGAAATGATGAAGTGTTGTATATTATTTATAGCCTCAATTTGCTGAACTAGCTTGTTTTGTGTTGGTTTTGAGTGAAAGGAAAGATCAGGCAACTCTAAATGATTTCCATTTGTGTCCTCTGGGTATGGTGCTCAGTTCACTGCACCCTCTAATTTAAAAGATGGCATTACTTCTCAGATGAAAGTGATTGTGCCAGAACCTGGCTTGAGCCAGCTGTAGAACTAAATGAGGTTTTGAAAAAGCCAGTGCACGTCACTGAATGCTCGAACGTACTACCAGGGAGTGACTTTGGCAAGGGGAGGAAAGGACTTCACTTCACAGTTTCATTAATCATGTTAACTTCAACAAAAACAGCTGTTATTTTTATTACTCTAGGAGAATTAGTAAAACTTGTCTTAAATAATATTGCAAGGGATCTTTATATCAGACTCTAGTCTAGTGGTAATGTGATTTTTTTTTAACTAGAAGAGACCAAGCATGTATTTTTTTCTCTCTCTTTCCATCCATCTCTCCTTCTATCCATCTATTCATCCTTCCATCTATCCACCTAACCAATGTGAATTGAATGTCTGTCGGCTGCCATTTACCCATCTGAGTGATACTTAGTATTTATTATGTGACAGGCAGTGTGCTTAGTGAGAGGGTACAAGGATGAATAAAACCCCTATGGAAGTAGTGGCTGAACCACATTCCAACAGGCCACGACAAAGCAAGATGATGAGTGGTTTGACAGTGCTGTGGAAATTACACTGTAGGTGCGTAGATGAAGGTCAGTGGCACCTGTCAGGGAGAGACTGTGGAATAGCCAAGAAAGCTTCTTAGAAGGGACCATCCTTGAGTTGTGATTTGAAGGGCAGGCAGGTACTGCCAAGCAGAAATAGAGAAAAGTATTCCTGGAAGAAGGAAGATCTGTGCAGGCTGTGAGCAGGAAAATGTATGCAGACAGGGAGCTGCTCTGAGAGGCGATGGGAGAGGAGGAAGCAGTCAGCAATATGACTCAGCAGGTGAAGTGCTATCCAGAGTTGTGTGCGAGTTCTGTCTTAAATTCATTTTGTTTCGTATGTGCAGAAAGAAAACAAAAATAAATTTTTTGAGATGGTCTCCTTTGTTTCCAAAGATGAATGCTTCTCAGCATAAAGTTAAATGAGTGTGTTTTTTATTTTAATGCAAATGGCAGACACTCTGGAGGTAATGCGGGTGTTCAGAAAATACTCAGTAACAATGAGGGGAATCATTATTGACCTACTAAGGTGATACATCAGTAGCAGCTTCTGTGGTGAATCCTTTATATTTATCATGTTATTTAATCCTCCCAGCAACTCTATGTGGTGGGAACGAACAGATTACAATTTCATGGATTAGGACAGTGACCTTGGGTATGTTGATTAACCCACTAAGACTCATGTGGCTGTGGGTTGCTGTGTTGGGCTCCATTCCAGCTCTGCCTTTCTCCAAAGCCCCATGTTTAACAGACATGATATGCTGCCTACATCAGACCAGGCAAAGAGCTAGATACTGGAGTTGTGAGTGATGAAATTCTGAAAGGCTTCAGTAGAGAATTTAGGAGCAATCTTTCAATTTTGAGGAGTGTTTGAAAGATTGTGTGAGCACTGCCTACCCGTATTTGAGGATGTTGGAAACCCTGCAGTTGCATGGTACAGATTGTGGGCATGTCTACCATTGGGAGTTAATTAATGTTTCCTTTTGTGTCCTTGGGATATTCTTCACTATGGGGCAGTGTAATTCTCTGGAATCTTCTAGAGCTAAGAATCTCAGGAAAGAAAAATTAGATTCTGGATATAGAATTAGTGGGCATAATCAGCATTCTTTTCTGTATTACCTATGGTTAATGGTTTGGTGCAGAATATACAGAATAGTAGAATGCATTTTTTGAGGCTACATTGTGACTCACTTGAGTGAATCCAATGATGTCACGCTGATTATTGTTATTTTTTTACATTTTGGAGTGTATGTTAGAGTAATATGGCTTACAGGTTAGTCTTCATAACAGCAAAGTTGCTACCATCACATTCTTACTCCACTAATAACTTTAGCAGATAAGTGCTATTTAGTATAAAACATGGTACTTCCCTGCCAAATATAATAGAGAAAGATTTTGTGCTTTTCTAAGTTCTACAGCTATTTAAGCGTTTAGAAGAGCATAATTACAGATGTGTTGCTTTTATTAAAGAAAGTCTACCAAGGCTTAAATTGTGTCATAAATTTTGTAGCTACTTGCCTACGGAAATCACGTGTATGATTTTAAATATTATGAAAAAAAAATAAAAAGGTTTCTTGGACCAGACTTGACCATTCCCACCATACTTCTTGTCTTTATCTGTAATTCCAAATAGATATATGCCAGGCTTCTCAATCCACCTTCCATTCTCTTAGCTTCTGTCTCATTTTCTATCTTTGTTTCTTTGTGCTGCATTTTGCATCATTTTTTAGATCATTATTCCCATACATTAATTTCCCAGCTATGTCTTATTTGCTTTCTAAACTTTGGCTAAATTTTTAATTTCTCCTATGAAAATATTGTCTTTGGTTCTTCAGATCTGGTCGGTCATTTTTACAATCTCTTGTCACTCATACACCTTTTTTTCTCCTTTTCTTTGAATGTAACAAATGTATTTATTTTATATTTTATCTGATAATTATCATATCTGGAACCTCATTCTGTTGTTTCTAGCATATACTGTTTGGTTTCTTTGTGTGTTTTTATTGTAAATTTTGGCCATGCAATCAAGTTCCTTGGACCATTGTCTCTTTCTGGGAGGAAAAGTATGTGCAATCAGGTGATGCACGAGGAGCTGTTAAGGAATGCAGGATTTTATTTCTTAAAGTACATTATAAGTTCTTGAGAATTCATCTCATTAGTGTATATGCTACTTTGAACATTTTTAGAAAGTTAAAGTAGGTGCATTTTTCTGTCCCTCTGATTATTTGTAGAATCCTTAATAGCTGGAAAGAGGCACTTAGATCCACTAGCTATTTTGTTATTCAGAGATCCATTGAGTGGCTTCCTTGAAAATTATTTATTCACACAATAAACATTTAAGGAAAGTTTCCTGAAGTAGAATGGTGATTGTATTGTTACATTTGATAACCAAATTGAGCAATTACTAATTAGATATTTTTAACAATTTGAGTTCATTCAGGCAGTAACAGAATCTGAATACAGACTTATTGAGGGCAGATGTCTCAGGTGAGCCAAAGGAATCAGTATCCCTGAGGGGTTCAATTTTGAAATTAAATACATTTCTAAGGTAATGGTGCAGGAACCTATCTGTGGCAAAGTGAAGTCAAGAGACCAAAGATTATTAAGCAGAATAGGTGAAGACAAAGTAAGATAGGATTGAAGACAAGTGAAAATAGAGGTAATGGAGGGGTTCAGAAATGGGGTAGCTTGAATACTTTCCTTAGAAAACATTTTTGATGATTTTATTGATTCTGCCATTAATGAGGCACATCTGTTATGCAAAGTATGTTTTAAAGTACTATCATAAGTTGTTTTTTTTTTTTTTTTTTTTAAAGCTTTAAACACACTGTTGTCTGGAGTTGGATGATAGAGTAACTCTGCAAAAGTGAGTCGTGTAGGATGTAATGTTTGCTTCAAGGGACCCTGAATCTAGTGATAATAAAACGTTAAGTCAGAAAGCAGTGATTAGGGTGCAATAAGTTACATTGTACCTTAATGCATCAAGTGCACACACACACACACACACACACACACACACCTACATGCACACATACCTTTTTGTGCATTCTATATTTAATTGTCTTTTTAGTAGGAGGCAATTTTTAGGATTTGTTAATTATAATCTTTCATTACACATGATAAAATAAAGACGTTAAATTATTTCTTTTCAGTAACAACCTGAGCCATGACTCAAATTTTCAGAATCCTGACTTCATACCCCCTCTACCATTTCATTTTGCCTCTCTTAGTAAGTTGAAATCTATGGTGGTTAAATAAAAAAAAAAAAAGTGATGGAGTAACAGACATTGCCTTAATATTAGATGATGCATGATATTTGTGTGAGCATATCATTCACTGAGGACAAGTCACATCGTTCCTCAACTTATTTTGCTCCCAAATACACTCGTTAATGGACTCCAAATTTATTTTATAACATCTGCAAAGTTCTTCTCAAGCCACACTTATTGCTGTCATATCACACTTCCAGATTCAACCACTTAACCCCAGACACTGAAGTTTAAAATGAACAGAGCTTGAAAGAGATCACAAATGAACAGAGCTTACAAAAAATGATTGATAGACAGCATGTTCTCTTGGCCTCCACTCTCAGAGCCCATCTGTTGGAATGGCATGGTGCCTGCTGGAGAGGTCAGCCTGTGTCCATGAGAGGATCACTACACGGGCAGCCTCCTAAACTTCATTTAATTTTATGTCCACTGTGTGAGGAGTATTCATACAGTGTTCTATATACTTCTTCACAAAGATCAGTACAATTGAAAACGTGTCAGATGTTTGACTTATGTAAGATTTCTTTTTTTTTAAAAGATTTTATTTATTTATTTGTCAGAGAGAGAGAGAGAGCACAGGCAGACAGAGTGGCAGGCAGAGGCAGAGAGAGAAGCAGACTCCCCGTCCAGCAAGGAGCCCGATGTGGGACTCGATCCCAGGACGCTGGGATCATGACCTGAGCCGAAGGCAGCTGCCCAACCAACTGGGCCACCCAGGCGTTCCTGTAAGATTTCTTAATATCTCCAATATTCCTATATTATTAAGCCTTTTATTTTAATGTACTACTTATTTAGTACCACAGGCAGTAGAAAGATTTAGAGTTCTTTGGGCTTTCCCAAAGGAAGCAACCATTAGAAGGGTCCTAAGAAATAAGAAGAAGTTCATGATGTTTGAGAGCCATGAAAAGTACTTCAGTGAAAAGCAGGCCATATAGAGATGAAAAGACCTAAAAGAGAGCATAGTATATTCAGAAATTATGAGGGATTAAGGTGGCCAAAGGAGCTACAGTGTAGAGACTGCACAGCCGGGAGGGAGTGGTGGACGGAAAAGCTGGAAGGCTAGCTAGAAGCAGATTGCGAGGGTTTTCGTCCGTTGGAGGAGGTTGGATACAGATCCCTAGAATAGAATGGGAAAAAAGCTTGTCAATTGTTTTACACAGTGAGTCTTGAAACCCAGTTTGTGTTTCGGAAAAATAGCCTAGTTTCATTTGGGTAGATAGATCTGGAAAAGAAGAAGTGAAGAGGTGGGTAAACACAACCCATCTCCAACAGTAATCACTTACCTTTAAATCAAGGAAACCAGAGTAAACTGAGTGCTTGTTGCATTTCACTTCTTAGGAAAATGTAGCCTCAAGACATTTGTCAAGCCCCACCCTTTGAAAGGGATTTCTGCTCTGATTCCCTTTTATTCAGACCTTCTGGAGCTTCCAAAACTAAACCAAACCAAAATATGAGTTAGAATACTACTGAGGTCATCCAAAGAAGAAATGATGGGCATTGACCTCAGTTGGTAGCTGCTTATACGGTAGGTAAGACCTGGAAGACACTAGAAAAAGAAAAGGAGCTGGTAAAACATGTTTATGGATCAAAAAAAAAAAAGTTTGGTTCTGAACATTATTCACATTGGTCCAGGAAGAAAACTGTGAACGGATGTTCTCAGACCATGTTTTCTTCAGAAGCCAGTGAACCTTGCATTATTCTATCAATTACCAAGACTGCTTTTCAAAGAATAATGTTGATTTCTTTGTTATTCACCCTTATTATTAATGATTATGATGACATGCTTAAGAAAAACCCTTGTTACACTTGTTGCTATGAAACAATGTAGCATTCTTCACATGACAATTGTGTATATCTCCTACGAATAGCCCCAATTAAGTCTATATTTACATGAGCTACTGGTAAAATTTAGGCCCCCTCTATGACTCTGAATACCCCTTGATCATCAAAATGAAAAGGTCCTGGTTTGGTAGGACAACAGTTTTCAATGCTTTTAACCTTACTTGAAGACATCTCATTTTTCTCAAGATATGCCAAGGAATTGTATTAAAATAAATTTATCAAATAAATTTTATCAACTTTTAATCAAATTTATTTAAAATAAATTTAAAGTAAAATAATTTTATTTATGGGAATTTATATATGTCATTAAAAATGACAAATCATTATTGTTCTAGGGTAAAGATGATAAGAAAAGCCCTAAAATAATTCTATACTTTGACCCATCTAAATATTTGTTTAATCTATATCTACTTGTGTTCTATTGTCAGGAAAATGACAGGCTTTGGTTTTTTAAAGAAAATATTTGTCATTTTGTCAAGAGCGCCAAAATTACTAGAGTTCTTTCGTCCCATCTATGCTCCTGGCTGAGCCCTCATCCTGTCTACTAAGTGTAATGAATTCTCCCTCCTCCATGGCCTTCCTTCCTAGTTCTTGACGCTATCTGCCATCATCTCATCTATTTATTTGTTTAATTGTTCAGTATTTCCCCTAGGATGTCCGCACCAAGGGAACTTGGCCTCCAGAGTTCTCAGTGCCTAGGTCCCTGTCTGGGAGTGTGGACACTCATTAAATATATGTGGAAAGGATAAAGGAATGAATGAATAACGTCGACATACATGTGAAGAAAGGAGACAGGTGAAAATGGCACAGTTTTTCAGGATGGTCATTTAAGTCAGGGAAAAACATTCCTTCTGTCACCTGCTCCCTTTTAAGTGTCTGTAGAAAAGAGAATGAAACCTACCAGTCGTTACCTAGAGAGAAAGGGAATATGGATTTTCCTTGTTAGCATTAAATTAAAACTTTGTGACGGGGAGCTGCAGGAAATGCTCTATCAGAAAAGACATATTAGGCCCATTATGTAAGTGAAATCACTCTGTCACGTGGCGAGGGCTGACAGATGGTGGTATAAATCAGCCCGATAGCATTCTTAACTGGGAAATTTAATATAAACCTTTGTTGGAAATCAGTAAAACTCCAGACACAAGGCCAGAATCTCCAGGGAACAATTAACGGTTGCAACGAAATCACAGAAACTCGAGCATACCAAACCAATAATACATACTCTTAAAACCTGTGAGAAGAGGAAAACATAACTAGCAATAGATTCCATCAAAGGATTTTCTCTAGACTGTCTGGGGCAGGATCTGCACAGCGTTGAGGGTCAATCAAACATTCTGGTTTCTGGCCAGCTCTCTGTCTCTCACTCCCCAGTGCAGCCTGGGCAATTTTGCCCCACAGTCAGGCTGACCAGCTGGCTGTTTGCATCCATGTCCTTTGAAGCAACCACAGTTGTCACTATTCATTCTCGTGTTATATTTCCCATTTTTATAGATTTTTTTTTTAATTCTCTCAGCTTTATACCAATTTCAAATTTTGCTTTCGGTCATGTTTGATGACTGGTTTTCATTTCACGTCTCTTGAATCTAGAATATTGCGCAGGTACCTCTTTTCTTTTCTTTTTAAATTTCAATTTTTATTTATTTGACAGAGAGGAGAGACCGCATGTAGGCAGAGAGGGAGGAGGAAGCAGGCTCCCCACTGATCCGAGAGCCCGATGCGGGGCTCGATCCCAGGACCCTGAGATCATGACCCTAGCCGAAGGCAGAGGCTTAACACACTGAGCCACCCAGGTGCCCCGGTACCTCTTTTCTGAATCTTTGACTCCCCCCTTCCCTCTCCAGTCTTCCCCACAAATTCACACACTAAGACATCTTCAAGATCTAAGCTGCTTGGCCTTTATTTTGTGCTTAATCTTAAATTGCTCCATACCCTTTCTTTGTGTGTGTGTGTATGTGTGTTTTCTCTTTTTAACCTTTGTGTCTCCTTTGTCTAGTGTTACGATGATTCGCTCATTCTCAGTGATAATTTCCTTTCAACAGCAGTCAGCCCTTTAAATCTAGTGTGTATCCATGCTTGTGGGTGTGCTTGCTTGCATATTTTCAAGGCATTAACCCTAATCCCTGAATTTTTGGTCTGATGTTTTGTTTTCACAGGTAAGTACAGGGATCCTGCATAATCAATTGAAGAGCAAATTGACTAATCCTGGATGTCCTGCAGACACAATTTCGAACTCTTAATCATCAATCGAATTAACTGGATGTATGAGTTTCACATCTATTTCACCACTTAAACCTTAAGATAAATAACAAGTCAGTTCAGATGATGATGGCGTTTTGAACAGTTATGGAAACGTATGTAAGTTGCCTACAATTATAAACGTGATCACAAACTTAACTATGGTCATTATTTAAGTTAGTTTTTATAAAAAATATATATGATCTATGCAAAATAAATATGTTTCAATGAAATTTCACTGAAGTATAGTATTTTGGAGGATTTGAGGTTGAGTTCTAATTGTGTATGTGAAGAAACTGAGGCCCAGAGAGATTAAATCTCTTAGCGAAGTCCAGTCTCTCTAAGTTCTACGTTCATTTCACTTCTCATTTTGGAACTTCATACGCCCTACACTCATCACTGACACTGTCTTAAAAAAATGTGTACAAAACCCAAGTGATGCTAAAATTGTGCACGCCCGCTTTATTTATCCACAGTCAGTGTTCTTTGTTTCTGTTTCAGAAGTAGGCAAGAATTGGAATTTCGTGCAGTGATTGTATTCATGCTCTTTCTTATGTGGGGGTGTCAGTGGTCTCCGTAAGCTGCATTATGTACTGTCTGTTGATTCCCCCTTACTCCCCCACACCCGCATACTGAGACAATGATGTAAGAGTTGGAAACAGGAAGATAATGGATCAGATTCTCCTTTCCTGCATGGGGAGATTGGACTTTATTATTATGAGAACTCATAAAACACTGTTGGGTAGAGGGAATCACTCCCTATAGGTCTGCTTGGAAAGGCCTCTTTGTGTTTGGATATTTTGTTTAAGCATATTTTCTCTCTTCTTTTCTTCCTTTCACAAAGGCTTATTGAACACTATGCAACAAGCATTGTGCTAGGCATTGGGGAATAAAAAGGAATAAAATCACTGTACCTATCTTCAAGGAGCTCTTGGTCTACAGTAGGGGTAGGGAGGTGAAAAGCAAATAGACAATAATAGCATGAAGTAAGTGTTACAATGATGAGAAGCACATCCACACTGGAGACCCTTAGAGGCTTACCTAATCCGGACAAAGTCAAGAAAATTTTCCTTGGGGGTCTCAACACCTGAGCTGAGTGTCCCAGGATCTATCCAGTAAAGAAAGGCAAAGACATTCTGGACAGAGAATCAGATCATCAGAAACCATATGGGCCATGGAAATGATTTTGGATATTGTAGCTTGTGTGTCATGGCTACTTCCTAGTTAAACTCAGCACCTACCAAGGAACAATGGCACACAACGTGTTGTTGTTATCCATCAGTTCACCTCACTAAACTAGGTGACTCTGCAGTATAATTCAAAAATTCCAATGGTTTAACAATAAAAGTTTATTTGTCAATCACACCAAGTCTCAGTCTGGACAAATGAAACTCCTTCCCATCTTGCAACTAGACCACATATTCATTCATCCTCCAAACATTGCAGCAGCTGCAGAAGAATGGTGGAGGACTCCCTGGGAAGCTTTAAGAGCAGCCTTGGAAGAGATTATATTGCCCCCTGCCATTGGCCAGAACTCAATCACATTCCCAGCCCAACTGCAAGGGAGGCTGGGGGAATAGTCTCCTATTGTGGAATCATATGGTGAATTCAGATTAATATCTCTGCCATAAACAGAGCAGCAGAATGTATTCTATTACCGCGGTGGTACCCTGAAATCCTTTTTTTTTTTTTTTTAAGATTTTAATTTATTTATTTGACAGAGAGAGAGATCACAGGTAGACAGAGCAGCAGGCAGAGAGAGAAGGGGAAGCAGGCTCCCTGCTGAGCAGAGGGCCTGATGCAGGGCTTGATCCCAGGACCCTGAGATCATGACCTGAGCCGAAAGCAGTGGTTTAACCCACTGAGCCACCCAAGCGCCCCTGAAATCCTGTTTAAAAGGATACTTCTTTAAAAAATAGCCCATAACTATTCCTTTTCCAAAGGTCATTCGAATTAAATACATCTTGATTAGTACTCTGTCTTAAGCAGATGGAATGTAATTGCAAATGAAGAAAAATAACTAAAAACAACTAAGAACTGATGTTTTCCACAATTAGTGAGCAGCGGTCAGCACATTTTTGGAGGAAAACACTTTCTTTCATTCAATGAATACACATAAGTCCCAACTTAGGTTTTCTAGAAAATCTCTTGGAACTTTATTTTATTTGAAGTCATTGAAGTGATTGACTAGGCCAAATATTTTGTGTTTGAGCAGCCTAAATGGTGGAGTTTCTGGATATCAGCTTGGGAAGTTGAGGAAGACAAAGATTCTGCTTCTGGATAGCTCGGCATGTTTGCTTAATGAATCAGATGTTTTTGAGGTACGATTATGTGCCAATTCTGACACTGGCAATATGTGAGAAAGAGAACTAAGGAAAGCATTGTCCCTGTCTGCAAGGTGCATATAATCTCCACGAAGTATTGACAAGTAGTAATATTGCACAATAGAATGAAATAATCACATTGTGGAACATTACAGAGGAAGGAATAATAAATTAGCACTGTGGTGATTTGAGGAAGGTTTAGAAGAAACTATGGCAGAAGAAAGTTGAATTTTGAAGAGTGAGTAAGCTCTCAATAGAAGTAGAAATGAAAAAGAATTCTAAGATGGAGTTCTTTGTGAACTTTAAATGTGTGTTGTGAAGGGTTCAATAACTTTGTATGGTCAAAACAACAAGTGTTTGAAGGATGCAGACTCATAGAAGGAAGAGAATTTTCTTTTTTTAAGTTGGCTCCACACTAGGTGGAGCCTCCACACTAGCCACATTGGTGGCTCCAATGTGGAGCTTTAACTGACAACCCCAAAATCAAGACTTAGGCTGAGATCAAGAGTTAGATGTTCAACCTACTGAGCCACCCAGGCACCCCAAGAAGAGGATATTTGAAATCTTTACAAATGATGAGACCAAGCTCAGGAGCCCTGGTGACTAGACTAGGGCAATCACTCATGTGTATGTGCAATGAGAGATTGAGGCTGTCCAGGCAATATAAGGCTGGATTGCATATAGCCAGTTATCTTTCCTTGGCTGAGACCATGGCTGAGAAAAGACTTCTCAAAGTTAGCTAGCCAAATATGTACAGACTGAGATGAGAAACGAGTGTTTCTATTAACTGTCATCAGATTTTCTTACAGGAACAGCCTACTTTAGGTCATTACCTTGAGATCCAGCTAGCCTGCTTGGCAAGGCTATACTCTGTGTCTGCTTCCTTATGTGTAAAATGGAGTTGATAACTGTCTCTACCTCACAGAACACTGGGACATCTACTGAAAATAGTGGAGTGCAGGATACAGGATAAATGTGACATAGGTATTATTATTATTGTTGCTATTGTTGTTGGTATTTCTACAGGTTGGAAGAAGAGGAATGAGAAAAAAATAATACCACCAACCAAAGGTATAGATTCTGAGTAAGATATAAACAAGAACTTATGGGCAGAATTAATGCAAATTTCTAAAAATGGTTGAGAAATTTTGAATAATAATAATAATAATAAATAATAATAAATTAGGTAAATTTTAATTTATTGGTTTCTTATTCTTACTTTCTAAATAGAATCTAAAAGCCAAGCCAAGGATAACTAGGGGCAAATATAGCTCAAGAAATTTGCATAACTCTTTGGAAAGGCCAAAAAGTCAAGGGCTTTACTCAGTGTATAACATTGGGGCAGAGCAAGCCATCAAGGGATTCAGTCAGGGATCCAGGGGCAGTGTGCCCTTAACTGGCTTCTGCTTTCCCACACTCAGAAATCCAAAACTTTTGTATGGCAACTGAGTTGTTAAATTCTTCAACTAGAAAGTTCAATACTAATGTGAAAAATTGCCTGGTTAATAAAACTTAAGAAGTTTTGCCTTCCTGTGGCTCTTATGTTGATACTTTCTATTGTTATGTGACTCAATGAAACAGCCAAGTATTCAGGTTTCTGTTTCAGTTTAAGTTTTATGATTTGGTGTTGGCTTGAAACATTGGTGATTGCTAAGTTGGAAATACGTTATAAATCCACAAGAATTAGGAAAAAGTGCTTTGGGATTTTGAGACATAGGTTATGTCAAGGTTTTTAAAAATTATTATTAGTGGTTGTGGGGGCTTAGTGGGAAGTACTCTGGACTGGAAGTAAGGAGATCTTGGACAAATTACAAGAACCAGTTGAATTATAATTTTCTTTATAAGCTACTGCCTATTTCACAGGCTCATTGGAATATCTCCACATGCCTAGTATAACACCAGGATCATAGGCTCATTAAAAAAGTTAAAGCTTATATGCACTCTTTGAACAAATATTTCTTCACTGCTTATCATATTCCAAGTACTGTGATTAAGTATGGGGGCAAAGCAATGAAGAAGGTTCTCTCTACCCTTGAGAAGCTCAATTCTAGTTGGAAGTTAGGAAACACACACACACACACACACACACACACATAAAATAGTTATAGGTTATAATAACTGTATGAAGGAAACCAACAATGGGCTGAACAGAAGGTGGCATATTTTAGATAAGCTTCCTGATTTTACCACTTACTATCAAAAGGTCACTATTTTTGAACTCCATAGAGTTAAGGGACTATTGATCTAAGTGCAAAATAGATTATATCTATCTATAATGTGTGTGTGTATATATATATATATGTATATATTAATTAAAAATATATAGTTACCTTTCTTTTCAATTATAGCTTATTACCTGTTTGGCCTTGGATAATGTTTGTTGGGTCAAAAAATCTTATAACATGGGCACCTGAGTGACTCAGATGGTTAAGCAGCTGCCTTTGGCTTTGGTCATGATCTCAGGGTGCTGGGATCAAACCCCACATCGGGCTTCCTGCTCAGTGGGGAACCTGGCTTCTCCCTCTGCTGCTCCCCCTGCTTGTGGTCTCTCTCCCTCTTGCTAGCTCTCTCAAATAAATAAATAAAGTTTTTAAAAAAAATCTCAAACTCAGTTGTGATGACTTAGTTTTATTGCTGGTTATGAATACGTAACTTACATCACTCCACCTCCTACTCTGTCCAGATTTGATTAATTATTTTAGCTTGGAATGGTAAATCATTGAAAAGTTGGGGCAACAGGGATTCCTTTGCAGATTGCTGTGATTCATAACAAAATGTTGTTATGAATCATGTGTCAAAGGAAATGTCTGCTTTGTAAGTTACAGCTTTTCAAAGACTGAAACTTGGCAAATATCTGAAACTATGCATTTTTGTTTTTTAGTGGAAGAATAAACTGTTGGTGACTTGAGTCATCTAAATAATCTTTTTATTACTCAAACTGTTCTCCTTACTGCTTTATGGCAGGATTGTTTGATTTTTTAAAACTATTTTTAGCCAGGTGATAATTTCTATGGGTCCATTAAGTGGAACACACAGCTCAGTCCTTAATAGGTTTTTTTTGAAGAAAGAGGGGAAAAAAGCATGCTTAAGAGACTTGTGGAGTTACTTACCACAATATGACATGGGAACCTGTTGTAGAAGGATGTTATAAAGAGAAAAGAGAGTATAGAATTCCAATTCTGATATTAACCAGTTGGGCCTTTTATTTCTAAAACCTCAACACATCTCTTGAGTTGAGTTCAGCTGAGCTTAGTCTCATGCAATGTGGGAGTTAGAAGAGATCTACGAAGAATGGTCCCCGAGCCTAACAAGTAATCAGAATCTCCTTTTATATATTATTAAAATTTCCACCCTTGGGTCCTACCCAAGTTGTCCTATATCAAATTCTGAAGGGTGTGGTCAAAGAATGTGTATTTTTATCAGGTTCTCAAGATGATGAGCAATGAAGTTCAGAAATGTCTTTAAAATGAAGTTGAGGGCACTAAGGTCCAATGTTATAATGGGAATTTAAGATACAAAATGTAAAAGGGAGAGTCATTAATTCATTTACTCATTTTCTTTTTCAATGAAGAATTATTTTATGATTTGAATAGTATAAGGTAGAAGCAGGGGATGCAAAAGAGAAAAAAGTAGGGTTTCTGACCTCAAATATGTGTTATTCTTATTAACACCAAAGGGCTATGATAACATAAATAAGTACGCACACCTGTTTGCCTAAAGCATCAACGAATGCAGACATTTTGTGTTCTTTTTGAAACAAAACAAAACAAAACAAAACAAAACATGTGATGCAAGTATCAATATTCCCAATCTACTCTTCCTCCTTTTCTACTTTGATTTAAGCAGAAGTATAACACACATGATCAACAGATTTCTCCCATGAGAACAAAAAAATTAAATATAAAAGAATAAAGGCTGGCATTTATTTAGAACTTACAGTACTCTAGGCACTGAACTATATACTGTACCTGTTCTAACATATAATCCTCACACCAACCTTACGAAAGTAGGGCTATCATTATCTTATTTTATAACTAATAAAACCGAGGCACAGGATGGTTAGGTAATGTGTCCCCAGGTCACATAACTTATAGGTAGTCCCGCCAGAAGTTGAGGTCCGGAGTTGGTGGGCTTATTTACCATCTGATTGGGTGTCGCTGGAATAAAGGAAAAATGAAAATAATTTTTGGCATGAAAAACCCAGTGGGACATTGTTGCTAGTGACAAATAAGACAATGGAATTCTGACAGTCAGCATGACAGAATTAACTGGGGTACATATGAATTATAAGCTCTTTGTTTCTATTTCCACAAAATACACACTGCTACACCAACAAAGATACTAAATATGGGCAAACAGTACTCTCCGTAGACCCTGGAGAAAAATAAATCACTCTGAGATCTGACAACAATAAATTTTTCACTACACACTCATCAAGCAGAATGGGAGAGCGCCATGGCATGTGATTTACCTAATTAAATCTTTGAAGGAGGAGAGTGAGTTAGTTCATAGAGCTGTATACTTTACACATTGACAGAAACAATGTCAGCAGCACAAAAGGTATGACCCTAAGGATGACGAATGTAAATCTTGAGGAGTTCTGTCTGCTTCTGTTAACTGTGATAGAGTCTGCTTCATGTCAGAAAAATCTGGAGACCTCTTTTTGGCAACTAGTCCCGAGTCCTGTGGCTCCCATTAAAACTCATCTTCGGTGCACGGGGGATCATTTCTCAGGGAATTCTCTTGAGGCTACTCGTTCAATCAAAAACACCAGGCAATAGTTCTGACATAAATGCATGAATGTGGTCAGAGGAATATAAACGAATCACTTCCTTATTTCTCGGAGTGCTATGGTCATTTCAGATTCACTTCAGGATATTTGGAACATGCTATCAACCTTCTCCAGTCCTATAATGTCTCTTGCATCTTATCTGATGTTCAATAGGATTTGGGAATTATATCAGCAAGGATAGTCTAAGTCATGCTGTAATAACAAACAATCCTCAAATCTCAAAGGGTAAGCCTAACAAAACTTTATATCTTGTCACCCCTGTAGCACAGAGGTACATGGTGGAAGGCAGGCTCCCATTTAGTACAATCACTTAGGGGTTCGGCTGAAAGAAGATCTATCTTGACATGTGCTTTTATGATAACCAAGGGGGAGAGAAAGGGAATGTGGTAATTACACAGTGTCTCACAAAACTTCTGTCTGGAAGAAATAAATGTCACTTCAGATTACTTTTCACTGACCAAAACAAGTCACATGACTGTGACTAATTTCAAAGGGAATGGGGAAATTCAACACCATCACATGATGAAAATATGTGACATCAGATCTACACCAATAGTTCCAGTGGAAAAGGGCAAATGTAGCAGTCTTGATATGCTGGTGAGTGCTAAGAATTTAAGAGCACTCACGACCTGGTCTCTTGGATTCCTAGTGGCTTGATTTAATGGGTATCCTATCTATCTTGTCTTAGGAAAGTTCCTGCACCTCAGCACAGGGTCAGTCTTGACCATCGAGGATATTCTCTTCTCTGCAGAATAAAGAGATAGAATTAGGAACAAAGAGCATGGAGCATAAACTTCCTGAGAAGAATCTGTGCTGTTTTTAAAAATGCAATCTTGATAGCTTTTGCCTAAAAAGCAAAACAGATGACAGGTGATTGTGTTATGTTTCTTGACTGAGTCTTTTCAAGACTCTCCAAAAATGTCTAAAAGTCTTGCTCAGGTAATGCTTGTGGGATACCACCGCTCATCAGGGTTCACTTTGGCCCAAGTAGTTAGGGACTTTGGTTAATTTTTAAATTAATTGCATACTGATGCACTTATTAAGAGTTGTGGAATGGAGTGGTGGCCACGGTCTTAGTCCGTGAAGGCTGTCTTGCAGAGCTGGATGTACTAATGGGAAGAATTCATCATGATTGGGCACAAATAGTATCTGCCCCAATTCCAAAGGCTGTCCCATTGCTGATATCACCATTTCTAATTTTCAAGAAGTAAGATAATTCTTACTGGTCTCATGTTGAACAAACACAAGAGGAGTTTAACTCAATAATAATTCTTTTCTCTTCTAATTTCACATCTCATAAGGGTATGTTTTAGAGTGATAGATTCCATTTAACTCACCAGAAGATACAGTGCAATATTCTTGGAAAGAGCATCAAAAGAAAACAGAATGAGTGTTTGTTTTTATTTACCCTTATATTTTAATTATCTTCCCCATAAGCCCAAGGAAGATATTGTGTTAACACATTCCAACCAAATTTACCACTTTTAGGTTCTCCAAAATACTTTTTCAGAGTGGACACAGTGGGCCTTGAAATCACTGTTTTGCCAGGGACCCATGTAGTTCGTCCTTATCCAATCCATCAGCAAGTCCTATTGGTTTTATCTTCAAATCTTAAATTGGACATTTTCTCATCATTTCCACCACGAAGACTCTAGTCCAAGCCACCTTTGTTATTAAAATAGCTTCTTAAGTGACTTCAGTGATTCTATTCTTACTCTGTTACAGTCTATTATTCACCCAGCAGCCATAGGGATATTTTTCACAGTGTGGTTCCCTGTTCCTAAGTGTTCAATTGATTCCTAGGACAGACAAAGAGAGATCCGATCCAACAATGACATGAATTTTTCTACCGTTGATGCCTGGGTTTCTGAACTTACTCCTGCCACTCTTCTCTTTGTCTTGCTGCTACAGACAACTTACTGTTCCTTAAACACAACAAACATCCTCGAGATCTTTGTACATGTTTTATTCACGGCCTAAAATCTTTCCCCGAAATATTCCCATTGTTTGCTCCTTCACTTGATTTAAGTGTCTGACTAAATGTTACCTTCTTGACCACTCTGTTAGTTTTTTATTGCTGTGTAAAAAGTATCCCAAAATGTAGTGGCTTAAAATGATGATTATGTATTATATCACATGGTTTATGTATCTGGGATCAGCTTAGCTTGGTGGATCTGACTCAGAGGTTTCAGCCATACCAGCCAGGGCTACAGTCATCTGAGTGTTTGACTGGGATTCATGTTTCTACTCCCAAGGTGGCTCACCAATCTAACAAGTTAATGCTGGTTGTCTACAGAAGGCTTCAGTCTTTCTCCCTGTGAACATCTTCTAGAGATGGTTGAGTGCCTTTGCAATATGGCAACTAACTTTCCCCAGAGTGAGGGGTCCAAGACTGAGAGAACAAAGAAGTGTCAAGTCCCAAGATTTATAACTTAATCTTGGAAGTCAACACACATTTTCTTTCAGTTTACTTAATTTGTTAGAATTCAAAATCCAGACTTCGATGAAAGGGAGAGAAATTAATCTTCCCTTTTTGAAAAAAAGAATATCAAAGAGTTAGTGGATATATTTTTGAATCACCATGACAAAAACTGAATTCTCCATACAACCTCTCTTATAACTCTTTATCTCCTTACGCTGCTTCATTTATCTTTATGCCACTTATGACACATGATACATCTTTAAAGATGCAATATAGTGAAGTTAATATGGACTATGAGACAAGACTATCTGAATCCCAATTCCAATTACACAACTTACAGGGAATAAAACCTTGGACAAATTACATAACTTCTCTGTGCCTCAATTCTTTTTTTTTTTTTAAAGATTTTTTATGTATTTATTTGACAGAGAGAGATCACAAGTAGGCAGAGAGGTAGGCAGAGAGAGTGAGAAGGAAGCAGGCTCCCTGCCAAGCAGAGAGCCCGATGCGGGACTCGATCCCAGGATCCCGAGATCATGACCTGAGCCGAAGGCAGCGGCTTAAACCACTGAGCCACCCAGGCGCCCTGTGCCTCAATTCTTACATCTGTAAAATGATACACTCACAGCATCTAACTTAATAAGTAGTAGTGAGGAATAGGGGAATGGATGGATCGATGGATGGATGGATGGATGATAGAGATAGCACTTAGAATCATGTCCAGCACAAAGAGCTACATTATTACACAGTATTGCCTATTATTCTTACTACTCCTATTACTATTTTTAGTAAACAAACAAGGATTTGTTTATTCCTTTTTTACTGGTTATGATTTGCATCAGTGCAAGAAATGTGTCTGCTTGTTCACTACTGCAGTCTCAGAGCCTAGAACAGGTTTTCAGAAATTATGTATTGAATAAATTTATGTTCTAGATGGTAAAGCCATTTTAGTTCTATATTTTAGGTTTGGTGCCTATAAATGTGCTCAAATATATCCATTAATTTACCTACTCATTCCTGCATTCCAATAGTTTTTATTGAGTGCTTTCTAAAAGTCTGACATATCTAGTAGTAACTTTTTGGGGCCGTCATATTTCCACTCAGGTATGAATAAGTGTTACAACAGGAGATGTTAGAGTTCGGGTAGAAGAAGCACAGAACGGAGGGAGAAACGAACAGTCTGGAATGCAGATAACCAGTGATCATGCCCAGAGCTGTGTGGGTTAAAATGAGATTTATGTAAGTTAAACTGCTAAATATTTTTTTATGTTGCAGATTATTACCTAATTTTGAACAGTTATAAGAGAGTTGCTTGTGTGAGGAATGAGAAGCTGGGTATAAGATATAATTAGTTAGATGTGCTAGGGTCTCCATGTAGCTCCTTGCAGCCAACAAGGCCTTATAAGTTTAATTTCAGTAACAATCTTAGAATTTTTTAACAAATTCATGATCCACGGAAAGTGGAGATCTATTTCACATTTTCTTTCACAATTCAAAAACTGGAAGTTTAAACAAATTTGAAGCGTAAAATCTGTGTTTTAATGACATGGTCCGTGAGGACTCCACAGAATCAGAATTCCCCATTTTGCCTACACTACTGCAAGCCAAGCAGAACGTGACTCACACAGCTGTCTTCCTTGGCCACCAACTGCAGACAGACCTGTAGCCCAAAGCCTGTTTTGGAAGAGGTCTGAAAAACATGTCATGCCTCCGTGATATCACTACACTCACTTTTGCACCTGCCGTTTGCTTTTTGGAGTTGTTAAATGGAAACTTCACGTCCCCTTCAACTAAACACAGTTGATGGAAGGGAGGCTGTACTGTACTAGAGGGCATGGGTATTAACAAGCCCGAGTCTACTCAACCACAGGCATGGCCAGTGACTCAAGCAAGTCTGTCTTCAGCCAGGAAAAAAAAAAAAAAAAAAAATATATATATATATATATATATATATATAGCACCTTCCTTTTTAATTGATTGGCTATTGGTAAGAAACCTGGTGGCGAGGGAACAGGCCTAAACAAAATCTGGAGTGCAGTGACCTTTCTGATTTACATGAGGCTACTGCTTCTTCTCCTGAAGAATTGTGTTGTTTTATTTTTTGCTGCTCCTGTGAACCCACGCATCAAGGTGTCATCTATATTTGCTTGGTCTAGCCTCATGGATTAGAATGATAGTTGCAAAATTACACTGAGCTTCCAAGCAAGGAATACATAAATTAAGTCTGTTTCTGCCTATTGTAAAGAAAAAAGGGTACTGATCTTCTGAATGAGGTATTTATGCAAAAGAGCTAACAGAAGTATCTTTTGAATGAGGTACTTATGGAAGACAGATAACTGAAAATTCGGATTGCTTTATGGAGATATTACAAAAAGATCAAGTGGTGAGTACCTGACTGATTACAGAAATGTTTTAATTTTGATACATTGTAAGCACATTAGAAAAGAAAGAGGAAGATATACTATTTTCCTTTCACTATTTCATTTAATAAGCATATATAATGGTACATAGTAGTAGGGTCTGGCATGTGCTGGGCATTGAGGATACAAGACAGACAAAACATAAATGGTGTATGAACTCTGGGTGTTTACATCAACCTTGAACATAGGGAAACCAAATGTTAAACAAACAATCACACAAAACATGGAGGAATGTCTGTTCAAGTGCCTTGAGAGACAAATATAGTGATGTATTCATTTAAACAGTATTTTTGAGTGCCCATTATGTGTGCCTTTCCCCTCTCAGGTATATAGTAGTAAACAACAGAGGCAAAAATCTCTGTTTTTATTGACTAGAACAGGGAAAAAAATCTCTTCTTTTAGAGAAGCAATAAGTGAAATAAGTGAGTACATTCTAAAGAAAGATGTAACAAGCAGAGGTGTGAGGAGTAACGGGAGAGAGAGGTCAGACAGATCCTGAGTTGAGATAAGAGTATGGGTAAAGTAGGGCCTTCTAGCTGACTTCAAAGGCATTGATTTTTTCTTTGTAAGATGGGAAGCTTTGGTGCACCCTAAGGTAGTATGGTCTGACATGTCTTAAAAAGTTGACTCTGGGGGCGCCTGGGTGGCTCAGTGGGTTAAACCTCTACCTTCGGCTCGGGTCATGACCTCAGGGTCCTGGGATCGAGCCCCATGCCAGACTCTCTGCTCAACAAGGAGCCTGCTTCCCCCTCTCTCTCTGCCTGACTCTCTGCCTACTTGTGATCTCTCTCTCTCTGTGTCAAATAAATAAATAAAATCTTAAAAAAAAAAATGACTCTGGCTCTAAGGAGCAAAGAAACAGAGAGACCAATGAGAAGTCTCTTTGCTAGTGTAGGAACAAATAAGGTTTTATCAGCAACCAGTAGCAGCATTACAGGTATTGAACAGTGGCTGCAATCTGGATATAATTTCAAGGTAGAGCAACAGAGTTAGCTGCTAGACTGGATAAAGAATAGAAAAAGAGAGGAGTCAGGGAGAAGTCTAGGAAACGTTGAAACAATGAGGGTTTTCAGAAAGTCTTCCTTGACAGCGTGACAATTGAGTTGAGATTTGAAGGAACAAGGGGAATTACTCAGAAAAAGTGTAAGGATGGACAGAACACATAGGCTGATGAATGATTACGGTCCTAGTGAGATAAAAGGAAGAAACTTCTTTTTTTATTGAGCTAATGATTAACAAAATATCCTGAAATTAGTGTAGACTGGTTATACTTGTACAACTTTTAGGGAAAATGATGCGTTTGATGCTGTGTACTTTAAAAGCAGGATATTTGACATTGTATTCATCACAAATTCTTCAGTTAGGCTCCACCTTCATTAGGTTTATTGTACATTCATTTAATACGTTTTATTTCAGAATTACTATTATTGAAGGTCTTTCCTGACACTCTTCATCTGTACCTGAGCAAGAAGAGGAAAGCATAGTTGTTTATTTCCAAAATCATACGCAGTGTTTCTTAACAACAATGGTAGGAAATGGAGAATGGCCACACAGGGCAGTAATATAACTGCCTGACTGGCCTGGAGTCTGCAACTGTAAATAAATTAGGAAACTTCCAGCCTCTTCGTAAGGATTCAAACCACACATTTAACCTGGATATGAACTCTATTAAATCCTGTCACATATTAAATAACAAATCAAAGCAAATATGTACGGGATCAACAAATATATGTAATAATCTCAAACATTTTCATTTTCTGTTAAATATTTATACCATTTAATAGTTTCATGTTAAAAAAATAGTGTCCTGTTTATCTTACTTATTAAATAGCCTCTCATTTCTTTCCTGTCTCTTAAACACAATTTTCTATAAAAGAAGTCACAATAAAAGGCAGTCTGTCTTCGTTGTGTTTAATGTATTTTAAAGCATGGCATTTGCACTTTTATTTTCCTTCAGTTTTTAGGATGTGTGTTTCCATTTTTTAGAGCAGCTTCTAGAAGTACTTAGATGAGTTCTTAACCAGATTCAAAAATTAGGTTGTCCAAACGGCCCAAAGCAATGAAAATAAAAGCCATCAAAGTCTTTGTATTCTGCTATTTTTAAAACGAGGACCTTCAAGTTTGGTTTGATTTTTCTAAAGGAGGAAATCAGAAATCTTAGGGCAGGATGTATAGCGTTATGACCACGAAGCTGTCCCAGCATGGAGCTGATAGAATGAAGGAAACCCTGTCAGGAGCACACCTGGCCGTGCCTGTCACTCTAAAGCAGTTTGTCACGTCTTCTAGTTCGAAGCTGTGGTAACTACCTACATCACATTCTCTGTGCCTTTGGAAATGGAGATATGCTTTTGAGAGGAAAAATAGGTTCCATTTTTTACCTTCTGTGCTCCCGTCATACTGAGGTGACTTGTATGATGATCCAACACATAGTGAATTCAGGAAGATCAGTCATTTAATTGGTCATGTTGGCTATTAAAAAACAATGGTTGTCAGCATTACATAGAAAAATAACCTATATGTTTATATATTTTATATATATATATATAGATATATACTTTTATTGGATTTTTCT
This sequence comes from Meles meles, assembly GCF_922984935.1. Classification (NCBI taxonomy): domain Eukaryota; kingdom Metazoa; phylum Chordata; class Mammalia; order Carnivora; family Mustelidae; genus Meles; species Meles meles. The sequence continues at coordinate 52,751,862 of NC_060077.1, forward strand.
GAGGTCTGTGTGTGTTCTCAATGAAGACAGTTTCTTTTTTTTTATTAAAGACTTTATTGATTTATTTGAGAGAGAGGGAGAGTGTGAGAGTGTGAGAGAGAGAGAGGGAGAGAGCACAAGTTGGGGGTGGGAGGGCAAACAGAGGGAGAGGCAACAGCAGCCTCTCCACTGAGCAAGGAGCTCAGTGACCCCGGGATCATGACCTGAGCCAAAGGCAGAGGCTTAACCGACTGAGCCACCCAGGTGCCCTGAAGACCATTTTCTATAGGTTAAAGCAGAATACCATCCAGGTGACTCTTGTAATTCTTAAGGCATTGTTCTGAAGAAAGCCACTTCCCCAGAGAAGAGGGGAGAAGCCATTGCTGCAGCTGACTCCTGTAAAGGCTGATTTAAAACAACTGCCTAGACCGCAGCCCTGGCTTAATGCTACCAGGACATCTCTAACTGAGAGATGCCAAACCCGTTTTATCTTAAGATTTTATTATGATCTAAATATAAAAATGATTTGCAAATTGTAAAACCTACAAAAAACATAAAGAGGTTGCTAGCTATGTCCAATTCCTTGTGATTATTTTTATCTGAGTTCCAAAGGTGTCAGTCTCAGAGTGCATCTCATTCCCTGTAAACTCAGCCAAGTGTGGTTACAACAAGAGCAAACTCTCGTATAAAAGTAGGTAATAGTAATAATCAGCTGATGTTCACACACTAGCCTCTAGTGTTATAATTGCTTTTTAATGTTGTTCATGCAAGAGATCTCTGGAGAAGAAATGGAATATCTGATCGTCTCCATTTGACTGATGAGGAAAATGAAGGTCTTAGAACTCTTGAATCTACTCACTGAAACTACTTTTAATAATCAGCTGATGTTCACACACTAGCCTCTAGTGTTATAATTGCTTTTTAATGTTGTTCATGCAAGAGATCTCTGGAGAAGAAATGGAATATCTGATCGTCTCCATTTGACTGATGAGGAAAATGAAGGTCTTAGAACTCTTGAATCTACTCTCTGAAACTACTTTGAATTCTTCTTTGTACACATAAGGTGACTTATTATGACATTGATTATTACTATTATTACTACACTTTTGCAATTGGGGCTTTTCACAGAAACATAATCATACTGCATACTTTTGCCCAAGTCAAAGTATTTCCCTTTTGAAGTTTTCTGCGCAAAGTCTATTTATTGTAGGCTTTCTTTCATCTACTTGAAGCACGCTTGACGAGCCCTCCAAGCAGGGATTGCTAACGGTTTTTTATAAAGGACTGTCTGTCGGCTTTTGCATTCTTTACACATCATTGAGTTTTAAAGTATGGGACTGTAGCAGCTTACTACATAACATGGTCTCAATAAACCTATCAATTGGAACTTGGCTCAGCAGCATTTCAAAAGCCTTACACTGGCCCCAGGTACATTTGAGGAAAATGTCCCCTCTCAGCAGGCATGTGTAAAAATCTAAATGCGGTGTTGGCCCTGGTTAGAGGAAAGGCCCCAGAAACATCAAGGGTTGCTGAATGTATGAACCTAAATCTGCCTTTAAACCTGTTTTAACAACTTCTATTCAACTCTGCGAGGAGTCCAAAATATTGCATCAAGGGTCAGTTGAGTTTTATGTTCTTAAATAATGCTGGCGACCTTCATTCAGGAGTAAGATCTAAGAAGGGCAGCCCTTTAGATGGGGGCAACTCACTTGTTGTAACAGCACATTGAGACTGAAGAGTTAGAGCTTATTGGCAAACAGAGGCAATGTAGGTTTGGGCTCTTATTCCAACGAAAAGTGCCACCTTGTCAGCCAAGCCTCAAAGTTCACCTTTGTATTCAAATCTCGTGTTACCAGCTTCTTCCTGGTTCCATTGCTAGATGGATAAGATACTGACCTGTTCCTTGAAAGATCCTCTGACTCTTGGAACATACTGGTTGTCTCTCTGGCCACGGGCAACTAATATCTCTGGTGTTCTCTAGTAAGAGACTTCTTCTTCTTCTTGCTTTGTGCACAAGGGCAGGGTGCTTCATACGGAGGCACAGGAGGTGGGTGAGTGTCACCTATAAAAAGAGGACAACAAAGCCCTCTCTTTCCAGATATCTTTTCCATTTGCTGATATCTTCTCCTAGAGTTCCCACTTTAGAGGAGGTCATTGTACGCCAATGTATTAATTTGTATGCACTTTTCAGCACTCACTATTAAAACATTATAAATCAATTTATCCAATTATCTGATTGCCAGGGTTACAAAGAGATATCAATGCAAGTAAGTTTTGATGAGGAAATGGAAGGGCATAGAAATAGGAAATTCTGTGCAAGGAAGCAAATTCAGATAAAGGTCTTTGAACAGGTAGAACATTTCTTCCATTCCTTTCATTTGCCCCTAAATTATGCAGCTCTCATCTTTCAGTGCATATTTAATAGCATTCAAGGCACTGTGGTGTTGGAAGATAAAAGCATTTTATTTATATTATCTGCCTTTAGAGAGATGAGATATACAGGGATATATAAAGATACACACACACACACATATTCATGCATGTGTTTGTGTATGTGTGTGTAATACAAGGGAAATACTGTCAATGAAATCACAGTGATTGAAGTATTGTGCATGAGCAGAGGAATTAAAGACTAATCCTTTCTGAGGTCCGGGTTCAGAAGGGAGCTGGCATTTGTGCTCTGCTTTGATGAGTACATAAGATCATGAAAGCCAGTAAAAAGGGAGGAAGGATTCCCAGGAAAGGAAATAAGCAGACGCATGAATGTAAGAAAGGGGATGGTGGGGAAAATGTCAAGTAATTCCAGTTTCCTGGAAAAGTCAAGTTCTTACAAAGATGTGGGAATAAAAACAGGTTGGAAGGGTTAGAGGGTTAGAAAGGCATTATAAGGTTTTTGGAATTAAACACATAGATATGGGGAATTAACGAAAGGATTATAGACAGAGGAGGGATGTGATCATTTCTGTGTCCTACGAAGAGCTGGCAAGGAGAATGATTTGGGGAACAGCGCAGAGGCTGTTACAATGGTTTAGTCAAGGAAGGAGGTGAAAAGAAAATAGAACTATGAGTGCCTGGCCAGGACAAAGGAAAGGGAAAAAACACTAGGATATAACAGCAAGAGGAATTTACAACTTATGAATTGTAGCATTGGAACAATGGGATCCCCTGAAAGAAAAATATGCAAAAGGAAGTATGAATATGTAAATATCTAAATATAAAGAAGATGTAAACTTGTACTGCTGATGGGAAATGTAATAAAAATGTTTTTTCTTATTAACCTTTATTGATAGAATAACAATGATATTGATAATAGTATTTAAAAGCTGGTGTTTATCCTTCAGCCTCACAACAAGTCTGACAAATGGATAATATTGAGACTTTATAGATGACGCAGCAGGTACAGATAGGTTCACTGTGTTAGATAATAGAGAAATGTAGGTAACTTCAAAGTTACAAAAAGGTATCAAGTTCAGATGTTTTCATTCCAAGTTTAGTTTTCTGCACATTCTGTCAGAGTCACCCCATAGGCACATTATTGCATTCGACATAGCCAAGCAGATACATGTTCAGTATGAAATGTTCTTGATTTTTTTGGGGGGGGGGTTCTTATGATGTAAAAACTACGAGGCGATTTTCCTGCTCCACCAGGAGTAAGGAAAATAAAAGTCAACAAATAGACAAAGCAAAAGCATAAAAGGTTAAAATATTGGAGGTAAAATTTGTAAAGTTAAAGAAAGTCATATATAGGTGGAGGGGTTATGGACACTGGGAAGATTATGTGCTATGGTGAGTGCTATGAAGTGTGTAAACCTGGTGATTCACAGACCTGTACCCCTGGGGATAAAAATACATTATATGTTAATAAAAAAAAAAAAAGAAAGTCATATATAAGCTCCATTGACACTGCAAGTACTTTTTGGATCTTGGAAGAGGGGATAGAGTCTGTTATTCCCTTGAACTCGATACCTAATCATGGTGGAATAATGAGAATAACTATTTTGGTAGTTACTAAAGTATAAAAAATATTTTCACATTTCACTGTAAATTGTGTTTGTTGATTTTATTATGTTATCCTCTAAACAAACACTTTTAGTATTTAGGACTGGGTTTTGTTTTTTTTTTTTATTTGTTTATTTACAGCATAACAGTGTTCATTGTTTTGGCATCACACCCAGTGCTCCATGCAGTACGTGCCCTCCCTATTACCCACCACCTGGTTCCTCAACCTCCCCCCCGCCCCCTTCAAAACCCTCTGGTTGTTTTTCAGAGTCAATAGTCTCTCATGGTTTATCTCCCCTCCAGTTTCCCTCAACTCCCTCTCCTCTCCATCTCCCCATGTCCTCCATGTTATTTGTTATGCTCCACAAATAAGTGAGAAGGACTGGGTTTTTTTTATGTGTGTTGATTTTTTAAAGTGTGTTGATAGGTAAGCAAATTGAGAATTTTCCTCATAGCTATTAAATGAAACAAAGTAGAACTTGAACCTTAACCTTCTGATTCAACGTCCGAGATTCTTTCCCTGATCCCATGTGAACTACAAAAAGTATGATAAAATAACTGAACGCAAGCAGTTTCTATTATGAGGAAAGAAACTGAGAGTTAATTTTTAAATTGTCTTTCCATCTCTGCAAGGTTTTAGAGAGGAAGCCACAAGCTGGGAATGCTTCATTTATCTTATCTCTCTGACAAGGAATAAGATGTATTTTGGAATTCCCTGGAGCCCGTGAAGTGTACTAGGCACCAACAGAGCTTCCTGTAATTAAAGGCTCCATTAGATTTGTATGGAAGTGGCAAACTCACTTCCGGAAGCATATAGCCAGTTGCAAGCCTTAATTTAATAAAAGAGAAATCAGAAATCAATCAAAAATGAGATTTGTTAGGATTAAGATGTTAAATAAAGCCATGTTCAGGGCAGAGTTGACAAAATCTTTCTCCCTGAGATGGTCTGGAGTGAGGAGCTTCTACACTAGTATACTATTCTATACTATATATAATATATACATATATATGCATATAGTATATACTATACTATATTACTGCACAAAGGATTTTATTTTAGAAGTGAGTGAAGAAGAAGAGAGATCATTTGTTGGTCTGAGCTGGAAGTCTACAGAACTTTTCAAAAGATTTGGTGAACAGATGCTTTTAAAAGCTCTTACCAACTCAGCCTTCACTACTAGCAATTTCAAACAAAGCAGGAGGTCGGCACATTAATGCTATTTTCCTTCCTTTGTCTGTTGTCCCCTTGGCTAACCACTGACAGGGAACAGCCTGGAGCAGACTGGAGAAGCCCCCGTGGTGAAAACACGTCAATGTCAGCTTTTAAACTGGGAGCTTGTTGTCAGCTTGAGCTAATTTTTCCAGTTTCTCCCCGACTTTACCTCTTCCTAACCACATTAAAACAAAAACAATGCTCATGACCTTTGTCCGAAGATATGCAATTTTGTTGGGGTTGGTATCATGAATCTGTCCTTTCTTACCCATGCTGAATTCTATATATGTTTTCATGAATAATGAGACAAGACTATATGAGGAATTAAGAATGGTTTTGCTGGAGACCTTACATCCTATTCTAAAGATGCTTCTTAGATCAGGATCCTCAGAAGCAGATCTTGAGATGAGGGCTCATGTGATAGAGATTCATTAGGGAATCCTGGAGTCACAGTTAGGGAGGGGTTGAAGCTGGGTAAGGAAAAGAAACAAGCCAGCAAAGCATAATTGTTCAGGAAATTCTTCCTGAGGGTGGCCTCAGTACCATCCTCCCCAGGCAGAACTGACTTTTCCATTAATCCTGAGAGACCTCCATCTTGAAGACAGGGAGGTAGGCTTTTCCCTCCCTTACCACCTGCTCACTGGTTAAGTAAGGTTGCCACTTTGGGGGTTGCCACCTCTGAGAAATGCCAGCTCCAGTAGCCTAAGACTAGTCCTAGCAGTAGAGTCTCATAGACAAGTTGGAGCAAATATTTTCCAAAGCTAGGGGAGGCCATACTAGAAACAGTGAAAAAAGTCCAAGGGGAACTCCACAGACCACTGACTATGGACACACCAGATAGTTCAAAAGAAATTGACTAGAGTTGCACTGGAGATTTTTTTTTTTTTTAAGATTTTATTTATTTATTTGTCAGAGAGAGAGAGAGAGACCGTGAACACAGGCAGACAGTCGCAAGCAGAGGCAGAAGGAGAAGCAGGCTCCCTGCTGAGCAAGGAGCCGGATGCAGGACTAGATCCCAAGATGCTAGGATCATGACCAGAGCCGAAGGCAGTCGCTTTACCAATTGAGCCACCCCGGCATCCCTGCACTGGAGATTTTAATTTCCCCCATCCTACAAAAAAAATCTTAAGATTGGTTATTAAACAAATGATAGTGAATACCCCTGGAATAGAAACAGGTCTTTGGAAAATCGTGACGGGAGATGTTTGAAGTACTTAGGAGAGACAGGGAGAGGGTGGCAGGTTTCACTTCCGGGAAAGCGGCAGCAAGGTTTGAGGCTACAGTGTATGTGGTAAATAGCATCCTTTGGGAGAAGTAATTCTACTTCTAAAGTGGCTCTTTGGAAATACCTACTACTATTTCTACCTAAACTCTCCCGACAGGCAAAAAAATCCAATGACAAGGGCAATTTCGGCTCTTTTATTAGAAAGCAGTAGTGTATTTATTTATTTATTTATTTTTTCTCCCTGGCATTTTAAGGATGTGTAGGCTTCCTTAATCTGGTGTCCTGCATTTTTCTCTATGTTCTGCTTTGCTAACCCCAAATTCGAGATATTACTAACTGAAGTTACTAGTGCAGTATATTACTAACTCTGTGTATAGAGAGTATGCTTACTAACGGCTTTGTATCTCCAGTGAACATCTCTCCTTGCTATACTCCTCCACCCCGATCCTCTGTGCTGGTCTGATTCAGAACATGGCTGAGGACAGGGTTTGTAAACACCTGTTAAAGAATGGGCAGAGCAGAGACTTTGCAAATAAGATCTTCTCCAAAATAATCATCATTGGAACTGCAAGTACATAATAATAACATTGCCAAAATTGTCAATTTCCTAAATAAAGAGTAAAAATATGCATTTTGAAATCTGGAAAACAGCCATTAAAGATGGATGGTATCCAGGCTGAGAGTGTTTTAGCTGCTTCTGTCTGTCTTCAATAAACAGGGGATACTCTGTGTGCATGTGTGTGTGTTTGTGCATGTGTGTGTGCATGTGTGGAATATTTTCCATCAACTCCCTGCCTCAACCCTGAGATCCATTCTCCACCCTGTCCACCGGAAGTGCATCAGAGGATTGTGCCCTTTGGCGTTAGTTTAATGGGCCCATGAGAGGCAGTGGGAGGAGACAGCCAGAGGGGAGGAGAGTGAGATTTCAGTATTCCTTCCCAAACCCCCTCCATCCTGGGCTCTATAAGGCAGCTGAGCTTTCTCTTTGGGATTTGGTGGTTGTTCCTTACCCTTGAACTCTTAGACTAAAGGCTGTTGCTGTGTTCTTCACGTTGTTAGCTGTTTTCCCCACTGTTTCAGTGTTCCAACGGTGGGTGTCTGTCCTGAGGGGCCCAAAGGCAGGGGAGGGAAGAATTACACATCCTCTGTTGGTTTCCCTGAATTTTGCTCATTCCTCTCCCTGTGAGTAGTTCCTTTACTAAACTCTCCTCAACCTCCCCGTTTGAGCACAGCTTCTGGAACTTGACCAAAAAGAGCGGAATTGCTTTACCCTCCTTGGAAGACGTGTCTGGTCATAATCTATGGTTCTCACATAGTTCCCTTCTCCCTCAGTAAGAACCAGACTTCCTTAGCAGCTGAGCTGCCCTCTGACCCAGGCAGGAGGGGCCCTTCTTCCCAGCTTGTGTTTTCAAAGCCTCACTTACAACAAACATTCACAAAAAATGGATTCATTAAAAAAGACCCAAGTCTTGGGGTGCCTGGGTGGCTCAGTGGGTTAAAGCCTCTGCCTTCAGCTCAGGTCATGATCCCAGGGTCCTGGGATCAAGCCCCACATCAGGCTCTTTGCTCAGCAGGGAGCTTGCTTCCTCCTCTCTCTCTGCCTGCCTCTCTGCCTACTTGTGATCTCTGTCAAATAAATAAATAAAATCTTAAAAAAATAAAAAAAAGACCCAAGTCTTTTTTCTTCTGCCCCTTGATGTCCAATTCTCAGCATTGGCATAGCACTACCTAGAAGGCTAAACATCTGCTCTGGTGACTAGCAATGTCAGGCCCCAAGGAAATACCGCTCCACATTTTTTTGCTGTAACCCTGAGACAAAAAAATGCAGTTGTCCAAACCTTTGAACGTTTAGAGATGTGCTTCTGCTAACATGAGAGACAGAAGCTGCGTTAGCACACAGCAAAGGTGAATGGTGGAAGCATACGAGTACGTGAAAAGAAGAATTAACTTACCAAATCCTTTTTCTCAAGTATGAATGCAGCAATTTCTCACATAATGAAGTTTCATTTTGTAGTAGTACAGAGCACCTGCTTTTCTTTTTTCTCTTCCCATTCTAATGTGTAATTCTGGAGCTCATTATAAATTAGTATGATAGAATCCCAACAGTTGCACAAAATGGCCGAAGAGACCCTTGGGATACTAAACAATTCCTAATTCTTACACATCTGTATATATGTAAATCTAGACTTAACAGCCTTAAAGCCACTGACAAGTAACTAGACATTGGAAACTGGAATTGCAAATAATCACATATTTATAAAAATATGTGGTACAATTAAGTAGAATTTTGAAAATAAATAATGTGGTTTTATTTAAATACTCTTTTTCAAACATTGATGTTTATTATAATTATGTTACTGTTTGATTTTAATATACAATTTTTAGTATTTTGGAAGAAAAAGATTTTGAAAATGATCTTTTTTCAGTTTTAACATTTTCTTTATATTTTGATGAAGAATATTTTTAAGTGTGTAAACTTTAATAAAATCACATTTTAAGTTTTCATTCTTCAGATCAAGTATCGACAAACTTTTTCTGTAAAGGACCAGGTATTAAATATTTTAGGCTTTGTACTTCATCTAGTCTTGTTATAACTACTCAATCCTGCGGTTATATCACAAAAGCAGGCAGAAGTGCTGTGTGAATGAATGGGCAAGGCTGTGTTCCAGTACATCTTTATTTACAAAAACAGTCCGCCAGCCCACCAGCCTGAGTTTGCCAACCATTGCTTTAGTCCATTTTGATAGTAGGGTAAAATTTATGTGAAAAATCATGTTATCATAATACATCAGTAATTTTGCTTTTATTTTATTAAATTAGTGTAAATGACTTACCAATTATGTCTTTATATCTTTACTCTTAACAGTGTGATCCATCAGCAAAACATACAGACATGCTAATAGTAATTAAATTTGGTCTTCTAATACTTTGGATACTTTTAGCCATTAAAAAAAATAGTTATACATGAATATTAAAAATCGTGTTGTTTAAAAGTACATTTGCCAAGACTGTCTTGAAGAAGACACTTGACTTAATAGTTCATTAGCTTTATTTATATCTTACAAATACTTAGACACATAGATGTGAACCTTCGACTGTCCTCTTGCCCCAGGAGCCAACCCGTTTGGAAGTTGTGCCTGGTTAGCTGTTCTCCTCTCTAGGAGCAGTCTTATGATGACGTTGCCATTGCTCCAGAAATTGCAAACTGACAAGCTTCAGGTTATGTTTAGCTCACTCATCTGGGATCTGCGCAGTGTTTACACCATGTAAAATTAGTTGCTAATTAATTTCAGGTAAAAATCTAGGTGTATAGCTTCTATTTAAAAATCTTGCAAAGTTGGATCTCCTCTGGAGGTCTCAGAGGCCGCCTTGTTTATTTATTTATTTATTTTCAGCGTTACAGAATTTATTGTTTATGCACCACACCCAGTGCTCCATGCAATACGTGCCCTCCATAATACTCACCATCTGGCTCCCCCAACCTCCTGCCCCCTGCCCCTGCAAAACCCTCAGATTGTTTTTTAGAGTCCATAGCTCTCATGGTTCATCTTCCCTTCCAATTTCCCTCAACTCCCTTCTCCTCTCCATCTCCCCATGCCCTCCATGTTATTTGTTACACTTCACAAATAAGTGAAACCATATGATAATTGACTCTCTCTGCTTGACTTATTTCACTCAGCATAATCTCTTCCAGTCCTGTCCATGTTGCTACAAATGTTGGGTATTCATCCTTTCTGATGGATGCATAATACTCCATAATGTATATAGACCACACCTTCCTTATCCATTTGTCCGTTGAAGGGCATCTTGGTTCTTTCCACAGTTTGGCGACCGTGGCCATTGCTGCTATAAACATTGGAGTACAGATGGCCCTTCTTTTCACTACATCTGTATTTTTGGGGTAAATACCCAGTAGTGCAATTGCAGGGTCATAGGGAAGTTCTATTTTTAATTTCTTAAGGAATCTCCACACTGTTCTCCAAAGTGGCTGCACCAACTTGCATTCCCACCAACAGTGTAAGAGGGTTAACCTTTCTCCACATCCTCTCCAACACATGTTGTTTCCTGTCTTGCTAATTTTTCAGTGGCCACCTTTTGACAGGGCGCTTCCTCTCCAGTTTGCTGAAGTTCCCATCATGATCAATGGGGTCCCCAGCCCAGCCAGCCCACATCTCCATTCAGATTACCAGCCTGCCTTCTGGATCATTTGGCTTTTGAAACTATTCCAGAGCACTGGAGATTGGTCTCTTTCTATTTTGTATCCTCATTGCTGTAGTTGCCCTTACTCCAAAGCAAAGCATGCAAACAAATAAAACTAATTAACTAAACAACAATGCAGTCCTTCTGAGCACCCCCAGTCTCTTGGTTCTGCTTTAGGACACATTGCTGGAGGTATTGCTCTCACTGCTTCCAGCTCCTTAGCTCTAACGAATTGAAGGAAAAAGCAAGACCAACACAGTTTGCACCAATCTTTCACATTTTCCAAAACAATACTGCAACTTAGTCATCACAGAATCACAATCAGTAACAACTATTGAGTAAGTAGTGTAGCTTCTGACAGTATAACTGATAAAATGACATTACCTGGGACACCTCGGTGGCTTAGTTGGTTAAGCATCTGCCATCAGCTCAGGTCATGATCCCAGGGTCCCGGGATTGAGCCCCACATCGGGCTTCTTGCTCTGCGGGGAGTTACCTTCTCTGTCTCACTGCCCCTATGGGCTATTTCTCTCTCTCTCTTTCTAATATATATAAATAAAATCTTTAAAAAATGACACTACCTAATGTTCATGTCAATTATTAATATAAGAAGAAATCACTATTTCTGCTAAAAAAATACTAAGGAAAAGGGGACTTTGACTAAGAATTTAATGGTGAAGCCATGGACTACCTTTTTTTCAGCAAGGCTCACAGAAGAATGATTTGAAATTTGGAATGGAAAGGAGATAAAGGATTAAAAATTAACCACCATTCTGTATAACGTGACAATGTTGCCCTAAAGTAACCCAACCAAGAGCAATGTTTTGAAAATTAAGTTAGGAAAATGTCTTTCCTACTTAATGGTTTTTCATTTAGTGTGTGTGTGTGTTGTATGTTCCTGTCCTAGTGCTTATCTGTTACAACACTGACTTTCAACATTTGACCAAAGCTTAAATTAAGAAATACATTTTAGGGACGCCTGGGTGGATCAGTGGGTTAAAGCCAATGCCTTGGCTTGGGATCCAGTCTCGCATTGGGCTCTGCTCAGCAGGGAGCCTGCTTCCTCCTTTCTCTCTCTCTGCCTGCCTTTCTGCCTACTTGTGATCTCTGTCTGTCAAATAAATAAATACAACCTTTAAAAAAAAAAGAAGTACATTTTATATTATGACTACACAGAAGCACACACACAATTATATAATTTTGGAAAAGCATTTCATAAAACAATAGCTCCTGCTACATTGTTTGTGATATATTTTCTATTCTTTTTATTCTCTATTCTTTCTATTCTTTCTCAGGCTCATGTGAAAAAAAAAATGTTAATAGCAATCGTCTAAACCAAGCCTTCTCAATGGGAGTGATACTGTCCCCAAGAAGGTAAAAATGGGCTCTTGGGGCAAGGGAAACCTAGGCAGCATATGGGTTGGGTCACAGTACATAAATGAACATACAGTCTGTTTGTAGTATTAACATTTCATGTTAGGAAAAAAAAAAGTCTGAAAATTTCCTGCGGGCAAGTGGAAAAGGTCGGGAAACATTGCAAAACTGACCAGCAATTTGAAAAACTACTTGTTTAAAGATATAGGAGGACAAAACAATGGTGCCTGAAAGTCAAATTGTTTGAGACCGGGAAGAAGGGACTAAATGTGTAGAATCCATAAGAACACTGAACATTTATTCAAGATGTAGAAGCCCCAAACCTGAGTCCCTCTCTTTCTAGGGAATTTAAGATTGTCAGCCAGCTTTCTGAATCTACTACCCTTCTCCCTAGGATTAGCCCAGATCAAGCAAATTCCCTCCCCTTTCCAGCAAGAAGTTGAGATCCTGGCTCCAGCTTCACTGAGGGAAAGGAAGGAGATTATTATAACAGAATTTGAGCTTAAAACTTTAAATTGGGATGATCTTAGGAACTGAAAGAGATCCCCAAACTATAGGCATCTCCCCAAGATATCACTTAAGACAAAGAAAAGGAAGCTGATGCAGAATGTGTATGACAGCAAGTAAGAAGTGAACTTCTCTTGTGTTTATATCACAACGAGGTAAAGACTCCTTAATAAACTGATAACATTTGTCAAGGTTTGGGGTTTTGTTTGTTTGTTTGTTTGTTAGTTTTCCCTGCTTTTTTCTTCCTAATACTCATTCTTCTCTTTTGGTCCCTGTGTTTCTTCTGCTGGACTTTCCTACTGGTGAACTCCATGGTATAGAAAGGCAATGAGTATCATTCATAGTCTCAGTATTAGAAAAAAGGAAAAACTTTAAACAAGACTTCTTTCTACCCAAATTTAATATCCCAAAATATGTGGAACTAGGGTATCATGTTCATCAAGCACATTTGGACATAGTTAAAATTCACTGCAAGAAATGACACTTAATTTTGTGGCAATATCTGCAAATAACTATGCTTTACAAGCCCAGTGTGCACTACCCTCAGCTTCTAGAAATCGGTAATCGAGATAACAGAAAAATAGAGGCTGAGCCAATAGAGGAAAAGGTAATTGTGCACCAATTTCTCCTACCCATATGTTGATTGAGCTATTGAAAGTGCTAGGCGCCAAATGGAAATGTTTGTTAGCGTTTTAGTCAATGCAGTCTCCGTTAGAGGTATGGATGTGGTTTGTACACCTAGGCTGAACTGGGAGTCATGGAAAACGCAGCAAATTGTATCTTGCACCTGCTGTGTTCAGTGGATGGCAGAAATGCTGAGCCACAGAGACGGCCAAGAAGCCAAATCACATGACTGCAGGTGGAGTGGGAGAGGAGAGATGAAGCCTAAGCCTGCTTTTAGCAGGGAAATGTATGTTTTCAAAGGGTGAGAAATATCTTGTGTTCTTTTTTTCTCAGACTATATAGGGAGAAGTTGACAAAAACGCCTTCTGTGAATAGACCACTTCTCGTAAAATGCCTTTCTCTCTCGGTGCTTCGTGGCCCCAGACTGACATTTTGAAGGATTTAAATTGATTTACTCTTTTCTAAAACTAATATTTTATTGTCACTTTTAAAAATGGCAGTTGACATCCAGATCCAAGATAATGAAAAATTCTGCTTTTCTTACTATCATTACCGATATTTTTATTCAGTAAATCAGTTTATTTGGTAATGATACAGTATGATTTATAATAAAGTTCCATGTAAGGATTTCTTTCAGAAAATCATGTCCTTAGTACAACTCTGGAAGTACCATTCAAGATAGGGGCTGGGACTACTTTTTAAGTAAATAAGAGTAAATAAACTAATTCATATATACACAGTCCCATTGAACACTCAGAGAAGAGTGTACAACATATTACTATTACAGTATCATTATTATTTATCAGATGAAACTTCCAAATTTTCTTCAAAACATCAATATCTCTTTTCCTGTATGTATTTTCTTCCATACTTCTTATTGAGATGTGTTATTCTTACCAAATACAGAGCAAAGTACAAGGTAGAAGGGAATCTAATCCAGGTAACTGAATTTTCTTCAGGCTGGAAACCTCTTGTAACATAAGGTTAGCTGTAATGGAAGATTTTTATGCATATCATGATACTGTCTTTAGGTATCCCTTGATTAAATTATAAATATATGGCTTCTTTATATTTTTGACTTTTCCTAACTGGTAGGGTTCTATTTTTTCACTTACAATTCACATTAAAAAAAATAAAGAGTTTCAGAGATAAGACTAGGCTAGTTATGGCTACACTGACACTTTCCCTTTGCTTTTGAAGACAGATCATCACTTTTCAACTAGTTTTTTTTTTTAAGATTTTATTTATTTATTTGACAGATAGAGATCACAAGTAGGCAGAAAGGCAGGCAGAGAGAGAGAGGAAGAGAAGCAGGCCTCCTGCTGAGCAGAGAGCCCTATGCGGGGTTTGATCCCAGGACCCTGGGATCATGACCTGAGCCTAAAGCAGAGGCTTTAACCCACTGAGCCACCCAGGCGCCCCTCAAGTAGTTTTGTTAGCTGGGAAAGCGAATAGTGATGATCACTGTTAGAACAGTTCCATTTCTGCCATCACTTGCATTCCAGGGAGTACTGACACCTGCTACCCGTCAATTAATCCGATTCGAACATTTATCTCTTGAGACTTATTAGAGAAGATGGCAAGGCCTCCTAGTTACACAATAGTTTAAATAATCTTTTCTATTTTTTTTTCCTTTGCAATTTCAGGTTGCTTTCAGCTGAGAAATTATGAAGCAGACACACTTTTAGTTTTAACTCCTTAAAACAATCTCATTTGCTATCTAATTGAGGCTTTTTCTTTCTTGGCTTTTTCTGTAATACATCATCTTGTATCCTATTATTGTATTCCGGCTTGTCTGGACAATACTGCAATAAATTGTGATGGCTGACACAGCATTAAGTGAATTTCAATAAATTATGAGAAACTTCATTCTGCCAGCTATGCAAAAAAAAAAAAAATTCTTGACACCTCAATAAAAGGCAAGAGGAGGAGCTTAAAACTCGATCTCTGAAATTTAAATATTAGTCCTATTTTTTCCCTATACAACTGTTCTATGTAGAGAGGAGAACTGAATAAACATTTTTTCCAAACCATCAGGATAAAGCCTATCTTTTTATAAAGTCCTTGAAAACTGAGTTTTTTCAAAAATTTAAGATATATACATTTTTAAAATTGTTTAACCTCTAAGTGGCTAAAATAGATTTAGATTGGTGATTGTCAAAAAATTATCATTGTCAATGCCACATTTGGTCTCTGGCCAATAAAATATTCTAATTTCCTTGAGGCTATATGGAGGACTCATCTTCAGTATCATGTATTTTACATGGAGTAAAATAGTTCATTTTACAGGGAGTTTATACATAGTAGTGGTGCTCATGTAATTTATCAGCCAAACTGGGCACTTTGAGAGAGTAAGGAGGTTCCATTTAGATAGGAAGTCAGGGGATGCCTGGATGGCTCAGTGGATTAAAGCCTCTGCCTTCGGCTCAGGTCATGATCCCAGGGTTCTGGGATCGAGCCCTGAGTCGGGCTCTCTGCTCCGCGGGGACCCTGCTTCCTCCTCTCTCTCTGCCTGCTTCTCTACCTACTTGTGATCTCCCTCTGTCAAATAAATAAATAAAATCTTAAAAAAAATTATAGATAGGAAGTTGGGAGAACCACTGAAAGCCAGCATCATCAAGAGTAAGGCAGCATGGAATTTCCTATGCATCACTGATGCCCAATGCATTTATTTTTTATTTTTAAATATCTGTTGCAGATTCTGACAAGTGTTCCAATGACAGCTTTAAATTGTTACTTTTTATTTTCTACAATAAACCCACCACTTACTGTGCTAAGGGGAGAAGAACACGTTTAACATATTTGCTCTTATTTTAATAATTTTAATTCTAATCTTCAACTTCTATTCATGTTTCTTTGAATAAGACTTTTGTTTTTCCCTTTTCTCCCTTTTTTCCTTTCTTCCTCTCCTTGAATTTCATGCCTGGGTGATGCGGTTGGGGTGGAACAAATGTCTGATAACTGAAATTATGAGAGAAGGTGGAAGGTGTGACTGGAGACGTTGGGAGGGAGAGGGACGTCTTACTGGATGCTGATGTCCTGGCTGCGCGGGCTAGGAATGGGGACCAAGCCTAGGAGTTTCTCTCTGTATACAGTCTCTTCCCCGCCCCTCCCAGCTAGAGCTTCGCGACTGTGCCACGTGTTACTGGGTGAATACAAGACGCAAACTTCTATGGATCTAAAGAGGAAACCTGTATCTCTACCAAAGGTCCTTAAATGACAGCTTCTTTCCAGCCACTGAATTAGCTACCTGTCAATCCTCTTTCTATCCTTCAAAAATGTGTTGGGGTATCTTACCTGCTATAGTCTCTTATTCTTATTTCTTGGGTTCTTGTGGGTGTGCACTTTTAAAAATTCCTTTATTTTTGCTTCAAAGTTCTGGTAGAGAAAAGGGTTGAACAGTGTTATATTTTCCATTTCCTTCAAACCTGAGTCTTTTGGAATAATAGTTTCAAAGTTGAAGTAATTTTGTTTTATGAAAAAATTGCGATTCTAATTCCAGTGTAGGTAACCTAGAGTGTTATATTAGTTTCAGATACAATACAGTGATTCAACAATACCATACATTACTCAGTGCTCCTCAAGATGAGTGCACTCTTAATCCCCTTCACCTATTTCCCCCATCCCCCCACCCACCTCCCCTCTGATAACCATCTGTTTATTCTCTATAGTTAAGGGTCTGGTTTTGGTTTTACTCTCTCTTTTTTTTCCTTTGTTCATTTGTTTTGTTTCTTAAATTCCACATATGAGTGAAATCATATGGTATTGCCTTTCTCAGACTGACTTGTTTCACTTAGCAATACATTCTCTAGATCCATCCAGGTTGGTGCAAATGGCAAGATTTCATTCTTCTTTATGAAATCTTTTGATATTGCCCCTGAAGCCTTGAATGATCTGGCTTCTGACTTCTCTTCATTCTCATAGCAAACCTTTCCCCTCTCATTCTCTGCTAGGTACACACACACACACAAACACACACTCACACACACACACAGCACATGGATCTTTTCTGGTTCCTTCAATTTGCTGTGCTCCTTTTGCTGCAGGCTTTATTCTTCTGAAAATAGTTCTTCTTAGCTCTTTCCATCTTTGAATTTTTTGGGATTTATCTATCTATCTATCTATCTACTTATTTATTTGAAGAAGGGACATTACAGAAATGCAATATTTATTGAGACAATTGTAGATCTATACACAGTTGTAAGAAATAATACAAAGGAGGTCCTTTGTGACTTTTCCCACTTCTCTCAGTAATAACATTTTACAAACTAAAGTACAATATTACAACCATACTGGACTTAGTGTACTTATCTTATTAATATTTCCTCAGTTTTACTTGTGCTCATTTATCTGTGTGTGTATTTAATTCTATACACTTCTTTCTTTCTTTTTTTTTTTTTTTTGGTGTAACCCTGCCTCCTCGCTGTGTCCCCTCAGCCTTAGTGGGAGCACAGGTTTCTGGCTCCCACTTCACCATCCAGCTTGGCTTCCTAGCTCTTCCAGCACCTGGGTAATCAATTCCTTCTACTAAATGATCTGTGTTTAAAATACTCAACTGGAGCTTGACCATAACAAGGAAATGAGCCAGATAGGTTAGGCGGAGAAGTTCTGTCTCTCTGTCTCTTTATTTTTTTAATATAAAATTCCATAGGATTTTATTATATGTGCAGGTTCATGTAAACACAACTGCAGATAAGATCTTGAATATTTCTCTCACCACAGGGATCCTTTGGTGACTTTTTATAACACAGCCATCTTCCTCCCATCCACTGAGAACCACAAAACAGCTGTCAATTTCTAAAATTTTGTCCTTCCAAAAATATATAATGGAATCATACACTATGTAATCTTTTGGGAATGACTCTTTCACTAAGCATAATTCCTTGGAAATTCATACAAGTTTTGACATGTATCAAATACTTTGTTCCTTTTTAGTATTGAGTAGTATTTATTAGTGAGCAGTATATATGTATTAAAATGTTTAAGCATTCATGTCAGATGCTGGACATCTGGTCTGTTTCAGCTATAGGCTTTTATAAATAAAGCTATTATGAACATTCATGTACAGGTTTTTTTTGTGTGTGACCACCCTTAACTCTTCTAGTTAAGACTTATCTCAGGGAAGGTTTTTCTTTCATTGTATTGTATCCTTCCCTTCATGGAAATTACCACAGTTATAATTTTACAACTACATGTTTGTGATAATTCAGTTATGGTTAATGTGTGTTATTGGAACTTAAACTCCATGGGAACAGGAGTTATGCTTGTTTTTCTTATCATTTTCCTAGTGTTTAAAAGGTGACTGGCAGGTACATAGATATTTGGGAAATGAATTGTTGACTGAACCAGTCAAAATGATAGATAATTATGCATATTACTTATCTGGTCTTATAACATCTTGAAATTTAGAAATTTATAAATCTTATCTTCCAGATGAAGAAAATTAGGGAATGTATTTAATCTGAATTACTCTGCAAGAAGGTGGGCAAGCAAGATAGACTTCAAGCACAGATCTGTTTGACTTCAAAACTTTGTACTGTACTATCCTTTTCTTGCAGCTATGAAACTATTTCTCCTTTTCTCTGTTGAAGCAGCTCAGTTGCAACCAAAGACACAGCTGTGAAAAAAACACTGCATTCAACTGATAACCTAATACAATGATACGATGAAATGAAACCCAAACCCACTGCCTTTTGTTTTAGGACAGACCACATGAAGAAAGCATATATAGCTGGTATGTAATTTGCAGTTTGCAGGTGTGGGAATCTCGATTTCATAAGACACAAATAAGTCTGGACATTACTTCGTAATTACTGTGTTAATACAGAGTAATTGCACAGCTATTTCTTTCTTACAAATTATATGGTAGTTATACTTGGAATTACCATAAAAAATGAAAAACTTCTAGTTGCCAGTAAATGATTGCTTTATAATTACAAAATAATTACATAGTTATTTTGGCCTAGAAATATAAAGCATTGTACAAAATCCATATACTTTGCTGTCAGAGCCGCCAAGGTCCAAGGCCATCAGTCCTTTTAGGAATTGCCCTTAGGACTTTCTGAAATTCTCAAAAACTGCAACTTCCTTGGGAAGAAAAAAAATGTGTCACAAGAGAAATAGCCTTCCTCATTAAACAAGAATTTTTAGTGACCCCAAAGCTATTGCACTGTAAAAATTATGTCAGTAGTGGTAGTCACAGAACTATTTTGCCTGCTTTTGATGAGACCTGCTTGGCTGTGCTTATTCAAGAGGATCCAGTTAATTTAGCAAAAGCTTTACTCATTTCTATGTGTCACCAAGTCAGCTTGCTACATGGAGTTGTGGCAATTATTAATTTATTCAACTTTCCTGTCACTTAAAATACTGACTTTGGTATGTTTACTATTTATATTACATTTATCATCTCATTTTTTTGTTTTTTATGCCATTAAAACATGATATCATGTGGATGTTAGACTATTATGTGCATAGATTATTATTTATGATGCCAAAATTCTACTTCTCTAAACACTTGAAATAAAACTTTTTTTTTTAAGATTTTATTTATTTATCTGACAGAGAGAGATCACAAGCAGATAGAGAGGCAGGCAGAGAGAGAGAGAGAGAGGGAAGCAGGCTTCCCGCTGAGCAGAGAGCCCGATGCGGGACTCGATTCCAGGACCTCGAGATCATGACCTGAGCCGAAGGCAGTGGCTTAACCCACTGAGCCACCCAGGTGCCCGAAATAAAACTTTTTTAAGGAAGTCAAAGATAAAACAAAGAGATGGGTAATTTTCAGTTATGGAATTGAGAACTACTGGAGAAAATAATTTCAACTACAAGTTTAGGATTTTCAATTAGTGTTTTTAGTTTATTTATTTATTTTTTAGTAATCTCTACACCCACTGTGGGGTTCAAACTCAAAATCCCAAGATCAAGAGTTGAATGCTCTTCTGACTGGGCCAGGCGGGTGCCCCTCCCCCATTAGTTAGTGTTTTTAATCAATTATTTCTGCATTGAGAAAGAATGCTTTACTATTGTTAAAGAATGAAAAATATGTTTAATTTACATTTTGAGTCTGATTTTTTTTTCTTTGATTCAAATAGATAGTGCTGAAACACTTTGGAGATTCATCATAAAAAATATGGAATTCCAGCCCAAGAATAATTGTTCCATTGTAAATAGGTTTTAAATTGGACCAAAAAAAAAAAAAAACAACAAAAGAAATATGAATTATCTATCTTCAGGCACTAATAACAAATATTACCTGCCTGTGATTCTTGAGAGAAGGAAAAAACATGAAGCAAACTCCACTATCCCCCAACTTTCTGCCTGAGGCACTTTGTGCACTTCAGCACAGGATAGGGGATTCAAACTGAGAGTAACAGTCTTAATGGACAGAGGGAAATGAGATCAAATATAAGGGTTGTGGAGGTGACTGGAATTTTCTAGTAGAATACTTAAAGGAAAAATACAGTCTAGAAAAGGTGCTCCAACAATATGCTTTGAAGTCTCCTTGAAATTTTGGTCAGATACTCATATGCACATGGATAATGTGAAACTCTATAGTCCCTACCAGAAAACAATTACTGGGGGGTCTTGTGGACTGAGAGAAGACTCCAGACTTCATATAGTGCTAATCATAGTGGGAAAATGAGGGGCTGACTATTCTAAGTATTCATTTGTGTGTCTAGAAAAACCATACCTATCCATGGAGGAAAGAACTTTTCTCAACACACCCCTCTAAACTCTAAAACCAACCCTCCACAACATAAAACAGATCTACTAGAAATGTCCTGGCTATCAGAGGAAAATGTAGCACTGTTTGCTGTTTATGGGAAATTAACAAAACTTATGTGTTCCACAACATTGCATGTGTGATGTCCACATTATATTAAAAAAGATTAAGATGTATAGAATTAGGAAAATGTGGCATATAACCAGGAAAAAGAAGAAAATTATATCAATACATGATACAGATGTTGGTATTTGAAGACAAAGTCTCTAAAGCAGATATAAACACATGCCAGGATTTAAAGCAAAAGTCATACCTAATAAATGGATGTGTTTTCTCAAAAGAAAAATAGAAATTATATAAAAAGAAATTACAGAACTAAAAATGTAATTTCTGAAATAAAAATGACAATAAATAGGCTTCCCAGAAACTTTGACATAGCAGAATAGGTAAGTGAATTAGGAAAGAGTCAAATAAAATTATTAAGACTGAAGCACAGAGAAGGACAGAAGATAAGGGGAAAAACTCACTGAACATTAAGACAACATCAAGAAGTCTGACAAACAGAGGCGCCTGGGTAGTTCAGTGGGTTAAAGCCTCTGCCTTCGGCTCCGGTCGTGATCCCAGGGTCCTGGGATCGAGCCCCATGTCATGCTCTCTGCTCAGCAGGGAGCCTGTTTCCCCTCCTCTCTCTCTACCTGCCTCTCTGCCTACTTGTGATCTCTCTCTGTCAAATAAATAAACAGAATCTTAAAAAAAAAAATTCTGACAAACAAGTAACTGAGGTAGATGGAAAAACAGAGAAAGAATTGGTCAGAAAAACCCCTCAAATTTGAATAAATAATAGCCATTTTCCAAATTTGACTGAAAAATTATCTAATTAGTCATCAAGCCCCAAATAAGAAAAAAAGTAAGAAAGGCTCACCCAAGAGTATAATAATTACTTGTTAATAACCAAAAGTAAAGAAAAATATCTTAAAAGCAAGCAGAATTTAAATACACTATATATGGGGACTGCTAACCAGTTATTTGAAACAATGCAAGGCAAGAGACAATGGGACTATATTTTTTAAATGCCAAATGGGGAAATCAAAATACCTTCAACCTAGAATCTGTCTATATCCTTCACAAACGTTATACAAAATATCCTTCAACATATTGTGCAAAACTCCTTCAAAAATATTCTTTAAAAAGTCAAAGAAATGAAAACATTATTAGGGTAGCAATACCTGACAAGAAAAATTTGTTAAACTTTAAAAAAAAATTCATCTTAAAATAATACTAGCTAGAAACTTTGAGTCATGTAAAGGCATGAAGAGTGCCCCAAATTCTAAAAATGTGCATATACTCATTTTTTAAATGTGTTTCTTGTATCTTAAGTTATTTAAAATACAACTGATCATTAAAAACTAATGTGATATCAATGTATTTGTGGGGTTATAATATATTTAAAAAATTTGTATGACAAAAATAATACCAAATGTAGGAGGGAATAAATGAAACTATTCTGTTGTAAAATTAATATATTACATCTGAAATGAAACAATATTAATTTATCCTTAATTATCCCAAAAGATGATGGGAAAGGAGTAATGTGATTTAAATACTAAATGGGACAAGGAGAAAACAAATAGCAAGGTAGTAGACATAAATTCAACCACATCAATATTTAGAGTTAATTTAAATAATCTATATGTTCCACTGAAAAGAGATTTCATCTTCAATTTTTAATAAAGCAAGAACCCACTTTATGCTATTAATAAGAAATATACTTGAAATATGAAGACAAAGACTGGTTTTTATATAAAAGGATAGGAAAACGTATACCAGGAAAACACTAATAAATGAAAGCTAAATTCTCTTTATTAATATCAGGGAAAATAGACTTCAAGAAGGCATATAACCAGAGGAAAAATAAAAATATTCCATAATGGTAAATGAGTCAATTCTTCAAGACCACATCATACACCTACATGTGCACTTATCATAAAACTGAGCTTGACAATATATGAAGCAAAACCTGATAGAATTAAAAGGAGAAATAGAAAAATAAACACATGCAGTTAGATTTTAAAATTTCAAGATTTCCAATGACAGGACCGTCCATACACTTAACCTAACTCACAGTTATAGAATGTCTCACCCAGTGTTCGTAGAATCCACATTATTTTTGTATGGAGCATTCACCATGGTGTGCCAAATGTTGTGCCACAAAAAACATTCAACAAATCTCAGAGCACTGACATAACTCAGAGGATAGTCTCTGACCAGAACATTATGGAAGATTGTTCATAGGAGATTTATTCATTACAGCCCCAAAGAGAAGGGAAAATGTTCATCAATTGGGAAAAAAGCATATGATGGAAAATTTGCACAGAGAAATACTAGTCAGCAAGGAAAATTAGAAAACTATAGATATATACAATAACATGGATGCATTTTTTTTTTTTTTTTTTTTTTTTTTTACTTTTAACTTATTCCCCCTATTCTGGTTCATTTTTTTTTTCACTTTCATTTTATTTATTTTTTCAGTGTAACAGTATTCATTCTTTTTGCACAACACCCAGTGCTCCATGCAAAACGTGCCCTCCCCATTACCCACCACCTGTTCCCCCAACCTCCCACCCCTGACCCTTCAAAACCCTCAGGTTGCCCCAACCTCCCACCCCTGACCCTTCAAAACCCTCAGGTTGTTTTTCAGAGTACATAGTCTCTTATGGTTCACCTCCCCTCCCCAATGTCCATAGCCCGCTCCCCCCTCCCAATCCCACCTCCCCCCAGCAACCCCCAGTTTGTTTTGTGAGATTAAGAGTCATTTATGGTTTGTCTCCCTCCCAATCCCATCTTGTTTCATTTACTCTTCTCCTATCCCCCTACCCCCCCAATGTTGCTTCTCCATGTCCTCATATCAGGGAGATCATATGATAGTTGTCTTTCTCCGATTGACTTATTTCACTAAGCATGATACGCTCTAGTTCCATCCACGTCGTCGCAAATGGCATGATTTCATTTCTTTTGATGGCTGCATAGTATTCCATTGTGTATATATACCACCTCTTCTTTATCCATTCATCTGTTGATGGACATCTAGATTCTTTCCATAGTCTGGCTATTGTAGACATTGCTGCTATAAACATTCGGGTACACGTGCCCCTTCGGATCACTATGTTTGTATCTTTAGGGTAAATACCCAGTAGTGCAATTGCTGGGTCATAGGGTAGTTCTATTTTCAACATTTTGAGGAACCTCCATGCTGTTTTCCAGAGTGGTTGCACCAGCTTGCATTCCCACCAACAGTGGAGGAGGGTTCCCCTTTCTCCACATCCTCTCCAGCATCTGTCATTTCCTGACTTGTTAATTTTAGCCATTCTGACTGGTGTGAGGTGATATCTCATTGTGGTTTTGATTTGTATTTCCCTGATGCCGAGTGACGTGGAGCACTTTTTCATGTGTCTGTTGGCCATCTGGATGTCTTCTTTGCAGAAATATCTGTTCATGTCCTCTGCCCATTTCTTGATTGGATTGTTTGTTCTTTGGGTGTTGAGTTTGCTAAGTTCCTTATAGATTTTGGATACTAGCCCTTTATCTGATATGTCGTTTGCAAATATCTTCTCCCATTCTGTCAGTTGTCTTTTGGTTTTGTTAACTATTTCCTTTGCTGTGCAAAAGCTTTTTGATCTTGATGAAATCCCAATAGTTCATTTTTGCCCTTGCTTCCCTTGCCTTTGCCGTTGTTCCTAGGAAGATGTTGCTACGGCTGAGGTCGAAGAGGTTGCTGCCTGCATTCTCCTCAAGGATTTTGATGGATTCCTTTCTCACATTGAGGTCCTTCATCCATTTGGAGTCTATTTTCGTGTGTGGTGTAAGGAAGTGGTCCAATTTCATTTTTCTGCATGTGGCTGTCCAATTTTCCCAGCACCATTTATTGAAGAGGCTGTCTTTTTTCCATTGGACATTCTTTCCTGCTTTGTCGAAGATTAGTTGACCATAGAGTTGAGGGTCGATTTCTGGGCTCTCTATTCTGTTCCACTGATCTATGTGTCTGTTTTTGTGCCAGTACCATGCTGTCTTGATGATGACAGCTTTGTAATAGAGCTTGAAGTCCGGAATTGTGATGCCACCAACTTTGGCTTTGTTCTTCAATATTCCTTTGGCTATTCGAGGTCTTTTCTGGTTCCATATAAATTTTAGGATTATTTGTTCCATTTCTTTGAAAAAATGGATGGTATTTTGATAGGGATTGCATTAAATGTGTAGATTGCTTTAGGTAGCATGGACATTTTCACAATATTTATTCTTCCAATCCAGGAGCATGGAACATTTTTCCATTTTTTTGTGTCTTCCTCAATTTCTTTCATGAGTACTTTATAATTTTCTGTGTATAGATTCTTAGTCTCTTTGGTTAGGTTTATTCCTAGGTATCTTATAGTTTTGGGTACAATTGTAAATGGGATTGACTCCTTAATTTCTCTTTCTTCAGTCTTGTTGTTGGTGTACAGAAATGCAACTGATTTCTGTGCATTGATTTTATATCCTGACACTTTACTGAATTCCTGAACAAGTTCGGGAGATAAGTGACACCATAAGACGAAACAACATTAGAATAATTGGGATTCCACATGGATGCATTTCAAATATACGCTAAGGAAACAGAAGCAGGAAGAAGGAGAAACAAAAAGAAAAATGAAACAGACTGTTATGGACTGAATGTTCGTGTCTCCCCTTCCCCTTATGTTAACATGTTCAACCCCTAACTTTCTATGTGATATTTGCAGATGAGGCTTTGGTAAATAATAATAGTTGGATGAAGTTATGAAGGTGGATTCCTTATGAAAGGATTACAAGAATGGACACCAAAGATGTCTCTCCCTCGCTGCCCCCTGCTCATCTTTCTCTCTCTCCTCATGTATACACCAAAGAAAAGCCATGTGAGCACACAGTGAGAAGGCAGTTATCTGCAAACCAGGAAGAAAAACCTTCCTACAATCTGCAACCTAACTTTGGAATTCTAGCCTCCAGAACTGCAAGAAAATAAATCCCTGTTGTTTCATCCTCCCAATCTATGGCATTTTTATCACAGCTCAAGCAGAATGAGAAACAGACAAAAACATCGTATAAGTCCGTTTATATAAAATTTTTAAACACTTAAATTATCCTGATGGAAATGAGTAGAACAGCTCTTTCTATTTGGGGAATTTGGTAGAATTGCCTGGGAAAGAGTTTAAAGGGTATTTCAGGGGTCATGGAAATGTTCTGCATCTTAGTGGGGTGTGGCTAGATGGATAGATATATGCATTTGTCAAAACTCATGTAACTGCACTCATAGCTCTGTGCATCTGAATGTATGTGAATTATACCTCAATAAAAAATTGAATATACTCAAAGTGAAAATAAATGTATTTTTAGTTAATGTTCAATTTTACTAGAATTTTTTCTTTATTTTTTCTTTCTTATTATTCTTTATTTTTAATTTTAGGCTTGAATTTTTCCTTGTTCTGATAAAATGATCAATAGGGTTAACCCAAATTCAGTAAAAATCAGAGAAGACAGTTTTTTATGATGGAAATCAACAAACTGATTCTAAAATGTATACAGAAATGCAAAGGATTTAGAATCGATAAAATAATTTTGACCAAAAAAATTGGAGGATTCCTCCTAGAGACTTCATTACTTTCTATAAAGCTACAGTAATTAAGTTAGTGTGGTAGAGATCTATAACTCTATACATAACAAATCAGCTAAAATAATAATTGTGAGTTATTGAATTAATCACTATTAGGTTTCCTTTTTGAGAAATATCTAATATATTAGTTCAGAAGATGCAGATTAGGCTAACTACATAAGACATAAAAACAAGATGCACATTTTAAATATTTAATAATGTGATTTATAGACCCCATATTCATAAACATGTACACAATTAAATGTTTATGGTATATAGTCTCTTTATTTTCTAATTCATATCTCTCTTAAATACTGCAATTCATTTTTGAAACTTCTTTTTATGGTGATGAACAAAGACACCCAGAGGTATTACAAATATTTAAAAGGAAAATGTATTGCTCAAAGAAGCCCATTTTCTAGTTGTCAGAACAGAATTGTTCTCAGTAAGGTGAAGGAATTTATGTTTTAAATTTCTCAGTGGTAGATATTTTCTTAAAATGCTACAAAAGCACAGCATGGATTCAAATGGTAATAAGAGATTCAAAGACCTAATGTGAAAGATTCAGTATGCTCTAAATAAACATTTAAAAAAGCAAATATAAGAAAATGTCTAATACTACCTGTTCGCCAAATGACAAGTTTTGATCTTTGCTCCAAGAGACCAGAAACCATGATTATTTTTCTAACCTCCATATCTGAAGTGACAAAAACAGTGCCTATTATCAATTTCTTTCTTCATTCAATTAATGATTTATCAAATAACTACCATATGCCAAGCACTTTCATGCACTGACTCTATTAATTTCATAGAATGTACTCAATAAATGTTTGTCATATTTATGTATGAATAAAGGAGAAGATGTTTTTACTTAACCTAGGCTGAAAATGTAAGTCACCACAGAAATATGGCCCGAATCAAACTTAAAAGGTTACAACCGTAGTGAACACTTTTATTAATGATTAGTGTCCTCTAATCTCATATTACAGATCAGTGTAAACTGAGAAGTAATTTTAAATGTATTTTTACTTTCAAATTGGTTACTTCAAGGATTGTTGTAGCTTCAAATATACAGGTTTTTATTTCCTTTTCTGTGACTTTTTCCAGTTAGCAGGTTCACTGACATTTATTAACATATAACAAAGTGCACATTTTAAATGTTGTAAGTTTTAACATATCTATATATGCCTGTGATACCAGCACCACAATTAAGATAATAAATATATCCATCACACCCAGGAAATTCTTCATCACACTTTGTCATTCTTTCTTCCTGATTCCTCTTCTTCCTTGTCACTCCATTCCCTCATGTCATATACAAAATGTCATGTCGTACAAAAATTTAACTTAAAATGGATCAATGAACTAAATACAAGTGTTAAAACTATAAAGTTCTTGAAAAAAGAGTAAATCTTCCTAACTTCAGTTGGGTCTTTTTCCCTTTTTTTCTTTTTTTTTTTTTTTTAGATTGTATTTATTTATTTGACGGGGGGGGGGGGGGGACACAAGCAGGGAGAGTGGGAGAGGGAGAAGCAGGCACCCTGCTAAGCAGGGAGCCTGGTATAGGGCTAGATCCCAGGACCCTGGGATCATGACCTGAGCCAAAGGAAGATGCTTAATAAGTGAGCCACCCATGCAGCCCCCAGTCTTAGATCTTTTTAATGGACTTTTATTTGCCACCAAAAGCACAAGCAACAAAAGAAAAAAAAAATAGGTAAATTGAACTTCATTCAATAAAAACTTTGTGTATCAAAGAATGTTATTGAAAGTAAAAAGACAACCTACAGAATGGATTAAGTATTTGTAAATCACACATTTGACTAAGGTCTAATATTTAGAATCTATAAAGCACACATACAACTCAACAACAAAAAGGCAAACAATCCAATTTAAAAATGGGTAAAGGACTTGAATGGAGATTTTTTTCAAATAAAATATACAAATTGCCAATAAACAATTTGATGTTGTTCAACATAAATGGTCATTAAGGAACTACCTTCACTTTTGAAAGACAATTTTGCTTGGTATAGAATTCTAGGTTGGGAGCTCCATTTCCTGCATGACAGTGTGAGGAATTTGGCAGATACATTGTCCATCAGAAATGGTAAGATTATTCTTTGAAAACAATTTGAAGTCTTAGTGGCCTTAAGAGCATATAACAAATGAAGAAATATTTATTCAAGAAAATATATTACAATTTGATGAGAAATGCAAGAATCTGTGGTATATGAACTAAAGCCCACACCTCACCTCTCACATTCCTGATCAAGAAGGTGGAATGTCCACTCCAGACTGGAGTGGAACTACAATTGGAGGAACACAAGGACCATGCTTCATCCAGCTCCCAGTTAGAAGACTATCATTGGGGGCGCCTGGGTGGCTCAGCAGGTTAAAGCCTCTGCCTTCAGCTCAGGTCATGATCCCAGGGTCCTGGAATTGAGCCCCGCACCGGGCTCTCTGCTCCGCGGGGAACCTGCTTTTCCCTCTCTCTCTGTCTGCTTGTGATCTCTATCTGTCAAATAAATAAACAAAATCTTAAAAAAAAAAAAAAAAAAGAAGGAGAAGACTATCTTCGTAGGGGTGGCAGGACATGATTTCTTATCTTGTCCCTAGCTACCTGTTGCTAAGACTAAGTTCCAGTGCAACCGAGAAATAGGGACTCCCTTCTCTGCCTAGCCTCCTCATGTAGGAGAGAGTCTCTACCTGAGATATGGCAGTTGATAATAAAGGGACACCAATCATTGTCGCTTTGAATCATGGGAATAGGGTACCATCTTAAGAGATGCAGGAGAAAGAGACCTGGGGCTTCTGCTCCTACATTTACTGAGAGTTCAGCTCGGAATTTGGGGGGACTACTCAGAAATACATTAACAACCCATCCCAAGCACCAGAATTATATTTCATAGATTTTTGCCTGGAAGAAGAAAACTTTGTAGGAGAGAGACCACCAAATTCCTCTTCAAAGAAATTGACTTTATTTGCAGTAGAATTCGGAGAACTTTAAGAACATTCTTCAAAAACAGTGGCTATTTGGGTGCAAGGCATTGAGAAGAGATTGACAGATTCTTTGGAGATATAGACTGAATGGTAGGCTGGGGGAACTGGGAAAAATAGTCCTTCTGGGGTTGGGAAAATTTCAAGCACTGATTTATGGAACTATCAGTTCAGAGTTGCCTGGGTTTAATTGGATTGTATGCCCTGCAATTTATGCCCTAAGTGCATTGTTGAAAAAAAGAGGGCAATGGTGAAAATTAGAGATGTTACCACAGAGCTAGAAGTGGTAATAAAGAGATATTGGGGGGGGAAGCCCTGTCAAAGCCTCTGTCTTCCCAGATATTTTGTGGGTATACCTATGACTGCTTGCTCCAGATGTAAACATTATAGGCTTGATACTGTAAGGAAAGGAAGTAAACTTTGCTAAAATAATCCAACCAGTTACTAAAGATGTAAAATAAAAAATAACATTAACAAGCTGTGGTAGGGGAGTGCTATTACGAGTACCTGTAGTTGCTATAATTACCTACATATTACTTAAATGTCCAGTTATCAACAAAAATATAAAATAAAGAGATTAAAGATATGGGAAATCTGGTCCATGTCCTGGAAAAAAGCAGACAACAAAAATGCATGTGTGAGGGACAAGATGTTAGATTTAATGGACGAATATTTCAAAGCAGCCATTATAAATTGGTTCAGGGGCACCTGGGTGGCTCAGTGGGTTAAAAGTCTC
The DNA here is from genome assembly GCF_922984935.1 of Meles meles. Taxonomy (NCBI): domain Eukaryota; kingdom Metazoa; phylum Chordata; class Mammalia; order Carnivora; family Mustelidae; genus Meles; species Meles meles. The sequence continues at coordinate 52,782,092 of NC_060077.1, forward strand.
TGCCTTCAGCTCAGGTCATGATCCTAGAGTCCTGGGATGGAGCCCCACATAGGGCTTTTTGCTCAGCAGGGAGCCTTCTTCCCTCTCTCTCTCTGCCTACTTGTGATCTCTGTCAAATAAATAAATAAAATCTATAAAAAAAAATCCAAGGTCTTTTTAAAAATAAATAAATAAATAAATTGGTTCAAAGAATTAGAATACATAGTAATGTATTAAAAGTCAACAGTAGAAAGAAATTTGAAAATCTCCCAGATATGAAAAAAGCTTAAAACATACTCTTAACAAACTCAGTACATCAAAAAGGAAATCAAAGGATAAATTACAAAATACTTTGAGGAAAATAAAACCACTTTGAGGTGAATGAAAACAACATAGAGAAAATATAGGAGGAAGCTAACGTAGTGCGTAGAGGGAAATACATAGCTGTAAACTCCTCTAATAAAAAAGAAGAAATCTTAACAAATGAACTTACCACTGTAAGACACTGAAAAGAAAAAGAACAAACCAAACCCCAGACCAGAAGGAAGAAAATAATAAAAATGAGAATTAAAACTAATGAAATAAGAATAGAAAAATAGGAAAACTAATGCACACCTATGAAGGTAAAACTCTTCTGAGTGCCCTTCTGGATGCCCCTTGAAGTGTGAGCTCTTATGTTGTGGCTGGTGGAAATAAGCGCTATTCCTAGCCCTGTGTAAGCTTTTAATTCTCTCAGGCGCTCCCTTTCAGACTCTGGTAGTTTCTTCATAGGCACACATGACTAGTAATCAACTGAACATTTAAAGGGGGCCTTCCAGCACATATCTATTGATTTCTTGTTATGAGAATCTCTTTTTTACTGATATTCTGTCCTTTAATGTTAGCTTCCAGGGTCTCCCCAGACTTCAATTTATATCTCCTAAACTGAGGGTGACCACAGGATTTCACCTGAGCCTCCCATGCTGAGCCACAACCTGAAAATGTCCTCCAGGAAGCAAACTGGGACCACCATGGGGCTCACATCATTTGTTTCCCATCTCTCAGGATCACTGTCCTTTGTTACCTGGTGTCCATATATTGTTTCACTTATTTTGTCTGCTATTTATATTCATATATTTTGTCTGGTTTTTCAATTATTTCATTTACTTCATCTGTTTCATTAGTTGTTGGAGGAAGGAAGGTAGATCTGGTCTCTTACTCCATTCTGTGTGGAAGCAGAAACTAATATAAATCTTGATTTCTGGAATTATATCAATTCCTCTTCTACTTTTTTCTACTTTAACACATTCAAAACTACTATGAGGACTATGCATTATCCTTCATTCTTTTAATTTTTCTTGTACTGCATGGTGGTAGTTGAGTTATGGGGAACATAATTTTTTGTGTGAAATTTTTAAATAAAATAATGCATATCAAGCTTCTAGGAATTTTGGGACACCTCTTCTTTACTCATCTCCTTTGAGCTTGAAATGTTACCTGAATTTTGAATCCCTTAACTTGTTGTGTGCTCTTTTTTAAAAATATCCAGGAATGACATATCACTAACAACTCATTAATACTAATAATCTCGAAGTCAACTGTAGTTTCAGACAATTTTCATTCTTCTTCGAACCTACCCTTTTCCCTGCCATGGTTGCTGCTTTCTGCATTGTCTGTGTGGCAAATTTTTGACTTCTGCATTTTCAGTATAAGTGGTATTTTCCCTGTAAGGCTGGTCTTGATAATGACTAAAGATAGCATTCATAGTATGCGAATAGAATATGAGTGAGAGAGGAGTGCCTGGGTGGCTCAGTTAGTTAAGTGTCTGCCTTCCCCTCAGGTCATGATCCCAGGTCGTAAGATTGAGTCCCTCATGGGCCTCCCTGTTCAGTGGGGAGCCTGCTTCTCCCTCTCCTACCCACTTCTGCTATCTCTGTCTCTCTCTCTCAAAATAAATAAATAAAATCTTAAAAAAAAGAATATGAGTGAAAGAATGTGATTGCTCTTTGGGATTTAAATGTAGAAGTAAAATTATATATCCTTCTATTGTTTGCAATACTTTGAGAACAAGACTATCACTGCAGAGGATCTTCCTAAGCTTTGCAAGGGTTTGGATCTACTGAAATTTTATGATTAAACATAAGTTTGCACTTGACATAGTATTTGTATGTATTAGTGTACTAATTTGTTTGTATTGATTCTGTAGTTAATTCTTTTGACTAGCTTTTCTGTCCTTTTACCGAAACTCAATTTTTAAAATTTATTGCCTCAGTTGTCATATTCTGAATTCAACTCAAAGGATGTAATTTTGCCTTGGGAATTAGTTTTTTTTTTTTTTTTTAATTTCATTTTCCTCTTTCTTTGCATACCATATTCTGGAGATATAGCAATGTTCAGTGAAACTAATAAATTAAATTTTTTTTTCTGAATTTAAATATCCAAAAATAGCAGACTGATTAACAAAGTTGTAGTAATCCTTTCAACATAATATTGTGCATTAAATCATGTTTTTAAAAATATTTATAACATGGAAAATTACAATAGATTGCTTAATGTGAACATAAGGATAGAAAGATATGATTTGATATTCTTTTATTAACATCTTATTTTTCTTTAAAAATGTATTAATTTTATAAATAGTAAATTTAATAATTCATAAAAATAATAAAATAATTTTCAGAAATTGGCCAGGGAAAATACTCTTTTCCTATGTCTCCCCCTGTTACTGTGGGATTATTTAGGTTTCATGTACGGTAAAGTGTGAATTTTAAAAATTCACCTGAATTGGTACCTGTTCCAGACGTTTTCTAAGGATAGTTAAGTGAATTTGGAAAAATAATAACTATCTTCTAAGTCATCCTCTTCTTTCAGTGACAGGTGAATAGGGTAACAGATTCTGAGAAATTAAATATTTGGAGCTAACGGAGATGACATTAAACTCTAAGACCGATATTCATTAGCTAAAATTATTTTACATGGGATTTTCTTAGCCAATATCACATTTAATATTCCTTTGAAAAGAGGTTTTAAAAATTAATTTCCATCCTCTGCAAAACAGACCTTTACTTATTTTTTCACTTGCTTAATATCTTGAGTTTTTTAACTGATATATAACCAGTCAACCTGGCTAAATTTCAGTATAAGCTCTTTGAATCTCTTTTCTGCATTAGTGTCTATAATACTGAACATCATTGCTAAAATAGTGAATAAGTTCATCCATGTGATTTTAGATCAACACATACCAGAAGCATTAGTGTTGGACAAGCCCCAAGTTTTGACTTTTAACATATTTTATCTGAATTTCTTTAAAAAAGCATAAAATTCATTTCTTATCCTCAATTCTATAAACCAGAAACATTATACCATCTTGTTTCAGAGGTAATATTCTTTCCACAGAGAAAATAAAACGAGAGTAGAAAAATAAAATTAGAGCTGGGGGTCCAAATTTTGGCACCTCATTTAAGATGATAGATGCATTTGTTTTTAGAGAAAAAAACTTTGGATCATAAATCTGTACAACTGATTTTTAATTTGTGATATTTGGGCATTGGTTCTTTTCATAGTCATGACAAATAGCACATTTTTTTAAAAAAAAAATTATTTGAGAGAGAAAGAGTGCACACAAGTCGGGGGATAGGCAGAGAGAGAAGTAGAAGCAGTCTCTGCTTAGCAGAGAGCCCAATGCTCGGCTTGATCCCAGGACCCTGAGATCATAACCTGAGCTGAAGGCATATGTTTAACTGACTGAACCACCCAGGCACACCCTCCACCCCTGTGTAGCACTTTCTTTCCAAGTTTAAACATCAATTCCATCAAAAGCTCATTAAAATTATCTTGGTTTCTTCTTTTGTATCAAGAAAATGTAAATATATTTGTCAATTGATGTCTGAAAGCTTATTTGGACTAAATTATAAAGTGGGATGTCAATAAGCATTTATTGATATTCTCCCTGGTATCAATAAGCTTTCCTTTAAAGAGAATTCCATCAGTCTGGAGCCAATCAATCGTATATGCATAAAAGATCGAAAACTGCTCTCAGGAAGGCACAGTTGTCTACAATTCAGAGCAAAGGCAGTTCAAACTAAACAAGTAGTTCTACGGCTGTAGGTTTTCTCTGGTTAGGATTTAACAGATAACATGACAGTGAAAAAGACAACACTTCACCTCTGCCATGGCAGTTTCAAAGTTATAGAAACTAGCTTGTGACTTGTGGCAGGTGCTCCCTGGGTTCTATTCTGACATTTCCCAAATGAACGCATAGCCAGATAGATGCAGGTGCTGTTCTGAAATATTTGGGGAGAAATTATGAGCACGTGTATTGAGGGCATCTAAATGAGTAGCTTGATGAATATTTGAATTATATTATCTCATAAAACTTTGATTGATGGTTAATTGGAAGAAGTTTAGAGAGTCTTTGCAACTTCACATAAATATCTTAAGGCAAATTCTGGATATAATTTCAATATCTTATATTTTAAAGTAAATTTGGTCTCATCCAAAGCATTTGCTTGTTGTTTTCCTCAGTGAATAATTCCCACAGAAATACTACTTTATTCTGGGGATCTGATTAGAAGCTGTAAATAGACACAGATATAATAAATGTCAGTCCTGGGGCGCCTGGGTGGCTCAGTGGATTAAGCCGCTGCCTTCGGCTCAGGTCATGATCTCAGGGTCCTGGGATCGAGCCCCGCATCGGGCTCTCTGCTCTGCAGGGAGGCTGCTTCCTCCTCTCTCTCTGCCTGCCTCTCTGCCTACTTGTGATCTCTCTCTCTGTCAAATAAATAAATAAAATCTTTAAAAAAAAATGCCAGTCCTATAGAGCACTTAAATCAGAGAATCAGAATGTAACCAAGATGGGATGGAAGAAGGTTAGTAAAATTTCAGCCCCATTTCATAGATAAATTAAGAGAAAATTTACCTAAATGTATTCCACAACATCTGGTTGTATGGGTGTATGTTGAAATCAAAGACTTAAAAGAAAAGCAGATTAGGTTAAATCAATCTCTTTACTTATATGGGAATAGAAATGTTGAGACTATCTTTTAGGGGTCTGTTTTGAGGAACCACTCTTTTGATGCACTGTCCTTAGGGTTCTGGTCTACCCTCAATTCAATGCTGAAAACACAGTGAGGGTGACCTGTTTAAAATAGAAGGAATTTTGAGAAATATATTTCTTTGGCTTGAGCATTACTAATGGCCTTTTTAAAAAAATGTTAATTTTAGTTTCTGAAGAACTCTACCAAAACAATTTTCCACCAGAGTAAACAATAAGGTAAAAATATCTATTACTCAGAAAATGAACCATTCTGATGTTTTTCTTTGAATTTGGTTTTAGAAGAAAGAATTTTGTGTTTTTCAAAGCATCTTTAAAATTGTTATCATTTAATCCTTGCAATATGAATTCTGTAGATATGAATGCTTACATTCAAGGAAACTATACTATAGAGCGGGATGTCAGAATATTTTAAAATATCTGATATCAGCTTTTGAGGTTTTCATTTTTCTTCTGAGGGCAAGGCACACCATTGTTCTCCTCACCTGCCAATCCATAATTAACACTTACTGATTATGTTGTTTGTTTGGTCTGTGGCATAAGCAAACTTGCATGACAATCTATGGAAATGCTTGTGTTTTATTGGTCCCTCCTTGATGTGAAGAACAAAGTGTTGATTTCTCTGGAACCCTCATCACACAGAATGGTATCTATTGTGCAGCTGCTGATCCACAACTTGTTTTTTTTTTTTTTTTTTTTCACCTTTGCTATCTTCGTAGAATCAAAAGCTCCACATCGCAAAAGTAGAACTATATTGGAGGCCAAATCTCCAAGCATCGCTTGTTTTTTACTTGTTTATTTTAAACCCAGCACAGTGGGATATCTATCTGTCTTTGTGGAACAACTGTTTTCTTTAATCGGTGGGTCAGCATCATCCAATGAGCTTACTGTATTAGTAAATAACATATCATTCACTGAAATAACATTGTTCATTGAAAATGGTCAAATGCTTCTGGTGAAAAGAAGGCTGGAATAGTGTATTATCCTGGCTTGAAGATGACCAGCTGACAGCATCACGTTTTATTTTAATGGGTGTCAATAGTGCATTAAATGCTATTTTATTAAAAGTTAATATTTATTTTTGAATAAGTGGATTTAGGTAGGCAAAAAAAATTTGCTTAGCTTTTAAGTCAATTTTATAATATCCAAAGCAAAATCTTCACGCTTAATGTATGTAAATCACTGACTTTCAGAGCACCGAAGGGAATGTACTTTACACTATAACATAAATACTAATGAAATCAACTGAAAATGATAGTCATTAGTCAACTGTGCCTTGATAGGGCTCCCTGTGGACTGATATAAACTCACCATTAGAAATGGATTTTTTCAGTCTATAATGTTATTTTTTTTAAAGCAGATTTAAATTCTATATTTAATGTTTTTTTTTTTAAATTTTAGAGGGCATGGATTTTCACTTACAACTTGTATTTAAACTTCAAATGCTATGAGCCTGCATAAAAGTATAAGATAGATGGTAATAATAATCATCAGTGGATATATACTAATTATTAAAAAAAAAACAACTCAGACCAAACTCTAGTGGGAGCAAAATATATTCATATAAACAACTTGAACCGATTTAGAAGATCTGTAGAAATTTAACAGTCAATATACACAATATTATTACGTCCTTCATGGTTAGGAAACAGTTAAACATTGTTTTTTAGGTTTTTTTTTTCAAGATTTTATTTATTTATTTGAGAGAGAGACAGTGAGAGAGAGCATGAACGAGGAGAAGGTCAGAGGGAGAAGCAGACTCCCCGTGGAGCTGGGAGCCCAATGCGGTACTCGATCCTGGGACTCTGGGATCATGACCTGAGCCGAAGGCAGTCATACAACCAACAGCCACCCAGGAATCCCATTTTTTAGGTTTTGATATTGAAAATGGTGCTACTAGAGGTGGAAGTGGGTGGAGAAGCGTGAAATAGATAAAGGGAATCAAGAATATCATGAGGAGCACTGAGGAATGTACAGAATTGTTGAATCACCTGAAACTAATACAACACTGTATGCTAATTATACTTCAATTCTTAAAAAAGGTAGAAAATGGTGCTAATATTTAAAATTCATCATGTGATAATTCTAGAGCAATACAAATGTATGAAAATATACATATATATGTTGTTTTGATGTGAGATGAGATATAAATTTCAAACCCATCTGTTCAAATATATTGAGAACAAATAAGGACAAGAGACAAGGTAACAAAAACCATTTAAAGTCATATATAGCTGTCATTGCAGAAAATAGATTCATTTGAAAAATTAATATAGTGTATCTTGATATATAGCTACAACATAGCATTCAGTGGAAATAACCAATTTTTGACATTGTTCAATAAGTTTAGCTATTAGAATTTCAGTAGAGGCACAAAAACAGACACAAAAATCAGTGGAACAGAATAGAGAGCCCAGAAATCGACCCTCAACTCTATGGTCAACTAATCTTCGACAAAGCAGGAAAGAATGTCCAATGGAAAAAAGACAGCCTCTTCAATAAATGGTGCTGGGAAAATTGGACAGCCACATGCAGAAAAATGAAATTGGACCACTTCCTTACATCACACACGAAAATAGATTCCAAATGGATGAAGGACCTCAATGTGAGAAAGGAATCCATCAAAATCCTTGAGGAGAACGCAGGCAGCAACCTCTTCGACCTCAGCCGTAGCAACATCTTCCTAGGAACAACGGCAAAGGCAAGGGAAGCAAGGGCAAAAATGAACTATTGGGATTTCATCAAGATCAAAAGCTTTTGCACAGCAAAGGAAACAGTTAACAAAACCAAAAGACAACTGACAGAATGGGAGAAGATATTTGCAAACGACATATCAGATAAAGGGCTAGTATCCAAAATCTATAAGGAACTTAGCAAACTCAACACCCAAAGAACAAACAATCCAATCAAGAAATGGGCAGAGGACATGAACAGACATTTCTGCAAAGAAGACATCCAGATGGCCAACAGACACATGAAAAAGTGCTCCACGTCACTCGGCATCAGGGAAATACAAATCAAAACCACAATGAGATATCACCTCACACCAGTCAGAATGGCTAAAATTAACAAGTCAGGAAATGACAGATGCTGGCGAGGATGTGGAGAAAGGGGAACCCTCCTCCACTGTTGGTGGGAATGCAAGCTGGTGCAACCACTCTGGAAAACAGCATGGAGGTTCCTCAAAATGTTGAAAATAGAACTACCCTATGACCCAGCAATTGCACTACTGGGTATTTACCCTAAAGATACAAACATAGTGATCCGAAGGGGCACGTGTACCCGAATGTTTATAGCAGCAATGTCTACAATAGCCAGACTATGGAAAGAACCTAGATGTCCATCAACAGATGAATGGATAAAGAAGAGGTGGTATATATACACAATGGAATACTATGCAGCCATCAAAAGAAATGAAATCTTGCCATTTGCAACGACGTGGATGGAACTAGAGCGTATCATGCTTAGTGAAATAAGTCAATCGGAGAAAGACAACTATCATATGATCTCCCTGATATGAGGACATGGAGAAGCAACATGGGGGGGTAGGGGGATAGGAGAAGAATAAGTGAAACAAGATGGGATTGGGAGGGAGACAAACCATAAATGACTCTTAATCTCACAAAACAAACTGGGGGTTCCTGGGGGGAGGTGGGATTGGGAGAGGGGGAGCGGGCTATGGACATTGGGGAGGGGAGGCGAACCATAAGAGACTATGGACTCTGAAAAACAACCTGAGGGTTTTGAAGGGTCAGGGGTGGGAGGTTGGGGCAACCTGAGGGTTTTGAAAGGTCAAGGGTGGGAGGTTGGGGGAACAGGTGGTGGGTAATGGGGAGGGCACGTTTTGCATGGAGCACTGGGTGTTGTGCAAAAAGAATGAATACTGTTACGCTGAAAAAATAAACAAAATGGAAAAAAAAAAGAATTTCAGTAGAAATTTTTCAATATGAATTTGTAACAGAAAAACACCCAAATGACTTTATTTGAAACACTTCACATTAATTTCATTTACTACCACATTGTGCATAAACATAGAATTACTTTATCTCAGTATCCAAATTGCTTTCTGGGACTCTCTAAAAGGGTATGTAACTCTTTCTGGTCAGTATAGTATTAAAAAGTATAATGATGGATGTCATTTAGTCAGCTTCTGTGGGTCTGTGTATTTTGAAAACTGTTACATACTTTTCTTTTCTTTTTTTTTCCAAGATTTTATTTTTTTATTTGACAGAAACACAGTGAGAGGGGGAGCACAAACAGGGGGAGTGGGAGAGGGAGAGGGAGAAGCAGGCCTCCCACCAAGCAGAGAGACTGATGCCAGGCTAAATCCCAAGTATTGATCCCTGGGATCCTGACCTGAGCAGAAGGTAGACGTTTAAGGACTAAGCCACCCAGGAGCCCCTGTTACATACTTTTCATAGAGTGTTAACAATTGAACTTTAGGGAAAAGTTTGTATAACATTTTCCCTACTTTTTGCAATATTTTTCCTCACTCTACAAGCTGCTAATATAAAATATTCTGTTCAGGGGCGCCTGGGTGGCTCAGTGGGTTAAGCCGCTGCCTTCGGCTCAGGTCATGATCTCAGGGTCCTGGGATCGAGTCCCACATGGGGCTCTCTGCTTAGCAGCGAGCCTGCTTCCCTCTCTCTCTCTCTCTGCCTGCCTCTCTGTCTACTTGTGATCTCTCTCTGTAAAAAAAAAAAAAAAAAAAAAAAAAAAAAATATTCTGTTCAATTTCACCACTGAGGAGCAAGAATTAGTGAAAAATTTTCTCACAATAAGAAGGAAATAAACACAAATAGACAAATAAATCAAAGGGATGAGCAAGTAATTCATAGAGAGATAAATATATTTAAAAGATTCATAATTTTAGTTGTATATGAATGCAAAAAAGTCATAAGGAGACACTAGTTACAACTATTCATTTATACATATTTTTAAATTACTAGTATGTAACTGCTAGGTTGTGTTGAAGCATATACATTTAATATACAAACATGTACACATATGAATTTACATAGAGGATTGATGACAAGTTTAACTGAAAAGACCTCTTTTGGAAAAGTTATTTTTACCCCTTAACTCCCATGCTTCAGAAGTTTCCCTGAGGAAATGACAAAGTTATCTGTCATGATTGGCTTCCATACAACACTTTTGAATCATTTCTTTATTCTTAAAAGAATTTCATTGACTGGGGTGCCTGGGTGGCTCAGTGGGTTAAGCCGCTGCCTTCGGCTCAGGTCATGATCTGAGGGTCCTGGGATGGAGTCCGGCATCGGGCTCTCTGCTCAGCAGGGAGACTGCTTCCCTCTCTCTCTCTCTCTCTCTCTGCCTGCCTCTCCATCTACTTGTGATCTCTCTCTGTCAAATAAATAAATAAAATCTTAAAAAAAAAAAGTCTTCTTTATGGGGCGCCTGGGTGGCTCAGTGGGTTAAAGCCTCTGCCTTCGGCTCAGGTCATGATCGCAGGGTCTTGGGATCGAGCCCCACATCGGGCTCTCTGCTCCATGGGGAGCCTGCTTCCTCCTCTCTCTCTGCCTGCCTCTCTGCCTAATTGTGATTTCTCTCTGTCAAATAAATAAAATATTAAACAAAAAGAATTTTATTCAAATTTTTATATCGGGTTGTAATCTTTTAATGTAAAACAAGGGGGAAAACAGGTAAAATGGCATAAAGAATATTGTACATATCCAATTTGTAAGCATTATGTATAGGTGTTGGACCTCCCCAGCTATGGGAAGTGTTGGCTTGGCCCAAAATTCTAAATTACACATACTTGGCCCCCGGAAGCCACCACAACCACTTTGAGATCATTGGTGGAAAGCCACATTACTAAAGAGTGTGTTTTTTTCCCCTCTTGTGTTCTGTGAGAGAAAAAACTAAGGAACTCAAATGACAAGTCAGAACCTAAGCTTTGCCCACACTGATGCCTCTACTACCCGGGGCCGAACCTCCAGCAGCAGGTGAAAATCAGGGAGGCTCCCAGCCCAGCTCTGTGCTCCTCTCCATCCTCCCAAGCCCCTCTCGAATTCTTCCTTTTGCCTCCTTTTAGGGAAAGTTGTTGAGGCACTGAAGTGATGTATTTGAGAAAATTAAGAGGCGATCAGCAAAAAGACGAAGTGACCAAAGATATGACTATATATTATGAGGGACAGAGGGGATGCCTCCAACTATCTGCCACTGCCAAGGTTATAACTTCTCAAATATTATCCATTTTGGAGCCTATTGGTGTCTACTCTGCAGAATTTGCAAGGAAGAGATTGTGTCCATGTTAACTGCGGTTGTATACAGGGGAGAATGGACGCAGATATAATGTCCACAAAAGATCCTCAGCGCTAGGACAATGTCTGTATTAGTAAGCTAAACAAGAAAAATATGGACTACCAGGAACTTCTCTATCTGCTCGGGCTCATTTCCTGCAGCTGCATTGTAATAAGGGATCATTTCTGCCAGGGCTTCAGGACGATTGTATTTTCATTTATAGCAGACCTCCTTTGAATCATCTGGCCTCTGCCCCTGGAAGGCTGCCCACAAGGCGGAGAATTGAAAAAATGACAAAATTTCAAAAGGAATATTGAATTTTGATAAAGTTGTATTTTTCTCTCCTCCTTGAATTTGTAGTTCATTCCAGATTTTCTAGAAGGAGGGGGACAAAAGCAAATTTCTAAGCGTTGGATCAAAAAAGGTTGAGGTATTGGGGGTTGTGATATTGAATTTGAATTTATGTATCATTAATAAAGCTGCCAATGAATGAATCAAGATGAAATCAATGTTTTTGGTTTTTTTGTTTTTTTTTTTTTTAAATAGAAACGTGATAGGCATCAGCATAGTCTCAGTGCCAAATATTTGCTGGCTCTTCTCTCTTTCACAGAGTACTAGTATATCCTGGAAATACCTTAGTGAGCCAATGTATTTTGTTATCAGCAATCTCCTTTTGGAGTTGGCTTGTCTACCAACGTGGGACATGAATCTGTAACAGCTGCGTTTTTGAATTAAGCCTGGCTCCTGAAGAGTTAGCTGTGGCTTGGGGCTTGGGACTCTGAGGAGGGGGTGGGAAGTGTTTAAACCCCTCCGTGAACCATCACGGATGAGAAGGGCACCCAATAACCACCCCAGCTCCTCATCTGACAGTTTGTTCCATAATGACGCAAAGCAGAGTAGTGCACAGGCCCGCTCCCTCCCCAGGCTGAGCTGGCAGAGGGATCTCAAGGTCCCCTGCTCAGGTCAGTCAGTTAAGAGGATAAAACTGGGAAGACCCAGCAAAGCAGCAAAGCAGGGCCTTAGCACCAAAGCACAGCTACTTTTTGTCTATCGCAACAGTGAAAGCTACCTTCCTAAGTCTCCCAGGTGGGAGACTTAAGCTGTGGCTCTGAACCTCCCAATTTCATCTTCAGTTCACTATCTCTATGGTTTATGTCTCTGTGGCCTTCGACGCTTTTTTTTTTCCTACTGCTGCAACAGTTCCGAAGTCTAGCTGCTCTGAAATGCTTTTCTTCTTCCCCCCCTTTAAAATATTTCCATTCACTTTTTATCAGTAGAGTCGAGTCACATGAACCTTAGAAGAAGCAGAACAGCCAAAGAACTTTGCTAGATTTGCTGCTTGGGAGAGCTTTAAGCGTTGGCCTGCGGACCGCTGTGATATGTGCGGCGTAATTGAACAGAGCAGCCGTGCTGATAACGGGATCGAGGAGCAAACTGCCCTGGGAGTCTATGGAGAATGTGTAAGAGAGAAACAGAGAGGCAGGCACCGGGTCCTGTAAAGTCGAATCCTTCACTTCCACAGACTTGCTTCAGTAGTCAACTGCATTACCTCCTCACGACTGGGAGCCGCTTAAATCACATTCTGTTAGTTTCATGTCATCACGAAATTGAAAATGGGGAGTTCTGAGTTATAATAGAAATCATGAATTCTCTGAATAGGTCAGAACCCTGCACTGGGCAGGACTTTGCATTTTCTTTTGCAGTAAATTGCCCTGCACCAGAGTGAGAAATCATGTCATATTTTATTACTAAACCTGGGAACTCAAATCAAGAATCAATGAGACTTCAAAAAGTATACTTATTAAGAGTTGGCAGCGGCACACAAGGCCACAAGGCTTCAAAAGCTTTACCTTACTTTCTTTGTTTTTCTCAACTTTTTTCATTTCAGACTGTCTTCTCACAAAGTGTTCACAAATATTAGGAGAGGCAGTTACTAAACCCAGGTGCTAAGATGAACTCAACCTAAAATCCTCTTCAATACAGACTTTTCCAAACGCCTTTTGAAGAACTCTACTTAAAAATCACAATATTTTCATTTTAGGCAGATAAGATGACAGTTATTTTTAAATAATTACAAAATTACAGAGAACATTTAAAAATATTTATACCAATACTGCTTAAATATTTCCAAAAATTCCCACAAGACACTAAATTTTGTGATTTTACTCTCCTACTTTGAGTTTTTAATATGCATTAGGCCTTTATCAATACGTTATGAAATTGTAATATAATCCTTTGTATTGGGCTTCCAAAGTTGTTTTGTTTCCATAATCTAATAGAGTTCAAAATATTAAGATTATAGTGGAGCATCATTCACACTATATGCTGATGACCTGTGAAAAGCAGTAGCCTTCCTTTAATTTTGTTTAATCTGAATGCTTCCATTCCTATAAGGGATGATCATACTTTAAACATTTGTAGAGAAAGGCACAGTTGGTTTTGAGAAAACTTATGAATAGTTATGAATAGTTTCCACACTGAATCATATACATACATATGTTGGAACAAACATATCTGCCTTTGTATATTAATTTATTACACCCTTGGTCAAAATAAAGTGTTTCTCATATTTACTTAAAGCTTGTAATATGCGAGAGGACCGTCAAATACTGTCAATTAAATTAGCAAGCACATTTTCAGGGAAATTGATTTCTAGAGTCTGAAATCCCTGAAATCACTCAAAGGCCTTGTTCCTTTTCAGGTGCCCCATTAATCTTTATAGGACTCTATTGACATCGGTGGCAGCTGCTTGGTGTGTGCGGTGCTTCGGGTAGGTATGAGCAGAACACCCATGGCCCAGGGACTCAGGTCTAATTCAGCAGAACTCACATTAGACCTTTAAACTAAACAAAAAATGATATAGAAGGGATTTGTAAAGACAGGGCTATAAATTACAGCAATGGCGCTGAACCATTCCCTGATGGGGCTGATTTCAGAGAAGAGCTTGTTTCTTGAATTACCTCCTTTGCCATTTTAGGCAGCTTGAAATTTAATAACAGCTTGCCTCAAAGCCGAGGAAGTACTTCTCATCCAAATGCTGCCTCCTCTGCTAAATGTTGAGGAGTTTGGGCAGCAGCTAGGACTGGAATTGTTGGCAAGGGGAAAAAGAGAAAAAAAAAAAGAAAGAAAGAAAGAAAGAAAAAGAAAATGGACCCAGATCCACTGACCCCGGGTATGGAGATAAAAGGAGCAGTGAATGAAATTGAAGTTTAATGTACTACAGAGGGTAAAAACATATAAAATGCTACAGGGTGACAACGCTCTCTTCTCAAAAAGAATAAGTTGGAACCGTACTGGATCCTCTGAGCCCTAACTGGATGATGGTCCTACAAAAGAGTCCTCTTCTGAAGGAAAGACAGAGATAAGAAGTTGCTCTGGATTTTCAGAACTTTTAATAATTAATAATAGCTGTAGTTCTCTCACAGGTAAAAAGAATAAAAGTAAAATATTGAGAAAGAAGCAGGTTTGAAAACCTTTGGAATTATTTCCAAAAAACAAAGGCAATGGCTAGTTTCCTTTCTGGCTTATTGCTTTCAAACCCCAGCAATGTCATGGTTTCCTACATTCAGTTCTCAGGATAGAGTGGTTTTTGGCCATCTATTTGTGAATCTAGGACCCTCCAACTGACTCTTTCTGTCCGTATATTCTAATTTGTACACACAATCTAGATGGTGTCGTTCAGGAATATTGACGATTTACTGAAAATATGAGCAATTCTACAGCAAACATTTAAAAATAACTGAGGCAAAAGTCATGGTTTGGGTAGTGAACAATAAAATACCATGATGATTGTAGCGATGACATTATCCCAGTGCCTGGGAAATCAGAATAAGTATGTTAAACCTTGAGATACAATCCTTTTCTCCAAAGCAGCATCCTCTTTCATGTGAAAATGAGAGAAATTAAATATAGACAGACAGATAAAAAGGATTTACTTCATTTTCAAGGTAATTTATTTTCAGTGCTTACTTTCTCAGCTTTATTTTCTGTATTAAACTCTATAAAAGCTCTCTTGATTAAGTTCCCCCAAGCATCTCTGAGTGAAGTAGTCCAAAACATACATGGATTTGGTCATAAAGTGCATTTTATTTCTCTTGTCAAAACAACAGAAAGAAGCATGAGGATATCTGAAATCACATAAAACAGACTCGAGGGAAGAGGAGACGTGTTAAAAATCTTCTAATATCTGCCACTCCTAGAAAATAACTGTGTGAGGGTGATTCAGACACTTATGCTTGGAATTAATCTGGAAAAAAATATTTACTTTCTGTTTAAGAATTATACATAGATAGGCTTGATTTATCATTCTTCCTCGGGTATACTGATAAAGCAGACAAAACAATAGACTATTCAAATTTACTCACCATTTTGCTAGAAAGGATGGGGATGCTTATGTGGTTTTTATAGCACCACTACTTTAAATAAATGCTTGATGAAAGAAAATTCGTATGTTCTCATTGAAATTTTTTAATATAAAAATATTAATATAAAAATTATACACACGGGCAAGGGATTTTTTAACAACTTCAACACTGGTCTTCGTAAACATCCACCAGGGCTGACTTGTGACTCTGATGGGCTATGTCGTCACCCAGGATATGCTGGGCCACACCTGCTAGAGCTGTGCTGTGACCCATGTGAGCACACACAGTCTCAAAGAGATATGGATGTCACTAGTCTTATTATTCACTTAGCCATTAATTATGACAACTTGTAGCTGACTCATATTTCAGATTCCCAATTTCAGCAAAATTTCAGAAGTTCTGTGCATTTTCAAATATTACCACTACTAGATATAGTCAAGAGACAAGACGAAGGATTGTCATATAGTTCTTGAACAAGTATGATAACGGAAGAAAAATGGGACTGTGTATTTGTATCGTCTTTCTATGTGCCTTATCTTACTTTATCCTGTGAATGTCTCTGGATATAGTCATACACTGTTTATTCACCTTACTTTTCAAAATTGCCTTCTGTCCTTTCACCTGCTTTGTTTCTAATGTCTTTAAGCATAGATAGATAAGAATTCATATTTTTCTAAATTATGAGATATTTTAGGTGTTGCAATTGTGTTTAAAGTTAGAGGTGAACAGCAACCCTACCCACTTTGTTTCCTATATTGCTTGATGCGATGTATCTGAATTTGAAATCCTGGATGACTAAAGTCTGAGTTGTTCCTAATGCCAACCTCTGTCAAAAGAACAAAGCAAGAAGAGGTTGGAGGTTTTATATAGTTATATGGATACCTGAGGACTTCTGAGGCTGACACGTTTTACTACTGATGTGGTCACCGGGGGGTGTAAATATATCAGTGGTTAACATAGTCTCATTTGTTTGCCTCCTTCCTTCTCTCCCTGCTGATATACCTGCAAGAAATGATTCAACTCTGCTGCAAAAGACTAAGAAAACTAAAGAATATGGAATAATTGCCTGAGAAATAGACTTTTTTCTTTCATGTTCAGTGTTAATTTTTTTATGGTAACTTAATACAAAAGTTGTATTCCCTCTATGCATATTAATAATCTTTTTGGATACATATAGAAAATCTGGCAAAATTCAAACATACTGAAGACCAGATCAAATGTGGAGTCATGTATTACTAGGTGGTTTATCAAATATTTGTCGAGAAAATAAAATGTGTTCAATGATGTAAGGATGACACGTGGATTTAATTCTGTCTTCAGCCTCACATCTAAATTTGAAATAGGCATATTGAATAACTATACCCTCTTTCATTTAAACCCTAGAATGTTTGCTCATTCCAAAGTGATGGATAAATTATGTAAAGTATGAGTCCATAACTTCAGAGTGAGAAAAGTGTTTCTCCTCATATACCAAATTAGTTCTCAGTGACAACTTAATGAGTAAAGAGGGAAAAGAAACACTAAAAAGGAAAGTGAGAGCTTTCATAGGCTCTCAGAATGAATGAGGAAGGACTTTTTCAGATGAATGCCTTGGACTCTCAATGAAAAAGCACCTGATTGTAAAAAATGAATGTTTAATACTGGAATAAAATTAAATCTCCCAGATCCCTGCTAAAAATTTCATTGTATTTCCAAATTAAACAGCTCTTTCAGGTACTGCCCAATGTGTCAGTCACCTTTAATAACTGAATTTGCTTCAAGAAATAGGCGAATGAGAAGCTTATGCTTTTTATTCTATGTCTTCATCACATTGGAAGACTTCAAATTCTGAAATTTAATTTGATCCTTTGTTCCCTAGAATCTCTCCTTGGTTTTGTGGGCTTGACATGGGTACTGAATTTATCTCAACATTGACATTATCCAGTTACGATGGTGAAGATCAAACTACCAAACAGAAAGATTCTGGAATCGTGTACCTGTGGGCTGTAGTGATCATTTGTCTTCTCCACCACTTCTGAATCTGCAAACATCTCTTTTTACATCCCACCTTTAAAGTTTTCTGTGCTGTGTTAGCTTGCCAAGTTAGCTCTGGAATGTCCCTTGCATCTAAAAGACAAATACTAAGAAAAATATCAATTAGATGGTTTGAGTATTTGGGAATGGTATTTGTAGTTTGTTTTTTTTTTTTTTTAATATAAATTTCTACTCCAAGTAAAAAATCATGTAAAGAGATCTCATTAAACTTTCAAAACAAGTCCTTAATAGATCTCATAAGTGGTATTTACCTTTGTTGGTTTGTATTGAATAGTGCATGTTTGGTTAATGCTAATCTGTATTTACATACACATGAAGAATATTATTTCATAGGCCAAGCAATTTTTTTTTGACAAATGAAAGGTTTTTGTAAATAAATCATTACACTTAATTGGATTTTCTTTTATTTAACTAATATTCCTCACTTTTCTTTTATTAAATGAGATACAGACAATAACAACAACAAGAAGAAAAAATCACAGACATGAGTCTAAAAGATAAAGGCCCAACCATGTAAGAGTTTTTCCTCTCAGTAACAGCTACAAAGCTGCGTTTCCAACTCAGACATATTTCTAACTTACTTTGCTTCCTTTCAAGTCTTTATTACCCCAACTGGATTGAAATATTTATTCCCTACATGAGGTAATTTTGCATACTATGCAGACTGATAATTTATTTTTTTTTGATAATTTATTTTAAGATATACCCTTGTTTTCTTATTACAAAGGCAATTTATATTTTATTAAACATATAATAAACATCGGGGCTCCTGGGTGGCTTAGTTAAGCATGTCCAACTCTTGGTTTTGGCTCAGGTCGTGATCTCGTGGGTTGTGAGATCAATTCCACTGTCAGGCTCTCTGCTCAGTGGGGACACTGCTTGAGATTCTCTCCCTTTCCATCTTTTTAATGGACATCATATATACCTACTTCCTTAGAGCTAAAACCAGATTCTATCTAATTTTACTTTTGTTTCTTGTTTAATATATTTTTGGAGACCATGTTCTTTCTCTGCTCCTCCACCTGCTCTCTCTTATCCTCTCTCTCTCTCTCACACAAATAAATAAATAAATTTTTAAAAATTTAATAAACATAGACAAGAACAAATGGGAAAATGTCATTACCAAGTTCCCATTGTGTAACTTTCTCTTATGAGCACACATAATTTGAAAAAACAGCTTTGTGTGGTACATTCTGTTTTGTTAACTATCTTTGGCACTTAATCTGTTATGAAGATGTTTCTAATTCAATTAATTTATTCAATCCAACAGTTGGTATCTATTTTCACAATACCGCACAGTCCTACCTGTGACAAAATCATCCTTGAAGGAACCCCGATAGTGCTTTTATCAGCAGCCAGATCTTATATTCTTGTTTTTGCTTGATTTTGTCTGGTACATTTTGTGCTCCCTTGACTTGCATTCTCAGCTAACTTACATACCCAGGGCATTTTTATCCTGTTCTCATTTGACTATTAATTTGTTTCCATTTGTTCTGTATTTTCTTCAGACGTATAGACCATCTGGGTGTTGGATCTCTCTCATCACTTCATTATCACATGCTCTCAGGTTTGTCATTTTTGTGACCTTTTATTCCCACATCTTGGAAAAGCTTCTTAAACATATTTCCTACGTGACAGATTTGGGTTTTTTTTTTTTTTTAAATCACGATTGATTCTTACAGTGCTCTTTCTAATATAATTTATAAAGTTCTGCTTAGACATTTTCCCATTTCTTTCTTGAACTTTTTCAGCCATTTTTAAAAAATTTGTTATCAAAGCATTTTAATCTTTTTCATGGACATCATGTATACCTACTTCCTTAGAGCAAAAACCAGATTCTAATTTTACTTTCGTTTCTTGTTTAATGTATTTTTAGAGACCGTGTTCTTTCTCTGCTTTTTAAGTATCTTGTCTTTTTTTATATTATAGAATAATTTTAACAAGTCCTCTGTTACTACTTTCTCCGGTGAAAAGATAACACCTCACCTTATATTTTGCTCCTAAATATCATACACGCATAATCTTTACATCTGCTCGCTCTGTTGGTATCCTATGTTCAGATAGAAAAACTTTAGAGTTAACCTGAGTCTGGGGAAAGGAAGGAGTATTTGAGATGAATATTGTCCCTGAGCAGAAAATCCTTCTCTATAATTTCTTCTGTTTGTTCAAACTACTTTCAGGCCCTAGCTTTAATCACCTAAATTTCTATGCACCCTGGCCTCTGTTCTAGGAATAGAGTACAGTGGCATTGGGCTTTCCTCAAAGAGCTGTTGTGGGTTTGGTGGGAGAAGAGCATTACTGTACCAGAGAAGAGCTCTGACATATCATAGGAGGTGTCACCAAGTCAGAAGCCCATCATGCAAAACCCTTTCAGGAGAACCTCAGCTCTTATGGGCTCTCTGTATAGTCCTCCCGACAGAGAAGTTGTGAGTGCCATTGGGTATCTGCTGGCATCCACCTGGCACAGGACATGAGAAATAAGAATTATACCTTTCATGTCTGCAATCTTATAGTTGCTTTCCAAATGGGTAAATAAATGGGCCAATGAGAGGAGGCTGTTCAATAAGACTCTCTTACAGTCCATATTAAAATTATGCCCTAAATTTTTTTCTCTTCAAACAGTCTTATATAACATTTAATTTTCACCCATATTGTATAGCTTTTCTTTCTTCTGATTGGCAAAACAATAAAATTATCTTGGTCCGAAGTTTCTGGTCCTTTATTTTTTTCAATACAGTAATATATATACATGTCTCTCTATATTAGTATATATAAATATATATAAACATACACAAGTAAATATACATATATAATAGAGCCTTTATACTGTTTATTACTTTTTACAAAAAATTTGATTTCATGTATATATTTATAAGATTATTCAATAACTGATTATAAGATAATAAGTGATGAATCACTCAATTGTACACCTGAAACTACTATTACACTGTATATTAACTACCGGGTTATAAATAAAAACTTGGAAAGGAAAAAAAGAAAAAACTGATTATAATATAAAATTATTTTAAAACTCTCCTTTTTATTTTTCAGTCAACATTTGATTTAATTTTTAATTTCTTGGAAACCACAGTGAATAGAAATATATATGTGTGTGTATATATATATTTATGCTATATATTTTATGTTATAGTCAATGGAAGCATACCAATAATTTAGATTACTAAAAATTTTTAACTAAATTATAAAATTATAAATTACAATATAGGTTTGATTTACTGGCCATTATGCAACATAATAAATTATAGTTAGTTTTGTGAAAAATGTAACGTTAAGAATATTAGGCCCCTTTAAGTGTGATTCACTTTGATAACCCTGTGTGATAAGCCTAAAGGATTCAGGATTAAGTTTGTAAGGGATATATGTAATAGTTCTGCTACCTGGAATATAACTTAATGTATCTATTGCTTGAAAGATGAGGTGGCCTAACATTAGATAAACAATCATCAGGATGGCAGACATCACACACACTTGCTTATTTACTTACTACACGTTAGCTCAGTGGTTCTCAAACTTTGATGTGCCTTTGAATCCTCTGAAAGTCTTTGTTAAAACTCAGATTTCTGGCCCGGTCCCCAGAGTGTCTGATTTAGTAGGTCTGAAGTGTTTGCATTTTTAACAGTTACCAGGTGCTGCTGATGCTGCTGATCCCAGACCACACTTCCATAATTACAGTTCCAGGGTATTCTGCTTTGGAGGAAATTTATTGAGACAATAGACTTGGAATTAGTGTGGATATAGAGGTAAAAGAATGTGCTAACCTCACAACATCAGGTCGAATTTATTTCTAGTAGAAAACTTATATTTCTTTTCCTCTCTTCTCCCTCCAATCAAAGACATCCAAAATAGTGAGTTTTCTAACAGAAAGGACAGTATTATGGTGGAATATTATGAAGTAATGGTTCCTTTACTCCAGATGAACTGTGCTTTCGCTCTCTTTTGTAAGCCAGGGTTGACACTCTGGGAGTCAACAGGCTTTTGATAAAAGTACAAAGGGTGCCAAGGAAATAGTAAAACATATACAATCATTTCTCAACTGGAGGGGGAAAAGGACTGGCATGAAAATAAAGAGCTATGTGTGACTTTGCAAATATTCAGGACTATGACAGATGTGGTAAAATGTGGCAAAATCAAACCCTCCTTCTTATTCTATCTTATAGTGTAGGTAGCAAGTGGATTCTATTATGTTGGAAGACAGAGGGATAAGAAAGAAATGAAGAATGGAAGGAAGGAAGGATGGGAGGAAGGGAGGAAGAGAGAGAGAGAAAATGAAGACTAGTCAACCTGTGAATAGTGTCAATGACCATGCAGGTAAAATGAGATTATTAAACAATTTGCTTTGTTTCAGACTATCATGCTAGAGAGGAGTCTATACACATTTAAATTTCATTGTATGTGTCTTCTGAAGTTGAACAAAGCATATTAAATTGAATTAAGGTTATAAAGTTAAGGGATTTCAAACCTATTTCAAACTCTATGGGTTATTTGATTTGGTGTTCAATATAATAAAATATGAGATTGGTGTGTTATATTACTCCTCAGATTTACGTTATGTTGAAAATAGTGAAAAGTGACAAAAATTCTTTAATTATGTGAAAATATAAGGAGGAATGTCTGCATCACTCAGCCTTCTATTTGCACATTTTGGATTTGCCAATTTTTACTCTATTCTTATCTACTTACATGACCGTCTCCTGAATAAACTGTCAACTCCTAGAAAGCAGGAGTCTTTGGTATTCCCAGCTCCAAACTATAAGTACTCAATATGTGTTTATTGAATGAAGTTCACATGACTGGGTCATTTTAAATAGTTCTGTGTTTTCCCAGGAAGGAAACTATGAAATGATGCAATAGGAAAACATCAAGTCTTGTAAAAGAGAGCTTCCATCTTCTGAATATGAGATAGGTTCCAGAAACAAACAAAAAAACTAAAAAACAAACAAACAAAAAAACCCCCCCAAAACTTGGCCCACTCAGGATTGATTTTGAAAGTTCAGTATGAAAGCACCATTCAGATTAGTCTTGACTGGAAAGTGGGAGCATTTGTAATGCATTTAGTGCTTGGACTCATATTTCTGACTGTTTTTATAAAATGGAGTGGCTCTTAAAATTTCTAATTCTGACAAAAAGCCCTACATGAACACAATCCAGCATTCAACTTCAAAGGTCTAACTTTTGTGTTTGTGGTCTGTCCCCTCACATACATTTATGGCTCATTCGTTCTCTCCCTTCAGCTCCTTGCTCAAATGTTACCTAAACCAAAGTCTTTCTTAACCACCTTGCCACAAAGCATCCCTTCGCTGCTTGGTTCTTTCCTACTTATTCCGCTCTCTTTTTGCGGAGCATCACCCCAGGGCAAATGCTTTACGGGAGGTAAAAGTCAAAATATTTAACTATCTGGGATAGCACAGGGGTGATGATACCATCAATCAGAATGGATGCTTGACAGGCTCCTACTAGGCCAGAGATTCTTTCTTTTTGTGCCTAGATGGAAAGGAAACCTGGAGATTTGCCAGGATGGTCAAGGGAGACCAGTGCAAGGGGGATGCTTGAGGAACGGCTTGCTGTGTTGTATAGAAACATTCCAATATTTTCAGTCTGTACAGCCATTCCAGCGCATCCCCGCAGAATATCAGCCTTGTGTTTACTTCACATTTTTGTTCATACTTTTGAATCTGGATCCCCTATCTCTAGAACACAAGCTCTACAAACACTGGAGCTCTATCTTATTCATTCATGTAACTTCATGTTACATGAATATTCATGTAATTCATCCTTCCAGACAGTAGGTACACTATAAATATCTGTTGAAAGAATGAATAAAGGAACGCTATGTCACAGATTTACATGATTCAAGAAAAAAAATCTCTCGGAATTTAGCATTTCTTTCCTAAACATTATAGGTATATGGCTCATAAAAATCTATTTGTAGTTACTCAATACTATTTTCTAATATTTGAGAACAATATTTTCTATTTTAGTCGTAT
The DNA here is from genome assembly GCF_922984935.1 of Meles meles. Classification (NCBI taxonomy): domain Eukaryota; kingdom Metazoa; phylum Chordata; class Mammalia; order Carnivora; family Mustelidae; genus Meles; species Meles meles. The sequence goes on from NC_060077.1 coordinate 52,805,767, forward strand.
AAGGAATTGTCAATTCTATGCACATCTGAATTCGAAAAGGATTGATAGGCAACATTTAACACAACATTCCGGGGCGCACCTGGCTGGCTCAGTCCATAGAGTATGTGACTTTTGATATGGGGTTTGTGAGTTGGAGTCCCATGTTGGGTGTGGAGATTATTTACAAATAAAATCTTAAAAAATATATAGCATTCCGGGACGCCTGGGTGGCTCAGTGGGTTAAGCCGCTGCCTTCGGCTCGGGTCATGATCCCGGGGTCCTGGGATCGAGTCCCGCATGGTCTCCTTGCTCGGCAGGGAGCCTGCTTCTCTCTCCACCTCTGCCTGCCTGTGTGCTCTCTCTCTCTCTCCTTCTCTCTGACAAATAAATAAAATAAAAAAAAATTAAAAAAAAATATATAGCATTCCATTGTTAAAATGTTTGGGACCCACAACTTATGCATAGATGTTTATTTAGAAATCATAGGTGTGTTCAACTAATCAGATATGTGATATATGTTGGTATCTTCTACTATTGTGTAAAAACCATGTCAAAATAGAAATATTAAAATATGAGATAAAGATGAATTGAGAGATATTCTATATTATATTTTATTCATTTCTGTACTGTTTTCATATTTAAAACACTATTAATCGATACCTAACAATAGTGACTTTTAGTGCTAACAATATTATTTACTTTTTCCTTTTTCTGAAAAATATTGCTGTAAAACTTTGTGACACAACTGAACAAAATTTCTGGTGTAAGTTAACTTAGTTTGCTTTCATTGCTCTCATAGCTGAAAATGATAACCTTGCACTGACATAAAGATCCAAATACAAAAAGAAATCACCAGTGACACTTATTAAATCATAGTATTTATTTTAAAATTTCATCTATATAAGCAATTATGGAAAGGATTTTCTTGAAATTCAGCTTGTCAATTTCTATCTTCCCTAATGTCCATTGACTATTTGTTCAAACAACCTGGAACAGGTTAAATGGTTATATTTTGATCAAATGGGTTTAAACCCTTCTGAAAATCCTCACTTTAAAAATCTGTTTTTTAGTGGTTTCATACTGACTCATAAATGATGATATCTTTGGTGAATTTTGGAGATTAATAACCTAAGGAGGCAACCTTCTCCATAAAACTGTTTTCAAAAAGGTTTCTTCACAGAATGGGTAGTTTTGGAAACAACTTACTTTTTTGTCATTTTAAAACATTGCTTTTACCTTGAATGGACAAATTAATTTTTCTCTAAATATCTTCTAGGTACAATATAATGGGATTCAGGACATGCTACCCCAAAATATGGCTCATTGGCATACATTAAGTATCAAGCTGTTGGAATTTAAAAAACAAAACAAAACCCCAAAACCCAGCAGAAACAGTAAAGTCACTCTGAGCACCTCCCAACTTCTCTGTCCTTCATCCCTCAAAGAGGTCACAAAACCTCCATGTGAAAGGTCCCCTCCCTATGCCAGGAGAAGAGAAAACATTGTTATCACCAGAAATGGAGCGAGGGGCCCAAGAACTCTGCACAACCAAACCTTTTAAAACTAACTCTTATCTTCCTACTTACTTCACCATTTACCACTCCTGCTCAAATAAATCCTTTGTCTTGCCAATTCTTTGCAAATTTATTGTTTCTTTGTTTAAAAGGTAAAAGGTTTTGCTCTGGTCATGCCTTTGAGTCTTCATTCTCTTGTGAAGTTTCCATGTAACATGTGGCAGTTGGCTGGAATGTACACGCTTTCCTCCTGTTAACTCTGTCTTTGTCAGTTGAAGTTTTAGAACCCCAGGAACCTTAGGTGGGTTAGGAAAATACTTTCTTCCCCTGCAGATACTATTGGCCGCCCCAAACTTGAAATAATTGCCTTATGTAACTTTACATACTCACACCTTATCTTCTCACAGTGTTGTAAAGATACCATGATTTAGGTTGGTAGAATTAGGAAGCCCTAGAAACTGGCATAGATAATCTGTAGTATGCTGCCACCAGTTGCTGGAGGGGAGTGGCTGAGCAACTGGGTGCCGCCAACATCTTCCAGCCCCTTCCTCCCTCTGTGAAACTTGAGCAAGGAGGTGATAGTGACTCTCTGACAGACAAAGTTTCAGTTAGGATCATCAAGGTCAGTGTATTAATTAAATTAGATGAAGCTTCATTCTTCCATCCTGTTCAGGAAAGAAATTAAAATGGAATTTCTAGCAGTTACTTCCCATACCCCAAAGGAACAGTTTGCCTGTACTTCTGTGAGTATACACCCCACTGTGGAGGTAGCCATCTGGAGTCTAAAGATACAGTTGCCATTTATCACTACTAAATATTATGACTTTGGGAAATTCGAATTTCCCAAAGATTCTCTTTCTTCGGAAATTATATCCACTTGATAAAATTAAACATTCACTTTTTTTTTTCTCTCCAAAATGTTAGCTAGACAATCCTCCTTTGTATAAGGAAAAACAAACAAACAAACAAATTCAGACCTATATTTTTAGATTAATATGTAATATTAATCAACTTCATTAGCTCCAGGTTGCTTATGCAGCTTTCATTAAAAAAAAACAAAACTTTAAGGAAGACTACTTTAGATGGAGATTAGAAACTATACATACTAGTGTCAACTTTTATATTCTATTCTGACTTAAGTTTATTCTTCTAATATCTCTTCTTCACTTTACCAAGCATTAAAATTTTCAGTGTCGGGGCACCTGGGTGGCTCAGTGGGTTAAAGCCTCTGCCTTCGGCTCAGGTCATGGTCCCAGAGTCCTGGGATCGAGCCCCACATCGGGCTCTCCACTCAGTGGGGAGCCTGCTTCCCCCCTCTCTCTGCCTGCCTCTTTGCCTGCTTGTCATCTCTGTCAAATAAATAAATAAAATCTTAAAAAAAAAATAATACATTAAAAAAATTTTTCAGTGTCAAAAAATAAAATGAAAGAAAATTTTCAGTGTCATCACACAAGATAGTAACATGAGCATCTAAATATGGATTCTAGCTATATCTTTTGTTACTTTTAGCCTCTGATGCTTCAATATTTTCAAATCGATTTTTTAAATTTATAAATTTATGTATTTCATCTGTGTTAAGTGTCATGGTAACTTCCATATTTTATTAAGGATGGCTAAGATCGTAGGTACAAAAATATCTCAGGTAGTGACTAGGTAGGATCCCTCCTCTTCTTTCAGAGCTTCCCCAGGAATGAGAAGAGGAAGCTGTTTAATTGACGGGTGGTTGTAAGCCTCCAGACTTACTTGAAGGAAATACTTGAAGGCAGATGAGTTTTACAGCTTGTTTTTTAACATACTGGCAAAGGGGCGATGGCAAGGGTCGTGTTTCCTACTTGGCTCTGCGTAAATTGGATCCTCTTGTAAACAACTTTTCTGTGCAATTGGGAGTGGGCAGTGAGTTAGAGAAGTAACAGGGCAAACATATTCTGCAGTTTGGAGCAGTACTGTGGGACTTTCACTTAAGACCTTCAGCAAGCAAAACTAAACTACAACTTTTTCTGAAGAACTCAACTAAACTCACATTTTCCCCTTGACTATTTACATAAAACATGCCCATGACAGGTAAAAATCTGAAAAAAAGTATTTCTGCTTTTATCAGTGCGTGTACACACACATACTCTTGTGTGTGCATGCCTGTGGGGGAGGGATGTTTATGTATTTAATGAGAAACTTATTTTTCTAAAGTGGTTTATACAATCCAAGCCAAGACAAGCATGAGTTAGCAAATTTATCTTCCACCACCAAAGAAGACAATGTACAAAAATGAAAGCCACACATTACACTTTGCCTACTTCATTGAGTTTGTTTTTGGTTTTACTATTTTAGGATTCTAGTTTGTCCTATGCCCAACCCAGGACTTGCCTTGGAATCTCTGCCTATTTAAAAATTATTTGAGGTAGCAGTGGCAAGCCAGAAAGAGGGAATATTTTTCAAATCCCTGCTTAGGATTTTGCAAGGCTTTATACAATTTTGCCTCAACAATATGAACCCAAAAGGTGAAGTACACCAAAAGTGATGGGTCAGCAAGGAAGTAACTCCTGGAGGTCTGTATCATGCTGCTTCCATTCCCTGCTTAAGCATTGATGGAATCTAAACTCACTTTGAACTTTGCCCATTTCCCAAGGATCTGACCAGGTTTTCATTTTTGATTCACTTTATTATATTTATTTGACCTTTACTATTACATACAAAACAGCTGCAGACATTTGCCTAGGGAAGTGACATAGCACTAGCATAATTGGAAAAGTTAGACTCTCTTCCATCCCAGACAAAGCATTAGGCCTTTGGATATAATGAGAGTCTAAGAAGGGAAGCTCAAATATATGAGAGAATTAAAAATTAAGTAAAAAGAGGACTGCAGTGGGGGTTAATAGATCAAAGAATTAGGGAAGATGTTTTGATTCATTCCAGGGAATGAAGGCCGGGTTCGTGGGATCTACCCAACAGTAGGTGCTATAGCAAAGAATCTATAAAAATACATAAATAATATGGGAGAAACATAAAATTAAGTACAAACTAATTTGGGGAACTCTACTTATAAGGACTAAAATGGCCTTCAAAATGTCAGTTCAGGCTTTGTAATAGTTAACAATAAACTTCATTAAGTTGTTTAATCTCTCTGTTCTCTAATTCTGATCCTTGCTTTTAAAATAGTATTCATTGCTTTTAGATCATAATGGCACATCTCCAAGGATAAAATAAAAGATGTGACAGAACTTTATATATAAAATTGTTGAGTTCAGTAAAAGTGCATGTAATCTTCGGAGAACCCAAATACTTGAAGGAAAGATAAGGAATATATATATATATATATTTAAGTCTCTGTTCTCCTAACTAGGTTTTTGAGATATCTGTGCTTAAAATGAAGCATATTACTTCTCGTATCTTAAGTACCTTATTGAGTCTTTTTAAGTTAAATCACATTAAATTTTTACAAAATTTTGTAATATTTTTCAACATATTAGAAAGGACCTCTCCTAAAGGTGGAGCAGTCACAATGGCAGAAGAAATAACAGATCCTCAAAAGTAAAAGCATTAAAAACTTAAACAAAAGGCATGGAAATGTACAACACAGAGATAAATAACTGTGTTTGAAACATTGATGGGAATCACTAAAAATATTAAAATTCTACATAGCATTCTTCTTTAAGAAAATGTTAGAAATGTGTAACATATTGGCATTGATAATAATCATGATTTTTAAGTGACAGTTGAGTTTTTTATTATTTTTTATCTTCTGAGAGATTCAAGTATGTTGACCTCAATTCTTAGTGGTTGTATGAGTAATGAACTATCACAGAATTATTAAAATAGTCAATTATCCCCGTAAATCTTATATGTGTGGATTATCTATGACAAATTCCTAAATGTGAATCAGGTTTTATATCAGCACCTAGAATTTTTATAACCTCCTCTTCCCCCTTATTCAAATAAAATGCATTCAGGAATGTAAACCTGCCTTAATATTAATCAAATATATTTAAAGGAAGTCAGCTGCCTATGCAAATATGTGACTTTATTACTCTCTTTAAGTGATTGAAAACTGATTTTACCAACAATGGAAGCATCCTTCTCTATATGGGGAGTTCTGACCCCAGTGGAGTCCAAATTAGTCATCACATAAGCTACAAACCATTTGTTGCAAGTCATATTCATGTTCCTGTTCAGTCTTCTCCACATGGGCTCAGTTACCTCCCAAAGGAGTGGTCAAGACAGGATCCTCCTGGACACAATGATGAAAAGGCTTCTGTGTCAGCTATGTGGGAGCTCGATGTCCTCCTCACTTATGGGCTATCATCAGCAACCATCAGATATTAGGGCAGTGGTCATATTTTGAACTTCTCACATCTGTTCATCCAAACATTACATTAGTAGCTTAGGGTCACAGCTGTAGAAATGATCTAACTTAAGATTTGCTAGACTTCAAAGCCTATGTTCTTTCTATTATTCAAATGTGAGACTTTTTCCTGATGAGGCTGTAGAACAGTCTATGTGCTTAATGCTGGGAAGTGGAGACTCAGACCCAACTATGCCTTGCTTTATGTGAACATCCCAGTAAGGTGAAGACGGGATGGGAAATGCTGTTAGGAGAAAAAATGAAACATATGAATAATGATTAATTTTAAGGAAGTAGAATAAAAGAAATATAAAAATGAGAACTCTCATTATTTCCTTTATTATTTCTCTCATAGAATGACTGCATGTAAGGTAAAATGTAAATAATGCTGGAGTGTCTCTAGAGAAAAACCACACTGTAAGTACAATTTATGATGAAATGAATGAAATGTAATCTTAATTTTCTCAGAAAAATTATATTAAGTATAGTGAAGTTAAAATTATCTTCTAGTAAATTGCAACTTATATAGACTCACAACATACTTCAAATACAGATCTTCTTCATCTTGTGATGGGGTTATCATAAGCTGAAAATATCATAAGTCAAAAATGTGTTCAATATATTTGATTTACCAAACATCATAGTTTGGCCTAGCCTACCTTAAATGTTCTCAGAGCACTTACATTATCCAGCAGTTGGGCAAAATCATGTAACACAAAGCCTTTTTTGTAATAAAATGTTGAATATACCTCATGTAACTTACTGAAAACCGTACTGAAAGGGCAGGAACAGAGTGTGTGCATCCAGAACAGTTATAAGTGTATCATTGATCACCTCACGTTCTCAGGGCTGACTGAGAGCTGTGGTATCACAGGATATGGTGCCGGCTACCAACGGCCCAGAGAAAGAGCAGAATTCAGAATTTGAAGTATGGTCTCTACTGAGTGCATATTGGTTTCAAACCATCATAAAGTACAAAAATAAATAAATAAATAAATAAATAAATAATAATCACAGGTTGAACCATTGTTAAGTCAGAGACCATGTCTATACAAATACCTCATAGATATAGGTTATGTTTGAAAACACAGCAATAATTATTATTTTTTTTTTAAAAATCATAACAAGAATTTATTGAACAGGGGTACCTGGGTGACTCAATCATTAAACATCTGTCTTTGGCTCAGGTCATGATCCCAGGGTCCTGGGATTGAACCCCACATTGGGCTCCCTGCTCAGCCAGAAGCCTGCTTTCCCTCTTCCACTCCCCCTGCTTGTGTTCCCTCTCTCAGTGTCAAATAAATAAATAAAATCTTAAAAAAAAAAGAATTAACTGAATAATGTTTACCTGTTAAACACTTTTAAGAACTTTATATGATCTTTCATTTAATTCTCATGATGGTCAAATTAAGCAGGTACTTTTAGTACTATCTTTTTACATGTGATGAAAATGAGATATATATGGACAACTTACCTAGGTTCTCCACAGATTATATGGAACACATTCAGAATTTGAACCCAGATCTGTCAGATTTCAGGACCTGTAGTCTTTATATTTTAAGATAAATTATATTTTATATACATTACTAAAGTCTTATTCTATAACATCAAAATATGAGTTAAGAATGTGATACTATGGATGTGGTAGGTACTCAAAAAATAGTTGCTTAATAAGTGTTTGAATGAAGAGGCATTAACCTCTTAAGAATATCAAACTTCAGGGGCACCTGAAGTGTGTCTCAGTCAGTTGAGCAACGGACTCTTGATTTCAGCTCAGGTGATGATCTCAGGGTTGTTGAGATCGAGCCCTGCATTGCACTCTGCACTCAGCGTGGAGTCTGCTTGAGATTCTCTCTCTACCTCTCCTTCTGACCTACCCCTGTTCACACACACAATACCTCTCTAAAATAAATTAAAAAAAACTTTTGAAAAATCAAAGTTTATATGACAAATACAATGGTACCTCTATGAATAATAACAATTTATACATCCTTCAAGTTTCTGAACTGCTTATCATACATTTAATCTTACTTATTCATGACCACATCCCTGTGAAGTGAGCATTTGTATTCTCATTCCACTTCACTGATGAAAAAACTGAAGCTCAATTTTATTATGAAGTTACTACATTATCGCATGGCAGAATCAGAACTTGAGTCAACATCCTATGACAACACATCTAATCCACATTCTAGTATACACACTGGCCTTGGGAATCAATGGCACCAAATGTATCACCTTCCTCTTTCCTGATTTCTGATTTTTCTGAACATATATATTTTAGAAGCAAAAAGAAAAAAAAAAATCTTTTTACCTCCCATTAGAATTCTATGCAATCACTTTATTTTATAATCCTAGCCATTATATCATTGCTGTGTGAGTCCTTCTCCACTGCCTAGAAGCCCAAAGCTATTCTGGGACTATGTTCCTGCTCTATATATAGGCCATTCCTTTGAAAATTAGATGAGTGGTAACCTTATTAATATTTCATATTCTCAATCCTGCTTGAATTGATAATGTTGCAGTAATTTTAGTGTGAAATAATGTAACATAATATGCATAGGGAGTAAAGTAGTCCTGTCAGAGAATTAATAAAACTTAGTTGGGAGAGGAAAAAAATTCTCACTTTTTTAACCCCAATTCAGGAGGCTTTAGCCTTTCTCTCTGCCCTATGCAAGCTGCCACATTACTAAATAAAGCATCTTTTTGTGCTGGAGTGTAAAGAAAAGCTAGCATCACTATTCTCCACAGCTGAATATAGAATTGCTGTGTCCTATGTATCCTCACAGAAGTGCACTGGAATTCACAAACCAAGGTAGAGTTGGTGGAAACCCAAGCTTAGGGCTGTGTCAGCAGGACACGGCTCCTTCAGTGGAGCTGGCTACGTTGAAGGGCAAGCACACCCATACGTACATCACTTAGGACTAAAAATATCAATGTCCTTGGTTCTCTAGATATGGAGGTGCCAACTCCCAGTGAACAGAGGGGACGAGCTCTCTTCTGATGTGAAGAGGTGTACACTATACAATCCTGGTTGGATTCACCCTTCCCCCGCTCCAGCACTGTGTCCTACTCCTGTGAGCTCATTTAAACCATCAGAGGGGTAACTTCCTCTACTTTCTGTTTTCATTTCTCATCATCCTGACTTTCTGCTTTCCTGGTTCCTGTTTCTTTGGTAGACACCAACTTCTGATCCCTCCCCAATTTTTGGTTAACTTTTTGCCTTCTCTTACCTGGCATATTGATCTTGAACTTCATTTTATTCTTACTTCTGGATAGTCCATTAATTTGTGAGTTATTTTGCAGCTTTAGGCAAAAAGAATTGCCTCTGTCAAGCCTGTCCACTCAGCGTAATACCTCTTGCAGAGCTAGCTCCTAATGTCCAGCAGGAGAAGTGGTGGTCTTCTCCAGTTAGAAAATAACATGAAACTTTTTAAAGAGTTGAAAAAACATACTAATTTTTAAAGTTTTTATTTTAAGTCCTCAGAAGGTGTGGATAAATTTGGTTTGCAGATATTTTATTACTTTTATGAAATTCTCATTGTGGGTGGAAAATGTTTATTCTTTCCCTGATTATTTCTTAATGAAGTCCCAAGCATTAAAAAAAAAAAAGGCAAACTTAAAGATGACTTACCACTAATATGTAGCTAATTTTATACATAAAAGAGTTTAGAAAATAAAATACACAAATCATTGTTCCTCCAGCTATCTAAATTTACAGACCCTCTTTTTCGCATAGTATCTCAGAATCTGCTTGGAAATATACTAATTGATTCATTCAAAAGAACCAAAAACAGATCAAAGGATACATTTAGCTTGAGTATGGCTCAAGCTCAAATTTCTGTGATATGTTTCCATGCTTCAAATAAATAACAGTCATTAACAATGAATTTTAAAGCCTTTTTAAATAAAAGTATCTATTTTGACTTGATCGTGCTCTGATATTCACTTTCACCCCACTCATGCTTTAGTTTATTTAAGTCTCTCATGTTTATAAGCTTATCATATATTTCTGAGTGATATTGTTCATGTTCAATTTTATGACATGATACTTACTATTTTCTAAATATTGAAATATTGTATGTGTCATCAAACTCCACATATTTCAATGTTAACCCACATTTGAACTTTTGGATGCCAGAAGAGAGAGGAAGGGGGAGAAAAGAGTAACTTCAATAAACTGAGGAACACAGTCAACCAGAGAGCAGCTCTGAGCTCCAATGAGGCAATGACAGGAAGACTGAAAGGCCACCTGACTTCCAAGGATCTCCAAGGCAGATACACTGGATGGCTACAGGATTCTTCAGTAGAACAAGGTGATTCCACAAAGGGGGTTCCCAGTTTCCCCCTTTAAGATATTAATTTGTAAAATTATTTTAGGGATGTAATTTTGGTGTCTCACCTTAGAAGAGCTCATTTCATTAGAGTTCTCTAATTTCTGTCAAGGTCTTCTGAATATTTGGGAATGTCTTAAGCTCAACTTAGAAGTAGTCATAAAGACCCATTGTCCTAAACATTTGAAAGAACTGATATGCTGCCCCAAGTTTCTCCCATTACCAAGTATGACTTAACCATTGGAGAGAGAAGATTATGCAGGGTGACATGGAGAGATGAGGATAGCTTTCCAAACTATATAATGTTTTTCATCATTTTTTAAAAAAATATTTATTTATTTTAGAAAGACAGAGTACATGAGCAGAGGAAGAACCAGAGGGAGACGGAGAGAACCAGACTCCCTGCTGGGCATGGAGCCTGATGCAGGGCTCAATATCATGACCTTGAGATCATGACCTGAGTCAAAATTGGAGTCGGACACTCAACAGACTAGCCAAACAGGCACCCCAGTGCTTTTCATTGTTGCATTTAATCAGGGGGTTAAAATAAACAGCAATTTTCTACTACTTGTAACTAGGGGAGCATTTTTTGAGAATTTTTCTCCTTTATGCTCCTGGCTTTCTTGTGGGTGATGAACCCATGTGCCTGAATCTGGCCAATGTGGCATGCCAGACCATTTAATTGCTAATGTGAAACCATCCAAATTTATCTTTTTCTTTCTTCTAAGGACCGGCCAAATTTCAAATAATGGTTCTTCCATATGCCTGGGTCCTCCACTAGGGGCAAACCGTACAGAGAGATCCCTAGTCAACCCACGATGAACATGTATCATGAGTGATAAATAACTCCTTGTTGTGTTAAGACACTGAGAATTGGGTTTGTGAGGGCTGCTTCATACCTTCATCTATCCTAACTGACAGAGCACGTAACTCAAACATTCCAATGCACTTTTAAAGTTGCAATTTTATCCTTTAAAATGCTTTAACAGAGCAACATTGTTCATTTTCTAGTACCTGAATACTGTAAAGATAGTTTCAATGGTTAAATGTTTTCCTAATCATGGATGAAAGATCATGGGTTTTAACGATCTGTAGGGTTTATCCTGAACTTTTACAAAGCACAATGACATTAAACATCAATCACATGGTAATTTGCAATTATCATTGGACTGTTATTGTGTCTGTATTAGAGGCAAAAACTTCAAATACATGCGAGAAATCATTTTTGCATTCTAATACTACTATGCTTGTATGCTCAAAAATAAACTTGGGAGTTGATAAATTCCACTGGGAAGTAGTCATTAAAATACATGAGTACAGGCTGCAGGTTCAGGATTTTGACACAAGTTCATTTGTTTTTTCATGTATCACTATGTTTCAGAGCATGTTAAATATAGTTTGGTGTATGCATGAAATGCCGAGAACAGGGACATTTCGGTCAGGCAGGTATGGATGGTTCTGCAGTTTTACCTCCACACTTGATTCCACTGATGATGAAAATCACTTAATGAGGTTGCATTTCTATGTGGAGAAGAGCCACGTCTCTGGCAAGCACTTTGTTATGTCTGAAATCTCCCCAGGTAGGTTTCTTCTTCCAAATCATACCCACCTCTTCTCCCATCTATTATATTTGGGAGTGAAGAAATAAGTACAGCTAAACAATTCCCATCTTACTCTAAATTTAGGAATTTAAAATTCAATCTTGCAATTTTATCTTTTGAAAGGAATCATGCCCTGTGAATCTCACTTTCTTCCAGAACCTCAGGAACTGCTCTGGCTTATTTAATGTCTGCTTTCTAAAATCAAGTGACCTTCCTCTCTTTAGTTATATGAAGGTGTCTTGTGCAAATCATGGTGGAGACCAGAATGTAGTGGGGAATAAAAGGACTGAAGATTAAAAGCATCAGATTTTGTGACACAGAAAATCAGCTATAATTTAATGGGAGAAAAGTTGAAGTACAAGGTTAAAAGAGCAAGAGCTAATCACACCCTGAAAAGCAAAGATCGAGAATCCTGTTGGTTAAATTAATATTTAGAAGTCTAACACACAAATGAGTTTGGCACAGTAGCTGTAAATTTGTTTAATTGGATCCTCTAAATATTAACATTCTGAGAGCTTCTGAAGAACTAGCGAGATGCCAGGCACAATGAGGCCTTGGGAAGTGCTGACTCATGCCAGTCCATCAGTGTATTCCTTGTGAAGATAAAAGAAAAAAGGGGAAAAGAAGAAAGTCTGACATTTCATTTTCCAAGTGAGAGAAATCATATATGTTATCCTCATTTCATACAAATTTCTAAAAGGTTCTGATTTGTGATGTGTTGTGCACTGTAATGGGAGAGGGAAATTAAGGGCATGCCATGTGCTTTATAAAAGGAATTTCAGAAGGAAGAAATGCTGATTTGTGGGGGACTGACCAATATTAAGATGATATTTCAAAATGTCCTTTTATGCAAAGGCAAAATGTTGGTAGGGTTTCTTGCTTCCGTGACTATAGGACTCTGTTGTGTGTAACTTGCAGTGGCTGCTATTGCCATAGGAAAGGCAGGCTCCTTTGTGGCATGTCTAATAGAATAGAAATCATCATGATAGAAATGGCAGAGCCTGATACAGAGAGCAGGGTTGTAAGTCACATGCATCTACTAGGAAATTTTATTATGAGAGCCACCAGGAACCATAGAAAATATGCGGGCTTTTAAAAGGCTTTTGCGCAGAAGTGTGTCTGGCATTTCTATGAAGATATTCCTGATCACATCTCAAGATATTTCTCATATCTTAAGATGTCCCTCAGAGATGTGATCTTTGAGATATGGTGAGTGAATCCTGAGCCACTCAATGGATCTGGTCCTGTTAGATGTGATAGGTGTGGTAATTTGTTACATGGTCTACCATTGTTAATGCTCCCCTGTCCCACTACTCTTCTCTCTAGAAGGTCAGGTCTCCCTACTGTGTTGAACTCACACATTGCCATTCTACTTATTTGAGCCAATGAATCCCGAGTTGGTGAAATGGATCACTGTCAATATCTTGGAGTGAAAAAAATGTCAGAGTCTCAGCCAACCCTAGGTGCATGAAAAATAAATGTATTTGGGGGGGGGCACCTGGGTGGTTCAGTGGATTAAAGCCTCTGCCTTTGGCTCAGGTCATGATCTCAAGGTCCTGGGATGGAGTCCTGCATCGGGCTCTCTGCTCAGTGGGGAGCCTGCTTCCTCCCTCTCTCTCTGCCTGCCTCTCTGCTTACTTGTGATCTCTATCAAATAAATAAATAAAATCTTTTAAAAAAGAAATAAATGTATTTTTATTGTAAATAATATTGTTGGAACTTATAAAAGAGAAGGAAATCTTGCCATTTGTGGCAACATGAATAGACCTTAAGAGCATTATGCTAAGTGAAATAAGACAGAGGGAGACAAAAACTGCATAGTTTCCCTTATGTGTAGATTTTAGGAATGAACAAACAAACAACATCAGTGACAAAATCCAAACTCATAAATACAAAGTACAGAAAACATATTGGTGGTTGGCAAGAAGGAGCAGGAATGTATGAGGGTGGTCAAAAAGTACAAACTTCCAGTAGCAAAATAAATGAATCCTGGAGATGTACAGCACAGTGACTATAATGAGTAGTGCTCAGAGAGTAGATCTTCAGAGTTCTCATTACAAGAAAAACATTTCCAACTATGTATGGTGATGGGTATTAACTAGACTTACTGTGGTGATAATTTCATAATATCAAATCATTATACTGTACACCTAAAAGTAAAACAATGTAATGTGTTAATTTTATCTCAGTTTAAATTTTTTTCCCATAGAAACAAAGGCTTCAGAAACAAACTGAGCATTGCTGGAGGGGAGGGGGGTGGGTGGATGGGGTGGCTGGGTGATGGACACTGGGGAGGGTATGTGTTGTTGTGAGTGCTGTGGTTGTGTAAGACTAATGAATCACAGACCTGCACCCCTGAAACAAATAATACATTCTATGTTAATAAAAATATATTTTTTAGAACTCACAGGGTGGGTTATGTGACTTTGGGTGTGTCAGGAGAGTAAGTTCAGGTCCTAATGAAGAGGCCGGGAGAGAAGAGCACGGGCTGAGATGCTGAGCATCCTGATTGGCTCAGAGACTGGCCAATCAGGAAAGAACCTCTGAAGCCACGCCCATTCTTCCCAGATTCCTAAGGAAGAGTCTTGGGAGCGTTCTGGGCTTGGCAAGAAAGTCATGGTATAAGAAACACGTCCTGCTCCAGGTGCCAGAGGCCCCTCGTCTCAGATTCCTCCATAAGAAGTTTGGCTCCTTCAGAGTTACCGAGTGACACAGCCCCTCACCCAGAGGATCTGCCAGGTGCTGTGGAGGGACTTCCGATGCCAGAATGGAGTTGAACTGCGGCCTCCAGCCACAAATCTACAGCCTTACAGGAACCCAAAAGGGCCCCAGACAGAGTGGCTTCTGGTGAGGAATGCTGGACCCCCAGTCCTACTTCTGCTAAGGTCCAAGGCTACAGCAACCTAAACCTAAAAGAGGACGGGCCATAGCCCATCCCCAAGGCCAGGTGACCCTTCCAGGAGCTGTGTGCAACCGGCTTATCACCGCAGCCTAACCCGCCTACTCCGCGGGGAAATCCAGAAATCAACAGCAGAAATGGGATGGTGCTGCAACAACGAATCTACGCCATGGGGCCATTGCCTTGGAAATGGGGCTTCGGCAGTGACAAAAAGTATTATGTGAAGCTCTAAAAATGGCTATTCATGTTACACTGTGGGAAATCATTAAAAAAAAAACTATTGCCCGAGATAAAGTAAAAGGTAGATAACATCCGTAATGAGCTTATTTAGATTTAAAAGAAAAAAAAAAAGTAGAAAAAGAGACTGCTTATAATGTGAATTCGTTTCTATTTGAAAAAAAATTTTTTTAAAGGTAATACAACAAAGAGGTGATCTCAGGAAATGAACAAAGATTGGCCTGTTTACAAAAAGGAATAAAAGGGCATTTTGACAGTTCAGAAATTCAGGGACATGCAAGTGCCATTGATTCTCATGAAACCAGTATAAGGTAAAATTGAGGGCTCTTTGAGTGACAGCCTCAGGCAAGGACAAAATCAAGATTTTGCCCCATGCAGCCTTAGCTAAGTTCATAAATGAGTGACATGGAATTCAGGGAAGGATTTCAGGTGGCTGGAGAAACAATGGCTTAGGGAACAGAGGTTCTCCCAAGGAAGCCTTTCAGGCTTAAGTTATTCACAATTAAATGTATAGAAAGGGACATGAGTGCTCCAACATGGAAGTCACGAAAGGAATCGAATATTAAATATCCAATTATACTGGAAATTTTTATCGATTACATTATGTTTACTGAGTATTATCACCTATCTGTTCCACTATTGAATATTCTGAATATATCTGAATATTGAATATTGTATGTGTGCATGCACATATGTGTACTGCAGTGGATGGTCCGGCAGCCCATCCTTCTGGTTCTGAGGTCTCTGAAACAGGAAGAGCCATAGTGATGTCACTCAGAGATCCTGGTCTTTGAACTCAAAGCAGACACGGCATGGGGCTATTGTGTTGTTTTGCTGAGTCAGAGGAAGGAAAGCTAATATTAGTGATTGCCTCTGTTGCCTATCATTTACTCATCATGGCAAAGACAAGAGATATATAATATGGTTTATTTGAAAATATTATCTAATTAAGAAGAAAAAGTTAATTTTGAAGGTTTCTGTGATACAGATTTTTAAGCAATCAGTAACTCCAGAAAGACATATTATCTGGGTTAGTGGGTAATTTTCTCACTCTTTTTGATGCCAGATAATAGTTAATTCCACTTCACTTGTTTTTGAATGCTCCTGCTTTATTAATTAAAGATTGCTTTGTTGTATTTCAAGATTTTCGCCCTGGACTACCTAGTTATAAGAACTCAGTGATCAAGAACCGGGACTCTGAGAAATACTAGTCTTGAGCAATAGAACCATATGAATTCTTGGTTTCTAAACCAACTGATGGCATCGTGTTACACAAATGTTGTGAGTGTATTGAGACAATGTTTCATTTCTGACATCAGAGACTTGACACATAAGTGAATTTTAGAAGAACTATAACTTACTGCAAATTGTGCTTTTTTGGTGGTCTTCTTGAAATGGGAGAAAATGGGTTTTGTCTTTGACTCTCCCCCCTCCAAAACTTGGGAACTGGACAGTTCCACTCACATAAAACTATTTGAGAATGTCAACAGAATATTTGCTAACTAACAGCAAGTAAATGATCAGAGAAGGGATAAATCAACATATAATCCATATAAAATATATAAACATGATAAATCACCGATTAAGAAGTGACTCGTGAAAAAGCTAAATTATAAAGGATGAATAAGATCCCATGGGAATGGAAGCAGCTCTTCAATTAACAATACCATGCATCAAAACATGTGACAGGCATGAGCACAGTAGGAGAAAAATTCTGCAGATCCTAGTTATCTAGGGTTAAATGGCCTAGGATATGCTTAGCACCAGATAAAAATTAAACTTTTATCATTACAGGATAATATTAATTTTGCAAACTTTCAGACTTTAAGGGAGCATCAAAACAGAGTCTCACATATATCTACCAGGCCAACTATAGTAATGCTATGTATGGAGAGAGCAAGACCAAGTTCCTTTCAATCTCATCAGTATGAAAATTATCTAATTAGGTAGCTACTTTTCTGAATTCCCTGAGCAAATACTTACATCCTAATTTATAGAGCCCTGGGGTCACACAGAGCTATCAATCACACAGGAGGCAACGGGAATAAATCTCCTAAAGTGGTACAGTGTGGGAACTAATTCTGAACAAGAAATGAAGATTTTTGATGTGTGGGGGGAGAGGGAGGGGAAGACTAAAACTGACAGATGCCTGAGAATATTAAATACAAGTAATACAAATAATGACTGATGCTTACAATGTACAAGAGACTCTTTTAAATTCTTCCCACCTGGCAAGGGATGCTATGTTTTATTCACATTGTATGGATGAGAAAACTGGAGCACAGAGAGATTAATTACTTTGCTCAAATTCTCAAGTTAACAACTATGGAAGAGGGACCTGAATCCATGTCTATCAGATTACGATATCCTTGCTTTAAACCCCTATGAAACACTGTTTTCCTATAGTCTTGACTCTTTCTCATCTGACTTCCGAAGTAGGGCCAACATATTTCTGAATTATTATCATGCATCACTTATAGCTTCCATTTTGAAAAGGATACTGGGTAACTTTAATTTTAATTTTAGCTGTCTGACTCTTTTCTGGGTTTCTAGAACTTTGTCAAGGAATAATATACAACCAGTTAATGACTATCTTATACTGGTAGCTTCATACACCTACATGGATATAATGCTAGGCTCTGTAGCTTTACTTAATGTCAATAAGCATTAAAATTATTTTAATTTTCCATTTATGTGCATGATGGCAGGTTTTTAAAAGCTTTTTTTTTTTTTTTTTTTAAGTTAAGTTTTCAAGTGGCCACATGGTTAATGAAAGAAGTGAACTGGAACTAGAAACCAGAACTTCTCTATTATGGACTATTGCTTTTTTTCCTATACAGTATGTTTCTGCCATGCCCCATGATCAAATACTCCTTACTTCTCACCCACAATGCTTCGAAGGTGAGCTCTTTGGGTATAACCAATGTAGTGACCTCTTACAGGTATCCTATAATAAAATGTAGAGAACCTGTTCCTTACCTATTTTTAGGAGACTTATAACCATTCCTTGAGATGATTGTTGGGTGAACATTAATGTATGAAAACCAAAATATACCTATGGCAGTGTACACCTTATAATATGTATATTACAGGGCACCAATGTAGAAGTTAGCAAGGTGTTTCCTTTTCCCCTTTAACACTGTGAAGCAATACGCAATTGCTACTGTAAAATGTGGGGAAGATGGCATAGCTTCTAAGTGCTGTTTTGTTTTCAATTTCCCGAGTTCTTATATATTCAAACTTCTAAGTGCGTCATTCGCCGCCTCCAGAAGGCTTGTTTGTTTTTTTTACCACATTTCACATTACCCTCAAGTCACCAAATCTCTTACAAATGACGTAAATCAAATAGTCACATGGAGATCACAGGTTTTCCTTATGTATATTGCAGTTAGGGCCCGGAAATCATTTCATACTGATCAGTCCTGCTAGGGTAATATGTTAATCTTTATAAATGATTTCAAATATACTTGCTTTATTATAGTATTTTAAAACATTATTTTGTGTCATACAACTGTTGTATTAAGACATTCAAAGGAAAAGAACAAAAACTTTTCCTTTCTAGTTTCTTTCTTTTTTTCCATTTCCCCTATTATTAATTAATTATATTAATTAATTAATATAATTATAGGAGTAATATGTAATAATAATAATAATATGTGAAATACATGGATGTTGTCTGTCTTGCTGTCATTTCAAGTTTTACATGAAGACCATCTTTGGGTCTTTGCCAATAAACGAATTTGCTGCCTTCTCACTGCCAGTCTTACAGCAATTCACTGGAATATCATTTTTTATATTTTATTAAGCTAATCTCTTTGCATTTATTGAAGGCAAAAGAGGCTGGCTACCCTGAATATCTATTTGAGAATATTTATTCTTTTCCCTTCATGCTGTTTGGGAGTGTTCATACAACCCTACTCACAAATGAGTCACCTATGCCTGTATTGCTCATACTCATCAATTCAAGCCAGCAAGCAGAGGACAAACCCATTATATTACTCCATTTTCATTCTCCACATAAACAGTGATGATTAGTCCAGATATTCACAATTATTCAACTTCATAGATAACATCGGAAAGAGTTACAGAACTGATCAGTATGAAATGATTTCCAAGCCCTGACCTCAATATGCATGAGAAAAAGCTGTGATCTCTATTTAATTTACCTATTTAATTTACCGCATTCACAAAAGGTTTGGAGACTTGTGGGTAATGTGAAATGTGGTGAAAAGATAACAAGCTTCTGAAGCTGGAGAATGAGGTTCCCAAGAGTCTGAGTATATAAGAATTTGGGAAACCAAAAGCCTAACACAGTAGTACTTGTTTATTTTAATCTTTGTTTCATTTGAGTTTTTAAAGATTACCAGCACTGAGAACACTGGAGATGCCAGTGAGTGATTTACCTATATTTTGATTAGGACACAAAGCCCTGCTAATATTTCTGACTCTCTTATCAACCCTCAGCTTGACCAAAAGAAGCCTCTTCTATTCACCAGCTTGTGCCATTGATTCAATAATGCCTCCTTTCTAAGGTTAGAATTTTAAAGATCAGGAAAGATGACAATTCTTTAAATACAGTGATTTTTTAAAAAGTCCTAAGATTCAATATTTACATGCCTTAAAGTAAAATTTATCTACATATATATGGAAATAAAGTTACAGATATAATGATATATATATTGCATTCTGTCTATCTCTAAGGCATGTTGAAAAATAGTGCTGAGTAACTCTGATAAGCTCTGCATTGCGGAACCTGTGTGAATCACTTATTCTGTATGATGATAGTTACAAAGCACGCCTATTTTTTTTACTAGAAACAGGCCTGTTTTAGGAAGTATGTGCTGAAGCCGAAATCCAAATGCTGGTGAAAGATTTACAAAATGGAGTACTATTGACCATACAGCTTTATGTGTTAGAGCTTGGTCTCTAAGACCAGATAGTGTCATTTTGAATCCCGCTTCTGCCACATACTCATTGTTTGCTCTTAGTAACAGGTACTAAACCATTCAGTGCTTCAGTTTTCCATCTGTAAAATGAGGATAATAATAGCACTTACCTCATAGGGCTTGTGTCAGGATTAAATGAGTTAGTGTTTAATGAGTTACGATGTGAACATGTTCAGAAGAATGCCAACTTTTGTATCAACATGGACGGGACTGGAGGAGATTATGTTGAGTGAAATAAGTCAAGCAGAGAAAGTCAATTATCATATGGTTTCACTTACTTGTGGAGCATAAGGAATAACACGGAGGACACTGGGAGTTGGAGAGGAGAAGTGAGTTGGGAGAAATTGGAGGGAGAGACAAACCATAAGAGACTGTGGACTCTGAGAAACAAACTGAGGGTTTTGGAGGGGAGGGGAGTGTGGGGTTGGGTGAGTCCGGTGGTAGGTATTAAGGAGGGAATGTATTGCAAGGAGCATTGGGTGTGGTGCATAAACAATGAATTTTGGAACACCGAAAAAAATTAAATTAAAAAAAAAGAATGCCTAGCATATAGGACATGCTACTTAGGCATTAGTTATTGTTATTAAATACACAGGACTAAAACACCAAATTAGTCCATTAACTTTCAGAGCGATCTTACGAAGAACAATTAGTCAGCCAATCATCTGCTGTTATAGAGAAATTTTTCTCTTCTTTTCTTATAGATTTGATAAGGACTGTGAAAATAATGCATTGGTAAAATTAAGAGATGTCTGTTTTGGGGTGAGGATGGCATCTGGCCAGTGGTTCGTGATTTAGCCTCTCCCAATTCCCTCCTGAGATGGATGACAAATGAAAAACCCTAATGCCATGAAAATTAACTTTGATAGACACCCTATTGCCAAAACCTGCCAAGAATTTCCCACATTCTAAAACCAATGGAGCTGAAAGACGGATTACAGTCATGATTTATAATGACACACACTTTGCTACTTTCGAGAGAACCAGCTCAGTGGCCAGAAGGACGGTAAAAGAAGCCTCATTCTTTTCCCCACAGGCTGCAATCTGGTGCAGAAGCCTTGGCTCTACATATGACAGAGTGTCCAGGAGCCATGTCTCTGTTGTACCCATGTGATTTTGAAAATCAAAGCAAAGCAAAATAGATTTACATTTTTTTATTGCTTTCTACTTCCCTGCACAAACACTCACTTCTTTCATTTTCCAAAACTTTGCAACAAAACTTCCTTAAAAATAACTGAGGGTATTGGTAAAACTTTATAATATTCTATGTTAGAAAATATTGATAGATTTGACAATAAGAATGGCAATGAATTGGAGTAGAGTTCACTTGGCACTTGACTGGATCACTTGGCACTTGACTGGATGTAGGTTTTTCAGAAGGACAGGTCAAAATGATTCCTGGTTTTCTGATAAGAGCTATTGACTACATGGTAACAATTTACTGAATCAGGAATGCTGGAGGAGAGGAGATGTTTTGGGGAAAGGATCACGTGTTTCATTATTGTACATACTGTATGTGTAGTGTCTGGGAAATAGCAGGTCTATGTTTTGACTAGAGACATAAAGGTCTGGGGTCAAGATAAGAAGAGTGGGCTGGAGAATATGAATTGGGCATAGCCAGCAAATGAATGATAATCAATATTAAGTGAATATAAGAAATTGGAAGTAAGTGTACTGTGAGAGGGAAATAGGCTGAGAACCAACTCTTGAGGAAATAGCATTTAATAGTTGAGTGGACAAGGGAGAATCAGCAAAGAAGACTGAGAAAGATAAGGCAGATAAGGAGAAAAAATTTCAGAAGGGTTGCAAACTATAGAAGAGAGGATGTGAGTTCCACAAAAGAGCAAATGTTTAAGAGTAAAGCTCACCCAAGAATATTTTGCCTAGTGTCTGGATGAATTCAGGCATGTGGTAAAATAGCTTCACAGGATCACATTGGCTATAATCAAAATAAAGTAGCTTCATGTTCTTGGCATATCAGATCAGTAGTATGAATTTTGAAATCCTGTTACATACATTTGATTTTGAAATTATGGAAAAATTACATAAGTAGAGATTTTTATTTGGTAACCAAATTAATCTATTCATTTAAAAAGATCAAGAACATAATAGCGACAACTTACTGGGCACCTGCTACTTGCTGTATTTATTTCTCATGTTTAAACAGCTATAAATATTATAATCATTTACAGTTGAGTGAATTGAGACTCAGTTTTGAGAGACTTGATACAAAGTCATACAGCTTAATTCATGGTAGTTGAGGATCAAATCTAGATCTGGGGTTCTTTATCTAAAAATTCAAACCATTTCTATTATACTGAAGTATCAGTAATTTTTAATAAGGCAAAAAAAGAAAAAAACAAGAAACCTTTCATAAGAGTAGAAGGAAAAGGGTGCCTGTGTGGCTCAGTCTGTTAAGCATTTGCCTTCAGTTCAGGTCATGATCCCAGTGTGTGGAACATAGTCCCATATCGGGCTCCCTGCTCTTCCTCTCCCTCTGTGGAGAGTCTGCTTCTTCCTCTCCCTCTGTATGCTCTCCCTTTCTCTCTCTCTCAAATAAGTAAGTAAATAAAGAATTTTTAAAGTAAAAGAAAAAGAGTATCTTTAATCATTGAACATAACTTGAAAAGTATGAAACACTTCTTTCAATCCCAAACAGTAATTTTTTAATTCCCTAAAAATATTTTCCAATATCCAGTAGCTACGTTCTGTCTATCCTTTGAAACAGTGGTTTGTGGATTCGTAGCTTATCATTGTTAAAGAAGGGTGCATGGCAGGTTTTAAACAGATGTTAGGGTATGAATTCACGAGAACTAACTCACATGCTGGCCAGGGAAAGCAAGACACCAGTAAGCGGGCCAACTCCCTTCCCACACAGTATATATCGTTTATATACAGTATATATATGTTTAATGTGAGAGTTGAGTGTATGAACTATATTTTCTTATGAGCTTATCTATTATAAGGACCAATGTTACATGTACAGATAGAAGAATACATGTTTTCTGCCTTGCTAACTCAGGCAGTAGAAATCCCTAATGGTTTACTGGGACTAAAAAATGAAAAAAAAAAAAAAAAAAGATCAACTGAGCATAAAGTGAGCAGAAATATTTACTTAATTAAAGACAAATGAAAACAAATTACCTTCTATTCTAAAGTGCAGTTCGGAGATAGATGCAAACAACTGCAAGAAATGTTTCAGATCATAAAATATGAATACACAAAGCATCGAAAACAAAATAACAAAATTACAAGGGAAATATTCAGTAGCTGTGAGCATGTAGCTGGGATTAGCAAGAGTAGTAATACACAAGGAAGACAGGATCTGTGGCAGCCATAAACAGCGAAACAGGATAATGAATTCTGGACATCAACTCGCCGTTTCTCTCCTGTGCTCAGCTTAAAACCCCATGACTTCCGCATGGCTCACTAGACACCCAGAAACATGATTCTCCTGGAAGTTAATTCTTGCCTGCAGGCAAGAACTTTGCTGGTTGAAGCTGGAACGTTAACAGGCACAGAGGGACCTTCATCATCAGGCGTGGCAACAAGAGCAATTGGATCAAGATCTCAGAGCACTCATTCACTGAGCCTAAATTTTAAGCTTGGGAATGTCCTCAGTATGAGAATATTTTCTCCAATTGCTTCCATACTATCTCAGACAGAGAAGTAATCAGTTCCAGTAAGTGGAGTTAATTCTTCAAAAACTTTCTTGGAGTTACTGTCATTCTGCACGGAGCTCATGCTTTGGGATGAGAACAAAGAAACCAGCCCGGATGGATTTTGTTACTTTATTCATTTATTTGTTTTGCCAGGGTAGTGGTCAAGAGGGAAGATTTGAGAAATGCGGAGATGGACTTCTTCAAATAATAGAAGACATTCAGAAAAGCACACATAACAGATGAGAAACCAGTGGGAGCACTAGGGAGGAAAGAATTGTTTGGAGGAATATTGCTTGTCAGGTTAAGTCATTAGTAAATATTTAGGTAGACAGGCCATAGGTTCGAATGATGTGATTACAGTTGCTTAGAAATATTCTGCATATGATGTGATTAGAAATGGAATCTAACAAGTTAGTTGGACTAGGAAAACATCTCCAGTAAACTTATTAGCTAGGGCTTTGTGATTGTCGGGGATAGAAATTAATCCAAAAAGCTCAAGAGTAATGGAAATGCAGTGACTTTAGGGGTAAGGCTTCCCATCAAGCCCTGTATCTGATGCTAAAATACTGCAGGACACTGAAGGACACTCTGTTTATCTCCCAGTTATGCTTTCATATTTTTGGCTTCATCCTTAGGCAGGGTCTCTATACACAGAGGAGGCAGCTCTAGACTGCTCTTTATATCGACTTATTAGGTGGAAAAATCATTTCTTCCTTAATAATTACCACAAATTCCTAAAATGGTGTCAAATGGCTTGTGTCACGTGATTGAATAAATCATGGTGTCCACGGTGGAACATGAAGCTTGTTCTCCTAGGTAATATGAACTCCTTAATTTTTGAAAGTGGGAAGCAACCAATCCCACTGAAATACATGGACTGAAGGTAAGGAAATTTGGGGTGATAAAGGACCAATGGGAAGTGGATGCTAGATACCCAGATGACAAACCTAGAAAGAAGCATTATGATACAGGAGAAAGGATGAGAAGATTGTTGAATGATTTCATCCTTGTGGCCAAAGAATCAAGGTGAGCCAAGAATACAGTTTATTTATTTATTTTATTTTTTAAAAGATTTTATTTATTTATTTGAGAGACAGAGATTACAAGTAGGCAGAGAGTCAGGCAGAGGGGGGTAGAAACAGGCTCCCCGCTGAGCAGAGAGCCCGATACGGGGCTCTATCCCAGGACCCTGAAATCATGACCTGAGTCGAAGGCAGAGAGGCTTAACCCACTGAGCCACCCAGGCGCCCCAAGAATGCTGTTTAAGCTGAACCAACCAGGGGTTCCTTGGTGGCTCAGTGGTTAAGCAGCTGCCTTCAGTCCAGGTCACGATCCCAGGGTCCTGGGATCGAGCCCCGCATTGGGCACCCTGCTTGGCGGGAAGCCTGCTTCTCACTCTCCCACTTCCTGACTTGTGTTCCCTCTCTTGCTGTGTCTCTCTCTGTCAAATAAATAAATAAAATCTTAAAAAATAAAATAAAATAAATTGAACTAACCAGAGCAGAGGGTGTGGCTGACATCAAATCGCACAGTTTTCTCAGACACAGAGTGACCTTCTGTCATGAGAAAAATGCAGTGGTTTAGGGGAGTCTTCCTGGGTCCCAAAACAAGCTCTAGAGTTACTAATTCTATGATTTTGAACAAGAGCCTCACCATCGCTCTGCCTCCCTTTTCCTCCTTTGTAAAATACATGTAACAATACATGACCTCTCTCATGGTGCTGTGGTAAGCAGCAGCCGAAAATATGAGGTGCTTAGGATGGTGCATTGCACACAGAATTATGTGTTTGCCATTCCTATTGTTTTTATTAAGGCATTTATAATGAGGAAAACCACAGGCCAATGTGAACATGTGTAGGAGGGACACAGTGTATGATATTAAAAGTTCATCCTCAGACGGGAAGACAGAAGGGATTTGAGTTGAATACAAAGTGTGAGATCACGCAGGAAATCACTAACAATTACTCGGTTGCGGTGTTAGCTGGTTCTTTCTCCCTGTTATGTGTTTGTGACCAAAGTGAAACCGAGTATTTATCAGTTAATTTTTTCTACCTTGTTGCACTGTGGGTGTCACTTACAGGAGGAAATTTGTGGTAAGCAACCTCGAAGATGGCTTCCAACCATCCCTTTTCCTGATATTCGTGTCTTTGTGTAGTTTCTTCCCCTTGGATGTAGGATGAACTTAGTAATTTCTAATGAATAGAATAGGGCAGAATTTCTGTGACAGATACAACTTCTGAGATTTTATTAGAAAAATGCTATGGCTTCTGTCCTGGGAATACTTTCTAGTTCTCCCTATGTCTGTCTCCGTATCTCTCTCTCTGTTTCACTCTCTTGGGTGACTTAACCTGGGGATACCTAGCTGCCATGTTGTGAGGCAGCCCTGTGGTGAAGGGCTGAAACCTTTCAGTAACCACATGAGCAAAACTGGAATCAAGGGGTGCCTGGGTGGCTCAGTGGGTTAAAGGCTCTGCCGTTGGTTCAGGTCATCATCCCAAGGTCCTGGGATCGAGCCCCCCATCGGGCTCTCTGCTCAGCAGGGAGCCTGCTTCCTCCTTTCTCTCTGTCTGCCTCTCCGCCTACTTGTGATTTCTGTCTGTCAAATAAATAAATAAAATCTTAAAAAAAAACCAAACTGGAATCAAATCCCTCCATTTCCAAATGAGCCTTCACATGGGCCTATAGCTCTGGCAGACAGCTTACTGTCCCTTCATGAGAAATCTCGAGTCAGAGGTACTCAGCTAAACCATATCCTGACCGCTGAACCACAGACACTGTGGAATAACAAAATTTTTTTTACTTAAAACAATAAGAACTTTTTTAAGCTTCTAAATTTGGGAATAGTTTGTTATACAGCAATAGATGACTAACAAATCATTTCTAGGTTAAAAATAGTAGAACATAATTATCTAGTAGCTTTTGTGACTTGGCGTTAAGTTACCAGTAAATGGAACACTTTTTTTTGTCTGAAATGCTCCCCGTGGCCCTTACTACTAGCAAAAAGAGATAAGCCCGCACCAAGTAAAGAGAATGGAGGAAGGTGTCAATTAATTTACACAATTTAAAGAAATAAACACTTTTACTTTATTCTGACCATAACCTTTATGAGACCATTAGATGTGTATATATCATGCCATAGAGACGGGAAAGAGTGCATACAAAATTATTGTGTATGGTTGATTTCCATAAATTTAACTTAGGGATTAAAATATATACAGGTTAAGTCATGAAGTTAAGCCATGGTACAGTGAATTAAGTGCCCAAATGATGTACTATGACTGAAGAGTCACTCCAGCTAATTTGAAAGATCAAAAACATACTTTGTCTTTTTTTTTTAATAACTGAAAATATTTTTATGCCCCCTTTCTTGCTCAGCAAAGGGGAAATTATTTTTAGACCAACCTGGCAAATTCGATCCAAACAGTAGCTTTTATTCTATCCCGGGCAATAAAATAACAGATTCTCTTAGGAAATATGCAGTCAAAGTCAGGTATCACTCCTCAATCATTGCTCACAATTCAAAGTTCTCTTCTGGAGCTTCCTCCCCAGTTCTCTATGCTTTCTCTTTGTCTGAAAAAAAGGAAAACAGGGGGGAAGGGACCTCTGCCTCTGAGACTGAGGGAATATGAATTTGTATGGTTTATTCATTGTCATTTTCTGCAACTTCTGGCATCTGTTGTGTTCATACCACTCTGTATTGCCTCTGTTGCAGGTAACAAATAATGCAGATTATCTTGTAGAACATTTGATAGTTCTTGACCTGTGCAGCCTCAGTAGCCCTCCTCCAGCAAGGGGAATTCTCTTTGAAAGCACCACATTCTTTGTGTCTCCCTGAAGTATCCTTTGGGTGAGCAGGAAGTTGGTTCAACTGTTAGCTGATGCCCACTTTCTTCAATGAGCTTATTAGAAATCTTGGAGTCAGAGCCACCTCACCTAGGATTCCCAGGAGTTGGGCAATTTCTTTCTTTCTTTCTTTCTTTCTTTCTTTCTTTCTTTCTTTCTTTCTTTCTTTCTTTCTTCTTTCTTTTTAAATATTTTATTTATTTATTTGCCAGAGAGATAGAGAGAGTGCAGGCAGGCAGAGTGGCAGGTAGAGACAGAAGGAGAAGCAGGCTCCCTGCAGAGCAAGGAGCCCAAAGTGGGACTCGATCCCAGGACCCTGGGATCATGACCTAAGCTGAAGGCAGCCGCTTAACTGACTGAGCCACCCAGGCATCGGTTGGGCAGTTTCTAAGGGGAGGGCATTATCTCTGTTTTTCTCTTTCTTCCTTTCTTGGACTACTTACTCTAGGGAAAGTCAGGCAGCATATTGGTTGGCAGTCCAATGGCAATGCACATATAAAAGGATTCAAGGTGGGGCACCTGAGTGGCTCAGTGGGTTAAAGCCTCTGCCTTCGGCTCAGGTCATGATCCCGGAGTCCTGGGATCGAGCCCCACATCGGGCTCCCTGCTCGGAAGCGAGCCTGCTTCCCTTCCTCTCTCTCTGCCTGCCTCTCTGCCTACTTGTGATCTCTATCTGTCAAATAAATAATAAATAAAATCTAAAAAAAAAAAGAAAAAAAAGGATTCAAGGTAATAAGCAGTGGAAAGTGCAGAACCTGCAGGGATTTCTCTCAGTCCAACATTTCATGATGAACAGAACCCACTCGAGTAAGTTTGGAAGCTGACCAAAGTCTGCTAGAGGCCACAAATCTTTAGTAGAGTCAAGCTGAGAACTTGACTGCCATTTCATTAAAGACCTAGAGACAGAGATACCTAGATAGGCCATGCCTAGGTATTTGAACAACAGAAACTATGAGAATAAATGTTTGTTTTATAAATGCCAAGTTTTGGAGTAATTTGTTAAACACCAATAGATAACGAATACACCATGCTTCCCTGTGGATATTCTCTGTTACCTCTCCCGATCCTTGGCATCATTGGAAGCTCCTGCAGGTCACACATATAACAAATTTCAGATTATAAACAGGGACAATGCCCTTTTCTCAGAAACCATCCCCAAACTACAACGGAGATGATCTTGGTGTAACAAGTCTTTATGGGGTGCTATAGTAAATATTCTACCTGCACTATGACATAAAGGAGGAAGAAAAGACAAATTGTTTGGGTTTAAGATTCCCAGAGGCAGTTCTCCAAATCTCTCCAAACCCTACCCTACTAATGACTACTGTATCTTCAAATAGTAAAGGCTGCAAAGTCAGCTCTTACTTGAAAGTTGGTACAGATGAGAAAAGCCCCAATTTAGGAAGAAGGCTTCCATTATACCTAACTGTTTGAAAGAATGTGTCATTATCCTCAGATGTGAGCTCTCTACACTCTGCATGGTTGTCATACTCTCCACGTGGTTGTCATGAAGAGACAGACAACTGGCAAGCCAGGAGATCAGAGATAGTAACCACTTAATGACAACTTACCTTATGATGGAAAAGAAATCTCTGAGGAAGAGGTCAATGAGTACAGATCTTGTGAATGAGGTGGGATTTGATCTGTCTTAAAGGTCTGGAGGATTTGCATAAATAGACGGAAGGTTTATGATAATTTCAGAAAGGAAAAAGAAAAGAAAAGAAAAAAAAAAACGCCTTGTGCAAAGGAAACTTAGATCAAAACTTCTTTGGGGAGTGTAGTAGAAAGAAGAACACACTGTGTAGAAACCCATACTAGGAATAGGGTTGTCTCTTGGGCAGCTGAAAGAGATTTTTGTAGTGCTGGAAGGCTCTGAGTCTGACCATTATCTGTAAACAAAGATATATTTTTGAGTATAGGAATAAGGCAATGAAATTAATGACTTCACAAATCAATTCAAAGCTGCAAAGGTGTAATTTGCACCTTCCAAATGACGTTGAACATTTTTTCATATGCTTCTTTGTTGTCTGCATGTTCTTTATATATGAAATATCCTTTCATGTATTTTGTATGTTTTCTAACTAGATGGTTTATTTTAATGTGTGTCTTGAGAGGTTTTTATACATTCTAGAGACATGTGGTTTGCAATTTTTATTCTCCAAGTCTGTATCTTGGTTTTTAATTCTCTGAAAAGTGTCTTTGACAGAGCAAAACAAAATACATTTGACTTAGGTCTAACATTAACTTTTCCTTTTATGGATCATGTTTTTTGTGACAAGTCTAAGAACTCTTTGTGTAGCCCTAGATGCTAAAATATTTTTTTCAGTGATGTTTTCTGAAAGTTTTATAGTTTTATATTTTCCATTTGAGTTCATGATCCAAGCTGAGTAAATTTTTTTATAACATAAGAGTCTTGGTCAAGGTTTATTTTTTTCTGTCTATAGAAGTCCAATTACTCCAGTACCATTTGTTGAAAAGTCTCTCCTTCATTGAATTAATTTTATACCTTTCCAAAAATCAGCTAGCAATACTTACATGAGTTGCTTTCTACGTTCCAAATTGTGTTCCATTGACTGTGTGTCTATCCCTATACCAATAACACACTATCTTGATTAGGTCTTGAAATTAAATAGACTGATTCCTTTACTTTTTCAAAAATGTTAGCTTTACCTTTGCCTTTTCATATAACACATTTTGCTAGGACTTTGATTGGATTGCATTAAACTGGTGAATAAATTTAGGGACAACTGGCATTTCTTCTATGTTAAATCTTCCAAACAATGAACATGTTGTGTCTCTCCATTTATATGGATTATCTTTGGCTTCATTCACTAGCATTTTGTAGTTTTCACATCCTATACATGTTTATTAGATTAACACCTAAGAATTTCTTTCTTTCCTTTTTTTCCCCAGTGATTTTAAATGGCAAAGTAGCTTTTTCATTTTGTGTTTATTATTCATTACTGATAGAAATGCTCTCCTTGCCTTGTTGCACTCGCTAAAATTTCCAGCACTATGTTGAATAAGAGTGGTCATTTGAGAGTCTGGTGGTGAGTATTATGGAGGGCACATTATTGCATGGGGCACTGGGTGTGGTGCATAAACAATGAATTCTGAAACACTAAAAAGAAATAAAATAAAATAAAAAGAGTGGCCAATGTGGACATTCTCCCACTGTTCTTGATGTTAAAGGGAAAGCATCCATCTTTTACCTATAACTGTACTGTCATCTTTAAAAAAAAATATTTATGAGAGAGTGAGGGAAAGAGAGAGCACAAGCAGGGAGGAGTGGCAGAGGGAGAGGGAGGAACAGGGAGCCAGATGTGGGTCTTGATCCCAGAACCATGAGATCATAACCTGAGCTGAAGGTGGATGCTTCCCAGGCACCAAGTGTACGGTCATATATAGATATTTCATAGATTCCTTTTAATGAGTTTAGGATGTAACCCTTTATTCCTATTTTTTTCTGAGAGATTTTATTTGGAATGGGCATTGAATTTTGTCAAATGTTTTTTCTGCACTGATTAACATTATGTGATAGTCCTTCTTTAGCTTTTCAATATGGAGAATTACACTGATTAACTTTTAAATATTGAAAAAGACTTGGATCCCTGTCATAAATTCTGCTTGGTTAAGTATAATCTTTCTCATATATCACTGAATCATTATGCTAACATTTTAGTAAGGGTCTTGCATCTGTATTCATGAATGCTATCAGTCTGTACTCTTCTTCTCCTCCTCCTTCTTCCTCTTCTTCCCCTTCTCCTCCTTCTCCTCCTTTTTCTCCTCCTTCTCCTTCCCTCCTTCCGTTTCCCCTCCTCCTCTTCCTTCTTCTTCTCCTTCTTCTTCTTCTACTGTCTTTTACTAATTGTGGTATCAGAGTAATAGTAGCTTCACACAATGAATTGGGAGGTGTTCCTCTCCTATTTTCTGAAAGAGATTGTATAAAATTAGTATTAATTCTCTCAGAATTTTGTAGAATTCTCAAGTGAAACCAAACTGACATAGAGGTTTTTAAATTATGAATTAAATTTCTTTTATAGTTATAGGCCAATCAAATAAAATACTCAACATTTAGTGAGTTATGGTTGTTTCGTGTTTTGCAAAGAATTTCACCTAAGTTTTCAAATTTATGTGTCCAGAGTTGCTTCCAGTATTACTTTATTATTTTTTTGATATCTACAGGGACTGTCTTTTAGCTCTCCTGTTCCTTTTCTAATGTTGGAAGTTTGTGCCTTCATTCTTTTATTCCTTGTCAGTCCTCCTATTTGCCAGTTTAATGACCTTTCCAAAGAAATAGCTTTCTCACTGATTTTCACTATTGTCCTTCTGCATTCTTTGAATTTATTTTGCTTTTTTCTTTTCCAAGTTCTTGAAGTAGGAACTTGGATTATTGATTTGAGACTTCCCTTCTTTTCTAAATGTGCATTTTAGTGCTATTGATTTCCCTCTCCACACTGCTTTAGCTGCATCAATAAATTTCAACATGTTGTATTTTCATTTTCATTCAGCTAAAAGCATTTTTCATGTCCCTTGAGGTCTTCTCTTTGACCCATGGATTACTTACAAGGGTTTTGTTTAGTTTCCAAATGTTTGGAGATTGTTGTTATCATTTTGTTATTGATTTCTAGTTTGATTCCATTTTGGTCAGAGGACACAATGTATGATTCCAAATCTTCAAATTTAATAAGGTTTGTTTTATGGCACAGTATATGGTATATCTTGGTATATTTCCTGAGCTCTTGAAAAGAATATGTATTCTATTGTTGACAGAAGTGGTCTGTAGTGTAAGTTTGATCCTGTTGGCTGACAGTGTTATTGAGTTTCTTCTATATCCTTGCTAATTTTCTAATTGTTCTATCACTTGTCTAGAAAGGTGTGTTAAAGTTTCCAACAATACTTGTGGATTTGTTTATTTCTTCTTTAGTTCTCATATTTTGCTGCTTTGTTTTTTGGTGCATACGCAAATATAATATTTCTGTCCCACATAATTTTCTTTGTTCTGAAGTCTAAATTATCTGAAAATTATATAGCTCCTCATACTTTCTTTTCCTTAATGTTTGAATATGTCTTTTTTCTCCTTTTATTTTCAACGTGCTTCTATCCTTCTATTTGAAGTGAGTTTCTGTGAGATAGCATATTGCTGGGTCATGATTTTTAATCTACTCTGCCGATCTTTGTCTTCTACTTGGTGAAATTATTCATTTACATTTCATGTAGTGACTGCTAGCTTAGGTTGAAATCTGCAATTTAATTTTGTTGTTTTCTCTCTGCTTTTTGTTGCTTTGTTTTAACTTTTCTGCTTTCTGTGGTTTACATGAACATATTTTAGAATGGCGTTTTGATTTATTTAAAGTATTCTTGAATGCATTTCTTTGTATTGCTTTCTTAGTGGTTGCTTTATGTATTACATTATAGATACACAAGTTATCATAGTCCAAGGACGTCATGATTTTACCTGTTAAAGTATAGAAACCTTATCTCTTCTATGCCTCCTTACCCTCCCAAATTTGTAATTGCATTAAATATTCCTTCTATATATTTTTAGAACCATATCAATAAGCATTATATTTTTGTATCACTCTTTTAATACAAATCAGAAAACTCAAAAGAAGAATCTTTTACATTTACCCATATTTTGCTTACCAAGTTATTTTTTCTTTCCTTTGATATTCCAAAATTTGTTCACTTATGTTCCTTTTGGGTTTAAAAGAGCTTACTTTAGGGGTGCCTGGGTGGCTCAGTGGTTTAAGCCTCTGCCTTCGGCTCAGGTCATGATCTCAGGGTCCTGGGATCGAGCCCTGCATCGGGCTCTCTGCTCAGTGGGGAGCCTGTTTCTCCCTCTCTCTCTGCCTGCCTCTCTGCCTACTTGTGACCTCTCTCTGTCAAATAAATAAAAAAAATAAAATAAAATATTAAAAAAAAAGAGCTTACTTTATCCATTCTTTTAGGATAGATATGCTGGTGAAAGAGTCTTTTAATATATCTTTACCTGAGAATGTTTTGATTGTTCCCTTCGTTCCTTGAGAATATTTTCCCTGGATATGGTATTATGGATTGATAATTCTTTTTCTGCACTTGAAACATGACACGTCACTTCCTTTTGACACCTATGTTTCCTGAGGAGACGTCCTCTCTCATTCAAAAATGTTCCCCCATAGGTCATATGTTATTTCTTTTTCACAGCTTTCAAGATTTTTTTCTTTGTCTTTGGTTTCAGAAGTTTTATTATGATATTTCTTGATATAGAAATCTTTGGGTTTTATCCTATTTGGGCTTTGTTCAGCTTCTTGATTCTTTAGGTTTCTTTAGGTTCATGTCTGTTGCCAAATTTGGGGATTTTTCAGCTATTATTTCTGCGAGCACTTTTTTCATTTCTGCACTCTTTATCCTTTCTTCCATGAGGCTTCAATGTATTTTATAGGGTAAATGGGAAACAATTGTAAGTTTTAATCAAGGAATGTGTATCATTAAGCTTTTTTAAAATTATTTTATTAACATATAATATATTACTTGCCCCAGGGGTACAGGTCTGTTAATCATCAGGCTTACACAATTCACAAGCACTCACCATATCACATACCCTCCCCAGTGTCCATAACACAATGACCCTCTCCACACCCACCTCCCCCTGGCAAACCTCAGTTTGTTTTGTGAGATTAAGAGTCTCTTAAGGTTTGTTTCCCTCCTGATCCCATCTTGTTTCATTTTTTCCTTCCCTACTCCCCAAACCACCCACTCTGCTTCTCAAATTCCTCATATCAGGGAGATCATATGATAATTGTCTTTATCTTATTGACTTATTTTGCTTAGCGTAATACCCTCTAGTTCCATCCACATTGTTGCAAATGGCAAGATTTCATTTCTTTTGAAGGCTGCATGGTATTCCATTGTATGTATATGTGTGTGTGTGTCCATAATGTACTGATGGACATCTAGGTTCTTTCAATAGTTTGGCTATTGTGGATATTGCTGCTATAATGAGAAACAAACCATCCCACATCTTAGTGGGTTAAAACAGCAATCATTTAATTTGTTCACAACTCTATGGGTTGGCAATTTGGGCTGGTCTCAATAAGGCAGTTTTTACCTCCCTCTCCTGCTCTGCTCTCAGCTGGTCTTACTCATGCATTTTTGGTTGTTTCCTGTAATAGCTGGAAGCTAGTTGGTGTACAAGATCTGTCCTGGGATGGCTTGTCTTTATTCAAGTGCCCCTTACATTCCAGCAGACTCAACTTAACTTTCTCACATGGAGTTGAAAGTGTTACAAAAGCTATAAGAAACAAGCTCCAGTGGTTAAGAACTTTTCAAGATTCTGTTTTTGGTGTGTTCATTAATGTCCCATTGGCCAGAGTAAGTCATATAGCCAACCCAAATTCAAAGGATGAAAAAATGTATTTCAACTTCCAATGGTAGGGAAAGATTTTTGCAATCCAGCTCAGGGCTACAATGATCAGATTCACCTTTTTGTAAAAGTATTTTATACTCTGAGAAGTATTAGTTGCAGGAAGAAATAGTTGAGGCTGAGAGATCAGATTAGGTAGGAAGAGGGAGAAAATACTTTTAGATTTCTGTCTTGAGCAATTTTTGAATTGTGAAGTGACATTTATTGAATTTGGAACCCTGGAAGCGGCAAGATATAGACAAGGGTAATGAGTTCAGTTTTGGAAAAATTTTATTTGAGGTACTGAAAAGCATCCAAGTAGAAATATTGACTATGCAGTTCAATATAGTGCCAAGATCTTATAAATGAACTCTGGACTAAAAGAAAAGATATGTAAGTTACCAACCTATTGACCATGAAGCTTTGGCTTCAGGAGTGGGTGAGTTAAATGCTACTATCCATAACAGTTGTATGGTTCTGAAAATATAAAGGATTGAACAAATTCAGGATTTCTTTGAGTTCCACAGTCTTTAGCATGGTCATAAAGATATTTTATTTTACTATGTTATTAAGATAGGTATCTTTAGTATTTGTTTAAAAGAATTGTGTATATATCAAGAGATAAAGAATTATAAAATTCAATCTCAATTGTCACCCATGGTGGGAGCTACAGACTTCCATGAGTAGGAAGAAGAGTCAGATGATTATATGTTGGTAACAAGGAGTCAGTGGTATGTGATCTCAGGATCATATCCTTCATAGTATTATGTAACTATTAATATAAAAACTTCAAGTAGAGTCATCCATCTGATCAGGGTTGCCAACAAGAATTTATTCAGTAAAATGATAAGATAATACTCAAAAGTATCTAGGATGATAATTTGATTTAGTTTCAAACAGAGAGAATTGAACCAGATTTCTGAAGTCCAGATAACATGACCAGCAAATATTTCTGACCTTATGTCACTTATGTCATATGCATGTGTTTCTTAGTGTGATTGTATCGTTCAACTCCAAGGGTAATCAGAATAAAGTACAAAGATATTTCAAGAAAATTATGATATTATTATCTTGGGATAGAATCTACACATAATTTTTTTCTGTATGTGAAATTGAATAGAATTTGGCACGTTTGAGTGACAGCCTTGTAAGTCTAATTTTAAAATTCTATTGAGTAATTGATTCAGAATGGTGATGTAAGTTAAAATCTTGTTAAGCTAACGTACTATACATTATAAACAATTATACAAACTTAAATTTTACCATATTTATAAGTTGATTTCTTGGCTTTATAAAATTCCTTAATACTTGATAAACCTTTTTCTCAGGAAATCAAAATGCTTTAAAAAATCTAAAATATATTGTATTTATAAATTCTGTTTAAAATGTTTGAAGTCATATTCAAAGACCCTTTAAAGATGACAGTTCTTTTAGATTTATAAGTTGAATAGAATTTGCTAATTGAACTTAAGTACTTGACAAGGGTTTTGAATCTGTAACTTCAGAAAATTTAATTTAAAATAAACATAAAACTCTGTGAAGTCTTTCTTATGTACAAAATCTACCCTAATCTCAAAAGACAAAGAAATAAGTTAGAAGACTGTTGTATGAAATAAAAACATCAGTTACTCAGAGGCACGAGAAGAATGGAATTTGGAGGGATAGTACAATGGGACCTAAAATGAGGCAAGTACAAAAATATAACCAGAAAGAGAGGCTGAGGATCTTGAGAGGGAATGAACCTTGGATGGTATTGAGGTCAGTGTTAAATGCAATGAGGTCTTATTGAGGTCAATGTAAAATGCCATGTCTAAGAATATCCGAAATTGACAGCTAACAAACAGCAAGACAAGGAGTTGATCTTCCCTCCCCTTCCACTAGGCCTATGGAGTGCCATTTGGAACAAACTCGCATTCAGTTCTTTCACTCCCCATGTCTCCAGTCTTAAATAATGATGGGTGAGAAAGTTTTTCAGAATGAGCCTATCCATGTTGGTTTGCTAGTATGGAGGACTGGAGGCTCAGAGCAAGCCATGAGTTCATGAGAATTAATTTTTAACCTACCCGTATGAAGCAGACTCATTGTCTTATCCCTTCCTTTCCCCAGTATTGTAAAGATATAATAGGTGTCTTCCTTGTTTGTACTCTCTCATTCATACCATGATCCTCAACACATGTGTAAAATTCCACATGTTTTTGAGTCTTATGATAGCTCTCATTTCTCTCTGTGTTCAACCACTGACACTTGAGAGTCACTCTCCTGCATTCATTTTAAAGAGCAAAATGGCATGTCAATGGTAATCTTCCTCGTTCACTAGGCTTTTCCCTACACTGGGTGACTTCTATCCTTTTAAATAGCAATTAGATCTATTTCTCTCCATCCTACCATCATCCACCTATTACTCTTTCATCCCATCATCACCTCTTTTCTGGGTTATTGCTCCCACCTCCTAACTGATCTTGTTGACTTTCTTTTGTAACTCATTCCTGTCTATTCATCCAACTTTAGTGTTGCTTCTTCATAAAATGCAAATCAAATCAATTGACACCAGGATAGTGTCCAAACTCTTAAACAAATGTACTTCTTTTGAAGTCAGTCCTTTTTTCACTTCACCTCTCATATTGCCCCACATCCATCTCTCTACTCCAATCCATCAAAATCCTTGAGGAGAACACAGGCACAACCTCTTTGACCTCAGCTGCAGCAACTTCTTCCTAGAAACATCGCCAAAGGCAAAAGAAGCAAGGGCAAACATGAACTATTGGGATTTCATCAAGATCAAAAGCTTTTGCACAGCAAAGGAAACAGTTAACAAAACCAAAAGACAACTGACAGAATGAGAGAAGATATTTGCAAATGACATATCAGATAAAGGGCTAGTACCCAAAATCTATAAAGAGCTTAGCAAACTCAATACCCAAAGAACAAATAATCCAATCAAGAAATGGGCAGAGGACATGAACAGACATTTCTGCAAAGAAGACATCCAGATGGCCAACAAACACATGAAAAAATGCTCCACATCACTTGGCATCAGGGAAATACAAATCAAAACACAATGAGATACCACCTCACACCAGTCAGAATGGCTAAAATTAACAAGTCAGGAAATGAGAGATGCTGGCGAGGATGCAGAGAAAGGGGAGCCCTCCTACACTGTTCGTGGGAATCCAAGCTGGTGCAACCACTCTGGAAAACAGCATGGAGGTTCCTCAAAATGTTGAAAATAGAACTACCCTATGACCCAGCGATTGCACTACTGGGTATATATCCTAAAGATACAAACCTGGTGCTCCGAAGGGGCATGTGCACCCAAATGTTTATAGCAGCAATGTCTGTCTACAATAGCCAAACTATGGAAAGAACCTAGATGTCCATCAACAGATGAATGGATAAAGAAGAGGTGGCATATATACACAATGGAATACTATGCAGCCATCAAAAGAAATGAAATCTTGCCATTTGAGTTGACGTGGATGGAACTAGAGGGCATTATGCTTAGCGAAATAAGTCAATCGGAGAAAGACAACTATCATATGATCTCCCTGATATGAGGAAGTGGAGATGCAACATGGGGGGTTTGGAGGGTAGGAAGAGAAAAAATGAAAGAAGATGGGATCAGGAGGGAGACAAACCATAAAAGACTCAATCTCAAAAAACAGACTGAGTGTTGCTGGGGGGAGGGGGGTCGGGAGAGGGTGGTGGGGTATTAACATTGGGGAAGGTTTGTGCTATGGTGAGTGCTGTGAAATGTGTAAACCTGGTGATTCACAGACCTGTATCCCTGAGGATAAAAATACATTATATGTTTATTAAAAAATTTAAAAAAATCATTGAGTTCTCAAAAAATTCCATGTACTCTTACCTCTTACCTCTTACTCAAAAAATTCCATGTACTCTTACCCCAGTCACCACATATGTTACTCTCCTCCTGAAATATCAGCCTTGCCTCTACCCATAAATTTCACCCTCCACCATGCTCTCTTTATCTAGTTCTTTCCTGTATATCCAGTAAGTACTAACTTAAATTTTACTTTATTTATAAAGTTTTCCCTAAAATTTCCCCTAGCACAGGTCCCCACCTTGGATGTAGTGCTCCTATATTTATATCACTAAACCTTTCTATACTTCCCAATCAGAAAAAATTGAGCAGTGGGTTCAAACACTTCTGACAAGTTCATACCTTTCTTTGAGTAAACAAAGAAACAGGATATGTGAAACTTTCTTACTTGCTTTTGTCTTGGTATTTTGTGTTACGCATGTATTTAGAAATAACCCTCTCTTAAAATGAAAAGGATAATCATTCTAAATCATCGTTCAATTTTTTTTTACACAGATCATGAGACAGCATGGGAAAACAAATCTTATTTCTACTAACGTCTATTTGTGTGAATTTTTATAATTTCCTTATTTTCTGGAACTTAAATTTCTCATTGACAAATGAGGACATTTGTACTTCTCTTATTTCACAAAGATCGAGGATTAAATTTAAGAAGACACTTTGTAAATACCAAAGGATTATGAACATGCTTGTGATTATATCGTGTTTTCTATTACTTTCCCAGCTAAGCCTTCCTAGCACTCGCAATTACTAAATCAGTATTCATGTAGATTATATCATTCAGAAGGCTCCAGAGATCCCTTAATGAGATTACATAAAAGCAAATATTTTATCCAGTATCAGAATGCATCACTTTTGAAAGTTAATGGATCAATTGCCGTATAGGAACTATAACCATAATGGTTTACAACAGAAAGTGGAACTATCTCTTTCAGTTGACATTCTAAAGGGAGTTAGGTAGGTGGGAAACATTTATTCGGAGTGGATAACAGTGCTCAGAATTGGAAAATGTGCCCTGGAATCTTAAATAAGTTCAAGTAGACAGATGTTTAAAGTTACATTCATTTAAACTAAGAGAAATGCTTTTCCTATTGGTATTTTAAAACTTTTTTTTTTTTTTTAATTGGACTTCTTCACCTTAAAACTTTTCATTTCATTCAGTATAATTTGCAAAGCCGGTATTGAGCAACTTTAAAATTAAGTCACTCACAGTTGTTTTCTTTTCTAATCTGTTAATGAAGCCCTTTTAAGGAAGGCAAATCTATATGATTTAAACCACTCTTTTTCTTTCCTTTCTTCCAGAATTTTTTCCAAGGAATACAATTCCTATGAGAGAATTCTTGAAAGAATTTTTTTTTTTTTCCAATTCTTCAGTCAGACTGTCTGGGAAACCCTGATTACCATACACATTTCTTGGAGATTCACCAGTGCATATTAGCATATTAAAAGCTTTGCATCTTCTTGTCTAGAGAAACATGTTTAACTGTTTAAACTAATGTTTTGAATGCCTGGGTGGCTCAGTGGGTTAAAGCCTCTGCCTTTGGCTTGGGATCATGATCCCAGGGTCCTGGGATCAAGGCCCACATTGGCCTCTCAGCTCAGCGGGGAGCCTGCTTCCCCCTCTCTCTCTGCCTGCCTCTCTGCCTACTTGTGATCTCTGTCTGTCAAATAAATAAATAAAATCTTTAAAAAAAAAAAGCAACAATGTTTTTAAACTTTCTTTGGCTATGGGAAAGCAAAAGTTCTCTGAAGTAAGGCTCCCTAAGATGGAGCCCAGGCCCTAGCATTGACCTATCTGTTCCCATT
Organism: Meles meles; assembly: GCF_922984935.1. Lineage (NCBI taxonomy): Eukaryota > Metazoa > Chordata > Mammalia > Carnivora > Mustelidae > Meles > Meles meles. The sequence goes on from NC_060077.1 coordinate 52,846,148, forward strand.
TCCTCACCTGCAAAATGTGGATTAAAAAGTACACAGGTCCCAGGATTTCTGTTAAGATCACCTGAGGTGGTATTTGTAAAGTGATTAGGACATTGACATATGATTATGCAGGAGTTTACTAAAGATAATACAAATTTTCCTTTCTTGCCCTATTTTTTCAGACCTCTGCTACCTGAGGGACTAGTGGTGGTGGTGGATGGGGGGAGACTCTAATTTAAATAGCCCCTAAAATTATAGGCTCCTTGAGGCCCAGAAAAGTTAAATAATTTGCCCAAGACATAGTGGTGGAGGTTCAAACCCATACAAGTTTTGTCCCAGCGCTTTCATTAAACCACTGCATTAAATGCAGCTCTGAAGTATAAGCAACGGATCATTGTTTCATGCAAATTTTCCCCAAAAATGTTTGTTCCAAGTAAACCTTTATTTTCTAAAGTTTGTGAAAGATTTGGGGCAGCTAGGATCAGAAAAAATTTTCTATCCTTTCGAAACGGATCCAATTCCTCAAAAGTCTTGGCTACCTTGCCCTTTAAGTAATAGGTAAAAAATCAACATACAAAACTGAAATTGAATAAAAGAATTTCAGCCAAATTCTATCCAAATCCTGACCGAAATAAGAATAATTAGAAAGGAATATGATGCATTGATAGGGGACTAGGTGGTGGCAGGGAGAACAGACAGTACATGAAAATAATTTTACTACATTTTAGTTAGCAACCAAACAAGAATAAATGGAAATCAATCTCCTGTCTTAATTTCATTTTGGTAGTTTAAAGATGATTGGGGAAATACATTTTCCATTCCAAGTCACCTTGGCTCCTTCTAGCTACATTTCTGTGATAATTACAATTTTCCATCTTCCTGCTTATAAGATTCTTTTTTAGGAAGGAATTAAGAAAATCTTGTGATATTATTAGAAAGAAATACACCTGAGGTTCTTATTAAAATGACATAGATAATTTATTTCAAAACATATCTACCTAATTTGCTTGGACAGTGTATGTTAATTATTTGTTTTGTGCTTATCATTAAGCTAGAGTGAGAAACAGACATCTTTCTTTAACCCTATTCCAATATTGCTTATAAACTTGCAGGGGAATTATATGTGAGATTTGGAGGAAAGAGAATTAGCATATAAAATAATTAGAGTGGAATAATTTAAAAAATCCAATCTGATACCAAAATGTGTGATAGATTACTAAGACAGAAGTCTAGTAAATCTGATAGCTATGGTTTCATAGATAAAGGGTATCTCACATCTGGCATAAGCAAGTGTTAGGCGAACAAGGGCCTGAATTAAACATCATGAGGTGAATGGAGAAATTTGGATTTGGTCAGATTATGGAGGTTGTCCAATGGTGTTCTATGGAGTTTATCATGTGATGGGCTATCTCACGCGCTACTAATGTGGCTGTCTCTAATAACATTGAAGTGAAGGCCTCCTGTCAGATGCTGTGCAATGGGGCTTCCTTTATTAAGTGGCAGATGAACTGAGCCAGTCTCCCACAGTGCCCTTTTTACATTACTTGCCTCTTTTTCCTTGACCTGCGTCTCCTATTCATGTTTTACACTACATTAATATTTTCAAAATTGTGTTCACCAAAAGTGTGTGTATTGGGTACATTACTATGTACTACGTAATGGGAAAAAAAATAGCCAAGTTAAGTTGGTAAATGGTGGATTAGGCCAAGTCACAAAAATCTGTTGACTGTGGGACCCTCAAAACTTCATATTATTCTCATGTCCACATTGATTAATCAAGAGAAAGATATTTTGCAGTTTTCTAAATTTTTTTTGATTTAAGGAATTTGTTTTTTTTTCCCCCTACAGAGAATGCTGTAGGATTGAGTAGTCTAAGAGTTTGGCAATTGTCACATTTTACAAATCAAAGAGTTTTTGAATTGTATTATTCAATAAGTACAAATAAAAACATTTTTAGTCAGTATTCTGAATGTATTGTTTGTAAGAGCTTGACCTACCTCACATTCAAGAACAATGATTTATTTTTCAATTTTAATCTAGAAAATTTACATTATAGATACGTGCTTATCTTCCTGAACTTTGCATCTGCCAAATAAATAATTCTTAAGATACAGGACACTTAAAAACAGAATTAGGGAAAAAAATTATTTTGTAGTTATTAACTGTCTTTTTTTTTTTTTTTTCTTTTTTTTTTTTTTTTTCCCCCTTTTATTAATTTTTTCAGCGTAACAGTATTCATTCTTTTTGCACAACACCCAGTGCTCCATGCAAAACGTGCCCTCCCCATCACCCACCACCTGTTCCCCCAACCTCCCACCCCTGACCCTTCAAAACCCTCAGGTTGTTTTTCAGAGTCCATAGTCTCTTATGGTTCGCCTCCCCTCCCCAATGTCCATAGCCCGCTCCCCCTCTCCCAATCCCACCTCCCCCCAGCAACCCCCAGTTTGTTTTGTGAGATTAAGAGTCATTTATGGTTTGTCTCCCTCCCAATCCCATCCTGTTTCATTTATTCTTCTCCTATCCCCCTCCCCCCCCATGTTGCTTCTCCATGTCCTCATATCAGGGAGATCATATGATAGTTGTCTTTCTCTGATTGACTTATTTCACTAAGCATGATACGCTCTAGTTCCATCCACGTCGTCGCAAATGGCAAGATTTCATTTCTTTTGATGGCTGCATAGTATTCCATTGTGTATATATACCACATCTTCTTGATCCATTCATCTGTTGATGGACATCTAGGTTCTTTCCATAGTCTGGCTATTGTAGACATTGCTGCTATAAACATTCGGGTACACGTGCCCCTTCGGATCACTATGTTTGTATCTTTAGGGTAAATACCCAGTAGTGCAATTGCTGGGTCATAGGGTAGTTCTATTTTCAACATTTTGAGGAACCTCCATGCTGTTTTCCAGAGTGGTTGCACCAGCTTGCATTCCCACCAACAGTGGAGGAGGGTTCCCCTTTCTCCACATCCTCTCCAGCATCTGTCATTTCCTGACTTGTTCATTTTAGCCATTCTGACTGGTGTGAGGTGATATCTCATTGTGGTTTTGATTTGTATTTCCCTGATGCCGAGTGATGTGGAGCACCTTTTCATGTGTCTGTTGGCCATCTGGATGTCTTCTTTGCAGAAATGTCTGTTCATGTCCTCTGCCCATTTCTTGATTGGATTGTTTGTTCTTTGGATGTTGAGTTTGCTAAGTTCCTTATAGATTTTGGATACTAGCCCTTTATCTGATATGTCGTTTGCAAATATCTTCTCCCATTCTGTCAGCTGTCTTTTGGTTTTGTTAACTGTTTCCTTTGCTGTGCAAAAGCTTTTGATCTTGATGAAATCCCAATAGTTCATTTTTGCCCTTGCTTCCCTTGCCTTTGCCGTTGTTCCTAGGAAGATGTTGCTGCGGCTGAGGTCGAAGAGGTTGCTGCCTGCGTTCTCCTCAAGGATTTTGATGGATTCCTTTCTCACATTGAGGTCCTTCATCCATTTGGAGTCTATTTTCGTGTGTGGTGTAAGGAAGTGGTCCAATTTCATTTTTCTGCATGTGGCTGTCCAATTTTCCCAGCACCATTTATTGAAGAGGCTGTCTTTTTTCCATTGGACATTCTTTCCTGCTTTGTCGAAGATTAGTTGACCATAGAGTTGAGGGTCGATTTCTGGGCTCTCTATTCTGTTCCACTGGTCTATGTGTCTGTTTTTGTGCCAGTACCATGCTGTCTTGATGATGACAGCTTTGTAATAGAGCTTGAAGTCCGGAATTGTGATGCCACCAACTTTGGCTTTGTTCTTCAATATTCCTTTGGCTATTCGAGGTCTTTTCTGGTTCCATATAAATTTGAGGATTATTTGTTCCATTTCTTTGAAAAAAATGGATGGTATTTTGATAGGGATTGCATTAAATGTGTAGATTGCTTTAGGTAGCATAGACATTTTCACAATATTTATTCTTCCAATCCAGGAGCATGGAACATTTTTCCATTTTTTTGTGTCTTCATAAGAGATGAGGAAGGACACTATATCCTACTCAAAGGGTCTGTCCAACAAGAAGATCTAACAATTTTAAATATCTATGCCCCTAACGTGGGAGCAGCCAACTATATCAACCAATTAATAACAAAATCAAAGAAACACATCAATAATAATACAATAATAGTAGGGGACTTGAACACTCCCCTCACTGAAATGGACAGATCATCCAAGCAAAAGATCAACAAGGAAATAAAGGCCTTAAATGACACACTGGACCAGATGGACATCACAGATATATTCAGAACATTTCATCCCAAAGCAACAGAATACACATTCTTCTCTAGTGCACATGGAACCTTCTCCAGAATAGATCACATCCTGGGTCACAAATCAGGTCTCAACCGGTATCAAAAGATTAGGATTATTCCCTGCATATTTTCAGACCACAATGCTCTGAAGCTAGAACTCAATCACAAGACGAAAGCTGGAAAGAACCCAAATACATGGAGACTAAACAGCATCCTTCTAAAGAATGAATGGGTCAACCAGGAAATTAAAGAAGAATTGAAAAAATTCATGGAAACAAATGATAATGAAAACACAACAGTTCAAAATCTGTGGGACACAGCAAAGGCAGTCCTGAGAGGAAAATATATAGCGGTACAAGCCTTTCTCAAGAAACAAGAAAGGTCTCAAGTACACAACCTAACCCTACGCGTAAAGGAGCTGGAGAAAGAACAAGAAAGAAACCCTAAACCCAGCAGGAGAAGAGAAATCATAAAGATCAGAGCAGAAATCAATGAAATAGAAACCAAAAAAACAATAGAAAAAATCAATGAAACTAGGAGCTGGTTCTTTGAAAGAATCAATAGGATTGATAAACCCCTGGCCAGACTCATCAAAAAGAAAAGAGAAAGGACCCAAATCAATAAAATCATGAATGAAAGAGGAGAGATCACAACTAACACCAAAGAAATACAGACAATTATAAGAACATACTATGAGCAACTCTACGCCAACAAATTGGCCAATCTGGAAGAAATGGATGCATTCCTAGAGACATATAAACTACCACAACTGAACCAGGAAGAAATAGAAAACCTGAACAGGCCCATAACCAGTAAGGAGATTGAAACAGTCATCAAAAACCTCCAAACAAACAAAAGCCCAGGGCCAGACGGCTTCCCAGGGGAATTCTACCAAACATTTAAAGAAGAACTCATTCCTATTCTCCTGAAACTCATTCCTATTCTCCTGAAACTGAAATGGAAGGAAAACTTCCAAACTCATTCTATGAGGCCAGCATCACCTTGATCCCAAAACCAGACAAGGATCCCACCAAAAAAGAGAACTACAGACCAATATCCTTGATGAACACAGACGCAAAAATTCTCACCAAAATACTAGCCAATAGGATTCAACAGTACATTAAAAGGATTATTCACCACGATCAAGTGGGATTTATTCCAGGGCTGCAGGGTTGGTTCAACATCCGCAAATCAATCAATGTGATAGAACACATTAATAAAAGAAAGAACAAGAACCATATGATACTCTCAATAGATGCTGAAAAAGCATTTGACAAAGTACAGCATCCCTTCCTGATCAAAACTCTTCAAAGTGTAGGGATAGAGGGCACATACCTCAATATTATCAAAGCCATCTATGAAAAACCCACTGCAAATATCATTCTCAATGGAGAAAAACTGAAAGCTTTTCCATTAAGGTCAGGAACACGGCAGGGATGTCCATTATCACCACTGCTATTCAACATAGTATTAGAAGTCCTAGCCTCAGCAATCAGACAACAAAAAGAAATTAAAGGCATCCAAATTGGTAAAGAAGAAGTCAAACTATCACTCTTCGCAGATGATATAATACTATATGTGGAAAACCCAAAAGACTCCACTCCAAAACTGCTAGAACTTGTACAGGAATTCAGTAAAGTGTCAGGATATAAAATCAATGCACAGAAATCAGTTGCATTTCTGTACACCAACAACAAGACTGAAGAAAGAGAAATTAAGGAGTCAATCCCATTCACAATTGTACCCAAAACTATAAGATACCTAGGAATAAACCTAACCAAAGAGACTAAGAATCTATACACAGAAAATTATAAAGTACTCATGAAAGAAATTAACTGTCTTTTATAAGGTACTTTGGTGATCAACTGGTTAATTCAGTAAGCATACATGTGTTTTATTATGCAAAAAAATTGATTCTATAAGACTTTTCTCTTTTTGTAATAGAGACAATATTGGAAAGTGGTATGAACACTCGGTCTGGAGAGAGAAAATGTGAATTTTTATTCTTGTTCTCCTTCTAAATTGCCATTTGACCATGGGGAAAAAAATAAATAAATAAGGGAGTAGCAGTGGAGTACACAGGTTCAAAACTTCATGGCCTAACTTGAAAGTGCAGACTCTCACAGATGAGCAGTATGATCTCTGACAAGTTATTTAACTTCTCCAGGTCTGTGTTTCTTGATCTGTTAAAGGGATATTATAATGATACTTACTTCATAGAACAATTATTGCACATAAAAAACATTGCTTAAATCTGTTATAATTAATAATTACTCTGGGCTTCAGTGTCTTCAACTTTTAGGCATTTTGTTGCGAACATCCCTGGATTTCGTGAACTATCTCATCGGCAAAGATATTGAAGCATGTCTGACTTTATACCAATGAAGAAACTATGTAAAATAGTAAGGGATATGCTAAAATTTTACTCAAAGGCATAGAATGAGATGCAGGAAATATATTGCCCCCTTCTTTTTTGGCAAAGATGTTTCTCTTTTAATACCCATCCTTCCAAGAAGACCATTAAATACAGAATTATTTAGCTATTAAGAAAACAAAGTCTTCTTTTTACGGCATAGAAGCTCAGCTTATCTCAATCCAGGTCAATGATTACAATTACTATTTGCAAGGATCTCCATGAAGAAGAAAAAAAATTATATATATATATATACACACACACATATATGACTTCTTTTGAATTTATATCTAGTTAAAGATGTAGGTCAGTGGAGCCCTCGAAGAGCCCTTTCCATTTTCAGCAGATGTTGTGTGTGTTGTGCTTAGGGAGTTGATCAGGATTCAGAGGAGGAAGGTGGATCAGGGATGGCACTGTAGCATGCCCCAGTGTTAGGTTTGGAATAACATCTTGAAGAAGGACACAAGAAGGACTATGTAAGAGTTTTTCCAGGTACCATAGATCAGTTAGTCTAAAGCAAGATTTATTTTTTAAAAGACTTTATTAATTTGAGAGAGAGAGGGAGCGAGCATGAGCAGGGAGGAGAGGGAGAAGCAGGCTCATCATGAGTAGGGGGCCTGATGTAGGGCTCGAACTCAGGACCCTGGGATCATGACCTGAGCCAAAAGCAGATGCTTAGTCCACCAAGCCATGCAAAGGTCCCTCAAGGAAGATTTCTTAAACTTCATCACTATTGACATTTAAGACTGGATATTCCCTTGCTGTGTGGGATCTCCTGTGCACTGAAAGATATTTAGCAACATTTCTGACATCTGACAAGCTAGATGCCATTAGCAACCCCTCCCCCACTTGTGACAATCAAATATGTCTCCTGATATTGCCAAATGTCCCTTAAGTGGGCAAAATCACCCTGACTTGAAAAAATCCCTGGGGTAAAAGTACAAAGTATCCAGTGGATAGTAGTTTTGTTTCAAGGAACAGACAGCAGACAGTCTTGAATCCCTGAAGGGAAAGAAAAAAAAAAAAAAAAGCAAGCTGACTTCCATATGAAATGAGAAAGGAAAGAAATTTTCTTTTACTATGGCTGTGATATATGAGTAATTAAATTCAATTATGGCATATAACATAGAAAGGGGAAATATATAAAGACCAATTATAGACCCTGGAAAGTCCATTATTCTCTTCATTAATAAGAGAAAGCATAAGATGAAATTCACCATCTGCCACCATGAAAAAATTCTACTAAAATTTTTTAAATTAGTTAAAAGAGCAATCACAACCTACCAATGTTTCACAATAACTGAGAAAAAAAAAGACCACTGAGATCTTGATTTATCTTTGGCACAACAAGAAGGACCTCATATGATATGCACCTTTGATGTACTGCCTTTCACTCTTTCTTTGGGATCTCAAGCATCTGTCCTGCCCCTGAGCACAGAGAGCACAGAAAGCAGGGAGTAAAGTAGCTCCCCAGTTCATTAGCGGCTCAGGCCAGCAAATGTTGGTGATGGGTATTCCCAGTTTAGGCAAAAGAAAGGGAAGGAGGGCGCAAACCTTAATTTTGGGAAGAGGTGAAAGGCCATAATTTGGTTGACCTTTTCAATGAGACCTTCAGCCAGCATCAAATAATCCAGAAGAATTTAGTTTAATCTTTGCTCTGTCAAGCTGAAAACAAAACATAATCATGGTCTTAAAGCCTTTGCTAGTGTAAATAAGAAACATAGGTACAAGTTATTATGTGGTAAAAACATGTATAAATTTCTTTTTCAAAACAAGGTGGAAGAGAAAGAAGATGTCATACATGGGAATTATATGAAGAAGGAATAGTAATTTCTAGTTTTAGGAAAATCTATTGCGGTGTTATTTCTATTTTCAGAAAAATCTAATGCGGAGTCTAAAGAGAAAGCCATGTCACTCACTAGATAGAAAATATGACTCCAAATTGTTTGCTAAAGCAATAGGAATCCTATCTCTCAAGTGAAATTCTGCACTTACACACATGCGTGCATGCACACACACCAATTAGGCAACTGAAGGATGACTACGTTCCTGGCAGAGGCTGCCAACAAGCATGGTTCTGAATCATGTTCATTGCTCCTATTCAGGTCACTATCTATAATTCAGGCTTATTCAAAAACACTCCACTTTGTCAGTTCTCAGCACACTATTTTTAGTGATAAAGAGTTGCCATTAGAGAGAAAGAAATATGGTTCTCCGTCTTTTGTTAAAAGACACCTATTCTGCAGCAGAAATACTTACGTATTTTTCACTTGTTCTCTTGCATTTACTTACACTTTGACATGGAAAACTCGAGGTCTTTTGTGGCAAATTATTTCAACCTCACCTTTTTTGTTGTAAAGGTGACTAGATGCTGTTATGTTATCATTATTTTAAATCAAAAGATGTCTTGAAATTCCTTGCTATTTTTATTTTAGGCAGATCATTCAAATCTTTTGAAAGACATTAGTATACCATTTCCAGGGAAGCTAAGTTTATTGAATCTTTCAAATGTTCTCTGCTCAGCTTGGCTGTCATCATACCATCAGTTGTGAGGTATATAAATAACCTCACTTTAACATGTGAGAAATAATAAAAAAGACTCCTTCTGGATGTTAAGATGTGAAATTAAACTCCAGGTGCTTTTTAGAGTTATTTGGGACATTCTCCAGTTGTCAATATGGAAATCTTGTCACTCAGGGCAGGGATCTGTTGCCATGGGGAAGCAAAAACTGCATCATTTGACAAGTTGGCAGTTGTTACAGTTGGTAGAAGAGGAACAACTTAGAGACAGGTATTGGAAGAGGACTGTTCGCTGGGGATTGCTGAACTGGCTTGGAAATAAATTAATTATCTTTCTTTTCCTTTCCCCCTTTCTTTTCCTTTCTTTTCCACAAATCCTGGACATTTGTGTTTGCATAAAAATTATGGAAAATTAGGCACATTGATCCTAGAATTTAGGCATAACTATGTCTCTTAACCTCATAAATTCATATACATCCAAGCATTTAACTAATTCACCTCTAAGATTCTGGCCCCAAGTCCACTGTTGTGGGGAGAGGAGATTTCCACACACCAGCAAGCAATTTTCTGTCACCAATAGGGTGTCCTACAATTCAAATCAACTCTAACACTACCTCTGTAGAGATAGCATCGGATTCCACAAGTTAAGGACTCTGCCACAATACTGCCCTCTACGTCAGATACCACTCCAAATGCCTCTCCATATGGTCACCTGTACTTCTAACCAATGAAATATATAAATCAGAGGTTATCATGGCTACCTTCACAGGTTCAATTAAATTGATAGAGTGACTCACTGAACTCAGGAAACCAGTTTACTCACTACTTTATCATTTTATCACAAAGGTTTTTTTTATTTGATTTTTTTTGTCACAAAAAAATTTTAAAGATAAAAATAACAAAGGATTTTAAAGATATGAGCCAGATGAACAAATGGGGGAAAGGGACAGAGCTTCAGTGTTCCCTTAGTATGCACTCCCCCCAAATCTCCAGGTGTTCACCAACCTGGAAGCTATTGAATGCACTCCATTTAGGTTCTTCTGGAGACTTTATTACTTAAGACATGATTGGTTAAACCATTGGCCATTTGCAAGTGATTCATCTTCAGCCCTTCTGTGGTCCTAAGGTCAGAGGAATAGAACTGAAAGCTCCAACCCTCTAATCACATGGTTGATCCCCCTGGAAACCAGTCCCTATTCTTAGGTGTGGTCCAAAAGTCACCTCATTAAGATAATGAAGGGGAGTATAATATGTCAGCCAAAATATGTCTGTTTGGCATAGGGATTATTTTAGGCTGATTATTTTTAAGATAGCAGACATAAGAGAAGCTCTGAAAATTGAATAGAGGTTACTCTTTTTTTTTTTTTTAAGATTTTACTTATTTGTTTGACAGAAAGAGAGAGAGAGAGAGAGATCACAAGTAGGCAGAGCAGCAGGCAGAGAAAGAGAGGGAAGCAGGCTCCCCACTGAGCAGAGAGCCTGATGCCAGAGGCTTGATGCCAGGACCCTGAGATCATGACCTGAGCGGAAGGCAGAAGCTTAATCCGCTGAGTCACTCAGGCACTGCAGAGGTTACTCTTTTGTAAGAGACACTTATATTTATAATGAGAATCTTCAGTTGTAAAGGTGTCTCCCTCTCTGTACTAGAAAGAGGAAAATGACTCTAGAAATTTATCAATAAAGAAGGCATGGACTTAAAAATGCATAACAACATACCCTCATTCACTGTGCTTTTCCTGATAATGTCCCATAACTATCTCCCCTACTCCCAACATCTTTTGTTTTTGGCGAAAGATATTTAAGCTGATGGCTTAGGCCATTTCAGGGAGTTACACAGTTTTCCTAGGTATCTTCCATGTATACAGAAGGCATGCATGTTATTAAATTTCTGTTTGTTTTTCTTCTGTTAACCTGTGTTTTATTACCAGGGGTTCTCAGTCAAGAATCTAGAATAGTAGAGGGAAAATTAGTTTTCCTCCCCTGCAGTATTACAAAAGACACATTTAGTACTCTCATTACTTAGAAAATTCCAAGAGTTTTAGGATCCCTTAGCTAAAAAATAAGGTCAAAGATCAAATATATATATTTCTTATTATAAATCACAGTATCACAAATACTCTTTTTGGAATGATGATATATTAGATTAAAAAGTCATTCATTTGGACTGGGCTATGGCTTCCAAGAGTGTCAAACACTGAACTATTAGGTAAGGAGGTTAAAGGCCTCTTTTGTTTAGTCCTTGTGAGATTTTCTTTAAAGATACTGTATTCCATTCCATTCTCTCAATGCCCTCAAAGAGGTTGACAATTGGGCAAAAGTTCAGAGAAGAGCAAGGAATGTTAAGTGGATTGAGAAATTGACTTGTCAATAAAACTAAAACCGCTACACCACACTTGAAGCAGTATGTCGATTATTAACCTCCTTTTAAATTCAGGAGGGCACCTGATTTCTAATTTCTCCCGAGGAAGAGAATAGGACATTAGCTATCTCTCTAAGGAATGACCCTTGATAACCCAGATTTGTTCTAAATCTAGTAGAACTCAAATCTCCTTAAGATACTTAACATTTGGAATTACTAAAGTGTGAGGCAGAGTTCAATCTCTTTGATATAATATTTTTGCCTAACTCTGAGGGAATATAAAAAAAGTAGCTATTTGTTTTCTCAAATCAGAATTATCTTTAATTCTAGATAGGAGTAAGAATATTTGGATTTTCAAAGTAGAATTCTAAACCAGGTTACTTTAGGAAAGCAACATATAATCAAGTTAGAAGAGGTATAAAGAAAGTTGTTTTTTCAACATCTACTGATTGACCTGCTCTTGATAAGAATTCTTATGCAGGTGAAGAAAATAAGATTTCTCTTTCTCCTTTACACAGTTAAGCAATACAAAGATATTCCTGAGGGTAAAGGGTTGTTCTTATTTAGATTTGATTTTTGAGCCATGCCAATCGCAGTTCCTCTTACATAGTGGAATTTTAGGAAATATATGTTTTTTTAAAAAACAATATTCCTGTGAATATTAGCTGAAGAGGGCATAAAATTCTTTGGAAGCTTATGGTGGAAAAATATAGAGGGAGGTGTGTGTATGTGAGATTTGGGGTTATAAAGTCCAACTATATCCTAGCAATCTACTTGACAGATAGGAATTGAAATGAATAATGCGCTTGGCATAAATTTTTAAATTGTGATTCACTTCTCAAATTAGTTCCAGAAAATTTAAGGGTAAGCTGGATGTTATACATTTTTATAATATGGAATGTATTAATACATAATTACCTACCAAAAAAAGGGGTAGAATAAACTGGAAAAAAAAGAAAATATGCATGAAAATAAACTTACAGTAAGCACAAAACATGTTGGAGTTGTAAGAGAGGACACTAATTGACCTTTACTGAGCTCGTTGTGTAACAGGTACTGTACTCCAGGTACTATGCTAGTACATTTCTCCTAGAAATTTCTAAATGAAAAGATAAAGGCTCAGTGTTTGTGGCATTCAAATTCACTAAGTAAACGGTGTGCCAGTGATTAGAAGGCAGATCTGCCAGAGTCTAAGATCTGAATTTTACCATAGTTCTTTACCATAGTTCATACTGCCTTCCAATAAGATGGTTTTGAGAATATCACATACCTGCCCTTTTGTTAATCAGTGATTATACTCTCAAATTCAATTCTTAGTGCTATATTTTTTAAATTTAAAGGTTTGTTTTCAATTTTTAATTTTTTTTAAATTTTTTATTTAAGTAGGCTCCATGCCCAGTGCAGAGCCCATCATGGGGCCTGAATTCATAACCTTCAGATCAAGAACTGAGCTGAGTTGGAGTCAAACACTTAGCTGACTGAGCCACCCAGTCACACCCTTAGCACTATCTTTTATTCACCTCTTAAACAAAGTCTGTCTATCCATCCAGTTGAATTTGTGTTCACTGTTCTTTCTAACCTGTTCCTTGTCATTGGCTTACATTATTCACTTAGCTGACTTTTCCTATTAGCAAGTGGCAGGTTTCCTTGAACAGCTCAATTTTCATATTCTCTACTTGGACACAGACTGGTCCTTCACAGATTTTGTTCTGGCTTCTCTGAGCCCTTTTCTTCACTAGGCCTAGGCCTCAGACTTCTGTATTGATACTTGCATCACCCAGTTTTAGCAAGAATCCCACTAAGCCAATTTAAAGATAATCTCTCACCCTTGGTATCTGATCATTCTTGGTATCTAATCAAATTCCTCACCTCCACTGTCCTCCCCCCAGGTGACATCTGATCACCCTGGCCCGCCTACAGCAAGAATTCTATTAGGTAGGGTTAGCAAGAATTTTCCCTCCTGTTGATATCTCTTAGTAACTTTCCATCCACCAAGCCCCCAGTCTGCTCCTGGGTTATCCCCACTTTAATTTTCTGTACTTGGAATTGAGCCCAGTGCTCTACTTTTCCCCTTATTGCAATAGTTCCTGAATAAAATGTTTTTATTGTTTTAACTCCCATCCAACTTTGGTTTTCTTTGAGACCTCCACTGAAAAAAAAAGTACAAAGCTGTAATTTTCATTCATATCTTCAATTCTAAACTTTCTTTCTGATTTCAACTGCTCATATTTTCACTTTCATTAATTCCTAATGGTTATTGAATCACTTCTTCATACACATTTTCCACTTCTGCCACTTGCAGGGTTAAGGATAATGTGGATATGTCAGAAAGAACATCAAAATGCTCATCATAATTTATTAATTTTTCTGTATAGGAGTTTGTAGTTTAAAAATTATCTTATATCCAATTTCTCAAGATTAGACCAAAACTGAGAACACTATATTTAAACACACTCTACTTATATTTTAATTTATTTACTTTATAATTTTATTGAGTTATTATTGGCATATAACCTGTGCTTCTACTTCTTAATATATATAAAATCACATAGCAATTATAGATATTTTAAAGCCAAAGTAAAATGAATGAAATTAGCATTGTTCCAATATGATCCGTTGGCTTAAAGTATTCTCTCCTTATTGGAAAAGCTTTAACAGAAAAAGAGGGTAAACCTTTGTGAGGTTCTTTCTAATTGTGGGTGTAATATTTCATTTTAATGGTTGTAATTATTCTGGAACAGGGATATTTTTGCCTACCTTGTAGTTCTTATGCCTCTAGGGATCTAGCTGAAAATTTGACATTAAATTGCTCTGCATTAGGTGCTTCTCATTATCATCTTTATTTTCAAATAGAATTGTTTCAGAATTTACATCAAAATTATGGTGCTACACTGTCCATTTGCATTCTGGTCTATGTATGATAGAGATCTGTGTTACCAGTGGCAGTAACTGAACTTGCCCCTTTCAGAGCCATCAGTAGGGCACAGAATTCTTTCATATTGGTTGCTATAAAATGAAAGGTCTATGCCACTTATGGTTTGGGGAACATGCTACCCCATAATATTGTATCTTGGCATATTAAGTACTTTAGAGCTGAAGGAAAATGGTAGAGGCAAAATATACTCTTTGACCACTACTTCCTTGCCCGGGATAGGTCAAAAGACCCTCGTGTGAAGTGTCCTACCTATATTCAGAGGAAAGGAGCATCTTTATCTCTGAAGACAGAGATAAACCTACCGGAATCTAAAGAACAAAAACAAAAACAAAACGCTTTGCTAAGTTTCTCCCAGTTGACTACGTTTAGCTTGTACCTATCACATTTTCCCACAACTTTCTACTCTTCAGCAAACCTAGTATTAAAAACACTCAGGTTTGATCATTTCTTCAGGTCTTTATTTCCTTATGAAGGTCTTTATTTCCTTATGAACGCATGCTTATGCGTTTCTCTTGTTAAACGACATTTCATCACTCCCATTTACAGAGACTCCGTCAAAGAATCTAAAATGGGGAAAGAAGATCTGTCTTCCCCCACATTACAGTATAGTAAAAAAAAAAAAAAAAAAATCAGGGCCGTAGCATCAGACAGATTTTACTTTTGTCTTGGCTCTTCAACTTAATAACTGTGGTATTCAAGCTCTGTGATACTTTGCTTTCTTCACTGTAAAATGGGGATGAGAACACCTACTTCTCTCAGCTGTTGCAATATTAAATGAGATTAGCTTTGTAAGTAGCTAGCTTGTATATGGCATGCACAGAAGCTGCTTTTTAACTGACTACTGTTCTTCATATTATGCAGATCTTTCTTGAGTAATTGGTATGAGATTATTCAATGTAGCACAACATAACTACTTTAAGAATTTGTTTTTATATTGAAATCAGGAATCGGGGCACCTGGGTGGCTCAGTGGGTTAAGCCTCTGCCTTCCGCTCAGGTCATGATCTCAGGGTCCTGGGATTGAGCCCTGCATCGGACTCTCTGCTCAGCGGGGAGCCTGCTTCCTCCCTCTCTCTGCCTGCCTCTCTGACTACTTGTAATCTCTCTGTCAAATAAATAAATAAAATCTTAAAAAAAAAATAAAAAAAAATCAGGAATCAGTCACAGTGCCAGGATAGAATTTCATAGTTTGCTATTGTACAGTTTTATTCTCTATAAATAGTATGCTTTCCTAATGGCAAGAGAAGGAGACAAAGAGAGTGAATTGACCAAGGAGAGAAAACTATATAGTATATTATCTTTATGGTGTTTTTTTCTATTTAGAGACACTAATATGTAAGGTAAATAAATCTAAACCTAAAGTAAGTTCAGGAATATAGATATGTGGGTAAATTACTTTACTCAAAATAAAGCAAAGAATGTTGCATAATATCCTCCCTTCCAAGCAGAGTGCAGTGCAAAGGGCGGTTTGAGCAAGAGGCTAGGCCCTGGAAACCTTTAACAGGTATCAAAACCACCTTGAATATGCTTTCTAGGTAACACCTCCATGCTATACAAACACAGCTTCAAAACTTAGCCCCTGGTTCTTCCTCTCAACTAAATAGTTGTCCTAATTCCAGCCTCTACTCATCACTAACTCTTAAAACCTCTGTTCACCTGCTTTCACTTGCCCTGTGCTTTCCTAATATTCTCCTACCTGGTTGTGTTTTCCTCGTGAACTGTCTCATCACTAGTGCTTTTTTCTTTTACCTAAAAGGCCTATATCTATAGTTACCCATATGATTGTATTTGCTAAGTTAATGTCCTAGGTTTGCCTTTGATCTGGTTTGAACTTCAGTTTATTCATCTAAGTAAATGTCTCTCAAACTCTAGTTCCGCAGCTACAGTGGGCCTTTCATTGTTGTCATCCAAGATCCATCCATTCTCTTAACTTCATTATATTTTGAAGTCACATTGCTGTATTCCTAGTCACCCCATCTAGAAAACTGAAGTCTTAACCAGTTTTGCTTCCCAAATAGTCCGCAAATCCTGCTGAGTTGAGTTGTCCCCTCTCTCTTACTGCCTTCCTCTTCAATCTACTGTAATTGGCTTTTATCATCTCCAACATAGACTAGATTATCTCCTCTGAACACTTATACATAGTGCTGACAAATTTAACATGTATTGAGTCTACTCCATTCTAAATGAGTTTTACCAGTTTACACAGCCCATGGAATAAATTTCCAGCTCTCAAGCTCTATCCCACATTCCCTATGATCTGATTCTGATGTCCTACTATTTCCATTCAATGTAACCTACCCTCCAGCTCAGCTGAACATTTTCCACAAGGAACTTCCCTTTTTTGTTGTTGTTGTTTGCCATCCTTTCTAAAGAATATGAAAAGGAGTGAAATGTTCTTTTATCCCATAGCCTGTTCTAAGCCTACCTATCTTTTATGTCTCCACTCAAATTCCAAAGAAGTCAATTCATTTTATTTCTAGCACTTTCTTAAAATTTATCTTAAAGAATTTATAACATTCTGCCTTGCATAACAGTTTAATAGTCATTTGTGCTCTTCTTTTTATCTCTTCTATTAAATTGTAAGCTCCCTAGAGATTAAGTCATCTTATATATTTTTATAGCAGCTGCCATCTTTACACGAGTGCTAGTCACTTTGCTTTGCTTTGTTTTGTTTTCATATATCAAAAATACAGAAGCAGACTAATTTTAACACATAACTATGATGTGGTGCTGTGTATTTTCAACATAATGACTCTAAGATAAGGTTAGTATGGGGACGCCTGGGTGGCTCAGTGGGTTAAGCCTCTGCCTTCGGCTCAGGTCATGATCCCAGGGTCCTGGGATAGAGTCCCGCATTGGGCTCTCTGCTCTCTGCCCGTTTCTCTGCCTACTTGTGATCTCTTTATCTGTCAAATAAATAAATAAAAATCTTAAAAAAGAGAGAAAGAAAGAAAAGGGTTAGTATGTTCATTTAATTAATGGAGAAATTCATCCTTGGAGTAATTAAGTACCTAGCACCTTGTCACATACTCTGTAAGTGAAGCAGCCAGTTCTGATTCCCAAAGTCACCCTTTCTTCTCTGTTCCATACTACCCCCCTTTTTTATTGCCCTTCACAAATCACTGCAATGATTTGCTTACATACCTGTCTTCAACTGACTTTGAGTTTCAGAAAAGAAGGCCAACATTCAGTGGGTGGATAAAACATGCTTCTGAAATGGTGTTTGGTGAGTAAATGCACAACGCATTGAAAGTGAACAGTATAGCAAGATAGGGATCGCTTAAGTAGTTTTGCTTTGCTTTTTTTGTTTAAGGTATTTACTAGGAACACTTAAAATTTCTAGCTAATGAAAAGAGCAAATAATGCATCTAGAATTTTCATCTTACTTTCTCTGAGCCTAGAACCTTGCCCTGTGCAGTTGTAATCTTTGAACCAACAGCCCGAGCACCACCTGAGCTGGTTAGAAATGCAGAATCTGTGTCCCATCCCAAACTTACTGAATCAGAATCTTCACTCTGCAAGAATCCCAGGAAATTTTTGTCAATATCAGCATTTATTTCTTTATATAAACAGTGCCCAAGAGTGCAAGCTTATTGAAGGTAAAATTCATATAAATAAAAAAGCTGGGAACTTTGCTTTGATTAGTAAATTCCTAGAATGGAGTTGCATGTTTGCGAGCAAGTGCTGACACAGCCAATCATCCATTTCAATATAATCAGAATTAACAAGCAGCACAGTCTGCAACTACTGTCAAGAGACCTCACTGCTCTCTTTTTCCTTGCCCGTGCCCAGGCCATTCCATTAAAGGAGCCCTGGGAAACATTTCAATGACAAGTACAATAAATGGTTTGATTTCCTTTTCAGTTTATATTTGCAAGCAAAAAAAGGAAAAAAGAAAAAAGAAAAGAGGAGGAATAAAGAAAGAAAGTTGCAAACTGCATAATGTAAATGAGGCCCCTTTAAACAGCAAGCAATCAGCATAGGTACATGCCTTATGCTGTAGTCCCAAATGCAATCATTAGACTGCTTTCCCACTAGGGAAAGGGAAGACATTGAGTGCCATTGAACATTGCCAATTTTTATAGTGGATCAGCTTGAAAATATTTAGCACAGATGTTTCTGTAATTGTGACACACTGGGAAAATTCACATGTTCAATAGCCCTCTAACTCTGTCTTCCATCTGTGCAGTGTGATGGTCCACAGTCACTGCACAGGGCCATTATATGAAACAGAGAGTGATGGGATCTGGCTCAAGACCTATAGAAAGGTTCCCTTGCACCATCTGTGCAGCGCTATTTACTTGCAGGTATGTAAGTGTGTTTGCCTTTATTTATGGTCGCCACTGTCATATACCTGAAAGGGTGCATTTATGTCCTGTACTCAGTGGTTAAACAAGTCTTTGCCCAAACCAGCATCTAGAGAGAATGAGTGGAATAGGGAACTGGAAAGTAGAAATCCCACTTCCCTTTCCTTGGCTCCAGCCTCAATTCTAATCAAGGTCAGTAACAGCTGAAAGTTTTTCATGAGCTGCTAGTTGTTGTAGCAAAGTAAGCTAACTGACTCATTTGGGTTCCCAGTGAACAGTTGTCCAAGTCACAAGCCATTGGCTTCATGCTTTTTATCTGAGCAAAGAGATCTCCTAGTAGAGTGTTTCTTTTTCTTTCTTTCTTTCTTCTTTTTTTTTTTTTTTTGAGTATTTCAGTCCTCAATGTTCTTGTTTTCTTCTCTCAAATCCAGTATCGATTCTGAATCTGTGCCACATGGTTTAGCTGCTAGTCATACCCAGTCCTTTCTTGGCTGCTGTCCTTTCTAAGACTCCTATTCTGTCCCTTCCCACATTACAGATGCTCCAAGAAGGGCCCTTCTTTTGTTCCTATTCCATTCTCACTGTTGGCTACAGAGAAATTCTCAATTTGTGACTCATTGAAGATAGAATTAATACAAATACAAATTAATACAAACACTGACCCCATAGACCCAATAGAAATTACTAGAGGGTTATAGTTGAAGCATGCCACGTTGAGAATGAAATTTGGACTATTCTGTCTTTCATGTTATACTACATTTTCCTTTAGCTTCTAGCTTCTAGTCATACGGACACTAAAAACTACTTGCAAAATACCAAACTCGTTGATGTGACTTTTATCTCTGGCAACAAACTACAAGGCCAATAGATTTTTAAAACCACTCGATCATTTTTAATGTGACCCCAGAAACATTTTTAATACAGTATTTTCAACTCGAGCTATAAACATTTCATATATTTTGCAAGTAATTTGCAGGTTGAGTAAGTTATCCTGCCTGGATTGCTCATAAATTGAGGTATGTCTCATTATAATCACAGCCATCTTAGAAGAGCTACTAAGCCAAATTAGGAAGCTAATTTTATCTTTTAACAATGTTTAGCAATTATAAAGCTTCAGAGAATAGTATACTTGAATTGGACCTATAGAGATAAGCAACATTTTAAATTCTAGGTTTTGTCTCTCGATGATTACTTTGCACCATGTCACAGCCCTTAGTCATACATTGATATTGTTCGAGTCAGAGGTACATCTTTGATGAAAGAATTATTAAATTCACATAAAAGGGAATTTGACACAAATGGTTCCAGTAATTTAAAAGGAACATTATTGTATTTGTTGCTGGGTGGACTGGGCGGAAACCCCCCTGGCCCAGAGGCCTCTGCCCAGCCCATCCCTGGGATGTTTCCAGAGGCTTTTGGTCTCCCCACAAGAAAGAATTCAAGGGCGGACAGACACAGTAGTTGAACCGTACAAGAAAGAAAGTTTATTACAATGAGAGTGCACTCTCAAGGTGTGAGAGTAGGTGAGCTCAAGATAGAGGTGTGTGCATGGCTTTGAGTCTCTATCTTTAAAGATTTAATTTATTTATTTGTCAGAGAGAGAGAGAGAGAGAGAGAGCGCGTGCACACTGGCAGTTGGAGGCAGAGGGAGAAGCAGGCTCCCTGCTTGGCAGGGAGCCCAATGTGGGACTGGATCCCAGGACACTGGGATCGTGACCTGAGCCAAAGACAGTCACTTAACCAACTGAGCCACCCAGGTGTCCCTTGAGTTCTATCTTTAATTGATAATTATTAGCTAGAGGGTGGAATATTTATTACTTGGAGAAAGGATTTCTTGGGAGCAATAACCTCATACCTTTTCTCCCTTACTTGGTTGGGGATTTCGGCCTTCTTTCTCTTGGGGCTGTTTGATGCAGCTTCTCATGGCTTTGTTTTAGAGTGTTGTCAGGACAGGCCTCTGACTTTCCTCATAGCCAGCCATCACTCCCCTTTTCTTATCGGCTTGCTCTACTGTATCTGTTCAGCTACCATATTGTGCTAAAATAGGAACAAACATATTGTCCCCAGCTAACCCCAAGACCTGATCTTTATTGCATACCTGCTTGTACCCACCAAGCTTTGTCCCACATTTTTTTAAAAGATTTTATTCATTTACCTGACAGACAGAGATCACAAGGAGGCAGAGAGGCAGGCAGAGAGAGAGGAGGAAGCAGGCTTCCCACTGAGCAGAGAGCCCAATGTGGGGCTCTATCCCAGGACCCTGAGATCATGACCAGAGCTGAAGGCAGAGGCTTTAACCCACTGAGCCACCCGGGTGCCCCTGTCCCACATTTTTTCTTAAGCAATTCTTTCCAACTTATCTCTTAACTCAGATAAAAGACCAATGTGCATAGCATCCTGTGATGGAAACTGAAACTCAGGCAATGACGACCGTGAAGAAAAGTTCCAGTAGCGGGACCACCTAGACCAATTTGTGGTCAACCCCTAACTGCACAGAAGAACCATGGAGTGACTGACAGTGACGTTTGCCTCATTATGATGCTAATATCTCTGCCCATGGAGGAGCACAAGTCTCATTTACACAACATACAATGTATGCATAAGCATGTTTTCTTAAGACACATGTGTGACCTTATGCCCACCTCCACATATGATAACAAGGCTCCCTTTTCTAAATATTCATCCCAACCCTAAATAAAAGGAACTCATTCATTCCTGCTCAGGGACTCACAGTTTTACCATAATCTTATTTGCTGCAAATAAAGTTCCCTGTGTGTGACAATTCCACCTGGTGTAGCTTTAACTGTAACTCATCAAGTGATATCACTTTAGTTCTGTTACAATAGCACTACCTATTGTTTGTATTTTCAGGCAGGTATTCAATTTTCATTCAGTACATGTTCATTACATATTTATTATATGTCAGGTACTAAGGCAGAGTGTTGAAAAAATAAAGTAGATGTGTTATCTTCCCTCTGAAAGCTTATAATCTATCAGGGATACAGGAAAACAAAGGACAATTTAAATATGAGTTGAGTCATTCTGTGGATAGTATCGGGTATCATGGAAGCTCATAGAAGTCATGTCTGACTTGTGGGATGAAAGACAGCTTCTGCTGAGATTTAACATCTTGGCAGATATCTGAAGGCTAAGTAGGCATTTTTGAGGAGATTGGAGAGTAAAGGTACGACACTTCCGAGGAGGAGATTCTACAAAGCTGTGGAGGCACGATATTTTACGTGAAGTAATTATGTCCTGGAATTAGTACTGTATAACTTCAGAGGTGAGCCAACAGAACCATTTCCCAGATACAATACTAAGAACTGGGAAGAACCTAACCAGTAGAGGAATATACCACCTCAAAACATACCACCTTAACATAGGGATTAAAGGGAGCTGAAGGCATTTGAGAAGAAACAGATAGAAGAAAAGCTCTCTGACCCTCCCCTATTTCCTAAGGACAGGACATAAATTGTCAATGTAATCTACCCCTTCTCTACCAGGAAGAATAGAAGTTAATCATGGAGACAATGTTAAAACCTTTGTAGCCTGGAGATAGTACCAGAGGAAACTACATAGCAAACCTTACTAAAACTAGCTCTGCCCTACTCTTACTTTCCCCAAGTATTTGCCTTTCCACAATTTGGCCTTCTAGAAGCTCAAAGTCCTTTACCTTTGTCTTGTCCTTTCTCAGTATTCTTTGCCAAAATGCTATACAAGCTCAAATTCTCACACCCACCCCCTTACTCACCACGACTGTTCTCATGTATATGGGTGACACATATGCTAATACAGTTTTGTTTTTGTTTTTACTTTTTATCACTTGTTAATATGTCTTCTGTCAGCCTAATTTATGGCGCCTCAGACAATGAACCTAAGATGGGTAGAGGGAAACATATTTTTTTCCTCTCTACCTACTACACATAGACCCCTATACACACATTCTTAATAATCATCGTGCTATGCAAAATTATGAGGTAAAAGCCACAGTGTTTTCATAAAAAAATGGGATTAGGGAGATGAAACTCAAAAACTTCATTAGTGACACACACAAAACGATAGGAGCCTAATAAAAAGAAAAAGGCAGTTTTACAAGTATTGAATAATTTAAAAAATATAAAAATGCTCAATAAATATAGCACTTCACCCTGAAAAAAACCTTAAAGTTTACTTGTGAAAATAGGTATCAAAAGGGTTACAGCTTATGAAGTTACTGTGACATACTATAAGGACTGTTATCTGAAACTAGATGGAAATTGTGATACCACATATGGAAGGCGTGTTCGTTTTCCCTGGCTAACATAAAACTTATCATAGATTTGGCAGCTTCCGTGAGTCAGCGGTGGGAGCTCAGGTTTGGTTCTCTGCCCTGCGTTTCAAAATCAAGGAGCTGAAGTCCTATTCCTTTAGGAAAGAATCTGCTCCAAACTCATCCATTTGTTGCAGAACTGTTTCTGAGATTCCTGTTTCTGAGTTCCTATTTCCTTTCTGTTTATATGTCAATTGCATTGGGACAAACTTATGTTCTCAAAACAAATGATGTTAGCAGAACTGATCACACCTATTTTAAGGAAAGGGAAGTTAAATTTGGCTTTTCCATAAACAGGTATAGTAGTAAGCTTGTAGGCAAAGCAGGTGCCTACAAGCTTACTACAATAGATTGGTTTCTAACCTATTCTAACTATAGGAACTACATATCCCCAGACCTGAATTCTGTCACAGATAAAATAAAAGATTTGGGTCAATAGTCTCATAGGTTCCTTCCAGATAAAACATAATTTCCATAATAAATCTATGTTGTTAGTAAATGTATAAATAACTTATAAACAAGATTTGTACACATGTTGACTTTTTGAGTTTGTAGATGAGTACATCTGGTCAAGGGCTCTAAATCCATTGTCCAACATTTTATGCCTCTTTGAAACTACAGAGGAATATATTTCTGAGTATTTTTTGGCTTTGGGGATGAGAATGAAAAAAAAAAGGCTTAAATGGAAAAGAAGAAATAAAAATATGATAGGTTCTAAATACTAGTCAGTGATAAAATACATGTACTTCTCTTACAGAAAAATAAATGGTATATAGAATGTGCTCCCTTGGGCTATTGCCATGGACACTTGAATCCAGACACTTTGAATAAGGTATGATTTTAGACAGTGTGAAATAGTCTATCAGGAAAGAGAATGGAAAGCCAGTCATCCCAGAGACAATAGCTTCTCTTTCTTTGAGTTAGTTCACTAGACTGGCCCCAGACTGTCAGTTAAGGCAGATACCTATGCATAGATAAAGTGATTTGGTCAGAGCTAACACATGTTCTTCCTGGCAAGGATGTTTTTACTTAACCAGATTTATTAAACATCTGATGCCTTTTAGGTGTCTTGCTAGGTTGTATAAGGGTTGAAACGATGCACAATCTCAGGCCTTATAATCAAGAAACTCACAGCCATAATTGTAAATCTTTCCTCAAGAGGTTATCTTCTATTTCAACCCACAAATAACAGAAATGAGTCAAAATGAAGCTCCATTAGATCTTATTAAATTGCAATTCCCTAGAGATTTTTTTTTTTTTTTTTAATCAGCTATCAGTTCTGCTGAGCTGCCCGTTACAGCTGATTTTGGAAACTCCTTAACAGATTACATCACCTGGCACAGCAAAGCCTGAATCATTTAGTCTCTTTCTTTCCTTCTCAACACGTCCTTCACCTTTCTCCTCCTCCCCTACATGCTGGCTTGCATTTTCCTTCTCTAAGTTCTCTCAGTGTCTTGGCGATCCTTACTTTCAGCACATGCACTATACTGCAATGTCCTTGTTGGTTTGCTTTTACAGGTTGGCTGCTAGACTCTGAGTTTTAGTAGAGCATGGACTGTGTCTTGTGTCTGTCTCCTCATCATTTGAAATTTGGACTGAATTACAGAAAGTGCTCAAATAATGTGTGTTGAATTGAACCCTCTCTTAAAAAGAGGCTTAAAGAATTTGATATTTTTTGAAGACTTTATTTATTTATTTGAGAGAGAGAGACAGAGACAGAGAGAGTGACCAGGAGGGAGAGGGAGAGAGAATCTGAAGCAGACTCCACGCTGAGCACACTTACCTCCACGAGATCATGACCTGAGCTGAAACCAAGAGTCAGATGCTTAAACAACTGAACCACCTTGGCCACCCAAGAATTCAATATTATTAACTGGAAACCACTCTTCACAATATGAGCCCTCTAATTTTAAACTCTTTTAGGCCATAGGCAAATGATGTCATTAGAGTTGATACAAATGGGAAACAAGTTTATATATTCAATACCAATGTGACCAATTGTTGACTTCCTCAGATTTCATTCACCTATCAGAGCTATTTATGTCAGAAATAGTCCCATGGGAGAATGAACACAATTTATGAGTATTTAGTACAACCAATAACCATCCAAGCAAAACAATGTAATAATCATACCTTAATTTTATCATATGTTAATTAGTGTTATCATCAAATATGAAGTTCTGAATATTCTAATCATCCTTGAAATGAAAGAATATAGGACTATATAGCAAACTTGAAATAGTCTAGTGTTTTTCCATTTTTAGTCAAGTAAGAACACATTTATATTCCTATATACAGGAAGATATCTTGTTTATAAGTTAGGAGACTTTTTTTTTTTTTTAAGTCAGATCTTCTCCATTATTTTTGTGGCACTGATTAAATATCAAAATGATTCAGAGGTAAGATCAACAACAACAAATCAGCCTGTTTTTATGAGCCTAAGAAAATTTACATAATGGTAGGCCTTAGGTATCCAAAGTGATGGTGTTGTGAACTTTACTAAACTGATCTACTTATTTAAAAAACAGTGTATGTAGAAAGTATTTTGGCTAAAAATGAGAAGATATTCAAGATAGAGGTCATTATATTTAAATCTATCTTGATTTTTAGAAGCTTTAAAATTATTTTAATTCTTCATTAGTTAACTCATCTAAATTTTAATCCCAGCTCTGCCATTGATTACTTAATTAAACTTGTCAAGTCATAGATACTTTGAACTCAGTTTCCCTATGTGAAAAATTAAAGAGCTGGCAAAATGGATCCTAAGGTCCTTTCGATCTACACCGCTTTGCCATCTTCTTTTCTTTTCATAAAATATTTAAAATTAATTGAATGGGATGAGGCTTAACCAAATATTATTTATCTTCAAATTCCACTTTGGCTTCCTTTTGGGCACAGCAAAAAAAATAGCTTGATTGCTATCTTTGCACCACTGCCCAGAGTCTGGTTTCTCCTTCTACCTCTTCTTCCCTTTGACAAACTTTTGTCCTCAACAAGGGAAAGAAAAAGCTCCACTCTATAGACTGCAGACTACAGGAATGTCCACTAGGGAGATTCAAGTTTCAGTTAATTAGGGCACAATGAAAAAGTGAATGCTGTAAGTGAGTATTTATAATGGAATTGGGCTCCAGGGGGCCCAGCTCAAAATGCTGAGAGAGAGTAGAAATGAAAGTTGGGAATGAGGGAAGATGGGGGAAGAATAGGGGATCTACGTTTCATCTGATCCCTTGGATTCAACTAGATATTTATCAAATTATTCTGAACACCTGTGAATTCAACCTGAGATCTAAGAAAAGAATTGCTGCAACTCAACAAACAGAAAATCAGCCACTTTTCGCAAGGTAGGAGGTGCACAGACATGAATCTGAGGGGATATAGCAGAAGATAAACCCTGGGGGGAGGGAGCTTCCAGTGGGTTACCAGAAACTGATATAGCAGCATTCACAAAATGGGAACTTTTAGAAGTCTTCTCTAGTGAGGGACATCCCTGCCTGAAAGGTACTCAGGTGGCAAAGTGGGGCAGAATCCTATGTGGGACAGTATGGTCTCAGGATCTCCAGGGTCACAGAAAGAACAGAGGTGTCTGAACACAGCAGAGTTCCAAAGCATTGGAGCGGGAAAGCCAGCTACAATTAGTGAGCCCCAGAGTGGCCTCTCAGCTAGGTGTTACCATGAAACTGTGAACTGCAGCATCTTTGGGTGACTATATTCCAAGCAGGGGCACAGCAACAGAAAACCACTGAGAGATCTCCTAGGGTGCAGGTACACAGACTATTGGACAAACACTCCCCAGGCAGGGGCCCAGTGAACAGTGGAGCTGTCCTGAGACATGCGTCCCTCCTCTGGGAGAATTGGTGTAGGTACGCATTGCAGGAGCTTGGGGGCTGGCATTCATGAAGGGGATTGACTGCCTTTCCCTAAGGGTACACTGAAGAGTGAAGGCTGCAATCATTCAGCTCCAGGCCTGGAGATCAGGGTACCACAAATTTTTATCCTTTTTTTTTTTAATCCTCTAAAGCTGCATGAAGAGCCTTCAGGTAACAAAAGCCACATAGAGCAATCCAAAGCAGCTTACACTGATCTGGCTCCCTGGCAAGGGGTGGTGCAACTCCTCCTAGGCAAAGACACCTGAGAATCAGTTCAAGAGGCCCCTCCCTCAGAAGACCAGCAGGACGCTTAGGTGAATACCAAGTTTATAGATCACTCAGAACCGAGAAACTCCTGCACTAGGGGAGAACAGTATATAGAATCAGTGTGTTTATTTTTTTGCAACAGTCTTTAGTCTTTCAGTTTAATATTTTCTTTTTCTTTTTTTCCCCTTTCAACTAGTTTCTTATTTTATCAACCCTTTATTTTTAAGTGTTCTTTTAATTTTCATTTTTACAATTACATTTTATGAATAAATTCTTCATTTTGGCTTTCTTTCACTATATTTAATTATTTTTGTGTATATATATATATACACACACAAAAATACACAATATATTTTATATATATCTATATTTTATATCTTTCTATATCTATACATAGATTTTATATATATCTATATATATAACTATATATATAACTACATATATATATATATATATATATATATATATATACACATACGTTTTGTTTTCTTTACAATTTTGGGATTTGGTATCTTCTAACAAACAGACCAAAATACACTTAGGACCGAGTGAATCACCCCAGTTTGTTCGTCTGTGTGATTATATTCTCCCTTTTTCTACCCTCCCCCCCCCTTTGTTTGTTTGTTTCTGACCACTTTGGATTTGTCTAGTTTGTATTTATCTTGAGTCATGGTTGGCATTTTTGATTTTGTTCTTTGGTCATCTACTTTTCTCTGTGCAAAATGACTAGAAGGAGGAGTTCACACACTGATGTAATTGATATGGATATAAATAAAATGTTAGAGCTGGAATTCAGTATAACAGTTATAAAGTTATTAGCTGGGCTTGGAAAAAAAAACCATAAAGGACACTAGAGAATTTCTTAGTGCAGAAATAAAATCTAATCAGGCTGAAATTAAAAATGCTATAACAGATACAGTCTAAAAGGGATGCTCTCACAGTTAGGATAAATGAGGCAGAAGAGAGAGTCAGTGACATAGAAGACAAGATGATGGAAAGGAAGGAAGCTGAGGAAAAGAGAGAAAAACAACTATTGGACCATACATTGAGAAATCAGCAATACCATATAATGAAACAATATTAGAATTTTTAGGGTCCCAAAGGAAGAAGAGAGAGACTTACAGGAAATATATTTGAGCAAACCATAGCTGAAAATTATCCTAATTTGGGAAAGGAAGCAGGCATTCAAGTCTAGGAGGTAGAGAGAACACCCCCTTAAAATCAATAAAAATAGATCTACATCCCAACATATAATAGTGAAGCTTGCAATTTCAGATATAAAGAGAAAATCCTGAAAGCAGTTAGAAACAAGACTCCATAACCTGTAGGAGTAGGAACATTAGACTGGCAAGAGAGACCTGGCAGGCCAGAAAGTGCTGAGATAATATATTCAGGGTACTAAATAAGAAAAAAATGCAGCCAAGAATGCTTTATCCAGGAAGGCTGTTATTCAGAATGGAAGGAGAGATAAAAAGTTTCCAGAACAACAGAAACTAAAAGAATTTGTGACCACTAAACCAAACCTGCAAGAAAAACGGATTCTCTAATCAAAAAGAGAACCTAAAAGTTACATAGATGAGAAAGAAACAGAGACAATCTAAAAAAACAAGAACTTTCCAGGTAATACAATAGCACTAAATTCATATCTTTAGTAGTTAGTCTGAATGTAAATGGGCTAAATGTACCAGTCAAAACACAGGGTATCAGATTGGATAAAAAAGCAATACCCATGCAAAAGCTGTCTACAAAAGACTCATTTTATACTTAGAGGTCTCCAGAGTGAAAGTGAGGAGGTGGAGAACCATTCATCATGATAATGGACATCAAAAGAAAGCTGAGGTAGTAATCCTTATATCAGACAAATTAGATTTTAGACCAATGACTGTTGTAGGGGATGAAGAGGGACACTATATCATACTTAAAGGGTCTATCCAACAAGAAGATCTAACAATTATAAATATTCATGCTCCTAACTTGGGAGCAAATAATTATATAAGCCAATTAATAACCAAATTTTAAAAACACACTGATAATAATACAATAATAGTGAAAGACTTCAACACCCCACTCACAACAATAGATGGATCATCTAAGCAGAAGATCAACAAGGTAAAAAGAGATTTGGACTGGACAAGATAAACTTCACAGATATATACAGAGCATTCTATCCTAAAGCAACAGAATACACATTCTTCTCAAGTGCACATGGAACATTCTCCAGAATAGATCACATACTGGTCACAAATTAGATCTCAACTGACACCAAAAGATTGGGATTGCATAATTTTAGGTTCATTGCCTTGAAATGAACTCAAACACAAGTGGAAATTTGGAGGGAATTCAAATACTTGGAGGTTAAAGTGCATCCTACTAAAGAATGAATAGGTCAACCAGGAAATTAAAGAAGAATTTTAAAAATTTCATGGAAAGAAATCAAAATAAAAACACAACTGTTCATAACCTTCAGGATACAGCAAAGGTGGTCTTCAAAGGGAAGTACATAGCAATTCAAACCTTCCTCAAAAACTTCTAAGTCTCAAATACACAAGCTAATCTTACACCTAAGGGAGCTGGAGAAAGAACAGCTAGACCCAAATCAAGTAGGAGAAGGGAAATAATAAAGATTAGAGCAGAAATAAATGACATAGAAACCAAAAGAATAATAGAACAGATCAATGAAGCTAGAAGAAAGAATTGATTAAGATTTGATAAGAATTGATAAAGTCAATAAACCCACAGCCAGACGTATCAAAAAGAAAAGAGAAAGGACCCACATTAATAAAATCATGAATGAAAGTGGAGAGATCATGACCAACACCAAGGAAATACAAACAATTTTCAGTACATATTATGACAATTATATGGATGCATTTTTGGAAACTTATAAACTACCAAAAGCGAAACAAGAAGAAATTGAAAACCTGAACAGACCCATAACTGGTAAGGAAATTGAAGCAGTAATCAAAAATCCCTCAAGAAACAAGAGTCCAGGGCTAGATGGCTTCCTAGGGGAATTTTACCAAACATTTAAAGAAAAACTAATACTTATTCTTCTGAAGATGTTTCTAAAAAATAGAAAGGGAAGAAAAATTTCCAGACTCTTCTTATAAGGACAGCATTACCTTGATCTCCAAACCAGACAAAACCCCACCAAAAAGGAGAAGTACAGACCAATATCCCTGATGAACATGGATACCAAAATTCTCACCAAGATACTAGCCAATAGGATCCAACAGTACATTGATAGGATTATTCACCAGGACCAAGTGGGATTAATTCCTGGGCCACAAGGCTGGTTCAACATTCACAAATCAATCACGTGGTATCTCATGTTAATAAAAGAATGGACAAGAACGATATGATCCTCTCACTTAATGCAGAAAAAGGATTTGACAAAATACAGCATATTTTCTTAGTTAAAACTCTCCACAGTGTAGAGATAGAGGGAACATAACTCAATATAATAAAAAACATACATGAAAAGTCCACAGAGAATATCACTCTCAATGGGGAAAAAACTGAGAGTTTTCCCCTAAGGAACATGGCAGGAATGCCCACTGTCACCACCGTTGTTCACTATAGTACTATAAATTGTAGCCTCAGCAATCAGACAACAACAACAACATCAAAATAAAAGCATTCAAATCGTCAAAGAAGAAGTCAAACTCTCACTCTTTGCAGATGACATACTTTATGTGGAAAACCCAAAAGACTCCACTCCAAAATTGCTAGAACTCACACAGCAATTCAGCAATGTATAAGATATAAAATCAATGCACAGAAATCAGTTGCATTTCTATACACTAATAATGAGACAGAAGAAAGAGAAATCAAACAATCAATCCCATTTACAATTGTACCAAAACAATAAGATACCTAGGAATAAACCTAACCAAAGGAATATTCGCAGGAATAAACCTAACAAAGGAGGTAAACGATCTGTACTCTAAAAACTACAGAACACTTATGAAAGATATTGGGGAAGACACAAAGTAATGGAAAAACATCCCATGCTTATGGATTGGAAGAATAAATACTGTTAAAATGTCTGTGCTACCCAGAGCAATATACACATTTAATGTAATCCTTATCAAAATACCATCAACATTTTTCACAGAGCTGGAACAAATAATCCTAAAATTTGTATGGTAATAGAAAAGACCCTGGATAGCCAAAGGAATGTTGGAAAAGAAAACCAAAGCTGATGGAATCACAATCCCGGACTTCAAGCTCTATTATAAAGCTGTAATTATCAAGACAGTATGTTACTGGCACAAAACAGACACATAGATCAATAGAACAGAATAGAGAACCCAGAAATGGAAACTCAACTCTATAGTTAACTAATCTTCAATAAAGGAGGAAAGAATATCCTATAGAAAATAGACAGTCTTTTCAATAAATAGTGCTGGGAAAATTAGGCAGCCACATGTAGAAGAATGAACTTGGACCATTTTCTTAACACCATACACAAAGATAGACTCAAAATGGATGAAAGACTTACATGGCAGAAAGGAATCCATCAAAATCCTAGAGTAGATCACAGGCAACAACTTCTGTGACCTTGGCTGCAGCAACTTTTTATTAGACACAGCATCTCCAAAGGCAAGGGAAACAAAAGCAAAAATAAACTATTGAGACTTTATCAAGGAAAAAATTTTGCTTTTTATGCAGAGCATAAGGAAACAGTCAATAAAACTAAAAGGAAACTTATGGAATGGGAGACGATATGTGCTAATGACATGTCAGATAAGGGGTTAGTATCCAAATTCTATAAAGAATTTAACAAATTCAATACCCAAAGAACAAAAAAATCCAGTCAAGAAATGGGCAGAAGACAGGAGCAGACATTTCTCCAAAGGAAACATGCAAATGGCCAACAGACACATGAAACACATGCTCCATATCACTAGCCATCAGGGAAATACAAATCAAAACTGCAATGAGATACCACCTTACACCTGTCAGAATGTCTAAAATTAAAAAGACAGGAAACAAAAAATGTTGACAAGGATGCAGAGAAAGGAGAACCTTCTTACACTGTTGGTGGGAATGCAAGCTGGTGCAGCCACTCTGGAAAACAGTATGGAGGTTCTTCATGAAGTTAAAAATGGAGCTACCATATGACCCAGCAATCACACTACTAGATATTTACCCCAAAGATACAAATGTAGTGATCCGAAGGGGCAGCTGCACCCCAATGTTCATAGCAGCAGTGTCCATAATAACCAAATTATGGAAAGAGCTGAAATATCCATTGACAGATGAATGGATAAAGAAGTTGTGGTATATATACAGCGTAATATTACTCCTCTATCAGAAAGGATGAATACTTACCATTTACATCAACGTGAATGGAACTGGAGAGTATTATGTTGAGTGAAATAAGTCAATCAGAGAAACACAATTATCATATGCTTTCACCCATATGTGGAATATAAGAAACAGCACAGAGGATCATAGGGAAAGGGAGGGAAAACTGAATGGGAATTCATCAGAGAAAGAGAAACAAATTGAGGGTTGCTGTAGGGGAGGTGGGTGGGTGGATGAAATAATTGGATGATGGGCATTAAGGAGGTCATGTGATGTGATGAGCACTAGGTGTTATGCACAACTGATGAATTATTGAACGTTATGTCTGGAACTAATGATGTACTATATGTTGGCCAATTGACTTTATGCTTAAAAAATAATAAAAGGTGGATCTGATGTGGAGTTGGTGAGAAATGTAATGTCTGACTGAAATAAGAAGTGATTAAGTAGATTTGCGTTTTAGGAGACACCTGAAGAGAACAGAGATGAATGATATAGAAGTAACTATTTTAATGTAATCGAAAGAACAGGATTTGGGAATGAGGCAAACACAAGCTGGATGCTATTTAATAACTACATATAACACTGGCCAGTTGTTTAAGCCTACGAGCCACAGTTTTATCTGTGAAATTTGTATTAATCAATCAATCAATTTTAACTAGTTAGAAGAATTCAATCATATTATGCACATAAAAATTTAGCAAGTTGCCTATTATGTTTGAAATTATTACAGATTTTCTGAAAGCAAATCTTAATGGTTGTCTTCATGGGAGCTAGGCCAGTGCCATGCAGTTTCCTCACATGTGAAAGGAGGATCTTGGCAAATATTATTCATTGTGAACTTAAAATCTGATGGCTTTCAACTCAGTGTGGCTCTCTGAATCATCTTTCTGCCAGATATCCCACCTGTTTCCATATCATTTCTCAGTTTGGGCTTCATTCTAATACATATATAAATGAGGTTGACTGCTCAGAAGAGAGAAATGGATCATTCAATCATCCATTTACTTAGTAAGTATTTACTGAGTGCCTAACATGCACTAAGAACCCTGTTGTATAGGAAGACACCATAGTGATTAAAACACACAATTTTCTCTATTCTCAGAGATTAGAATCTAAAGTTGAAGAAAGACAATCAAATCATCACATATGTTAAATCGGTTTTGTGACTTCTTTGAAAGGAAGAGACAGTGTTTGGAGGAATCTAAAAGAGAGCTGGATATCACATTAAGAAAGTCAGGAGAGGGGGCGCCCGGGTGGCGCAGTGGGTTAAGCCGCTGCCTTCGGCTCAGGTCATGATCTCAGGGTCCTGGGATCGATCGAGCCCCACATCGGGCTCTCTGCTCAGCGGGGAGCCTGCTTCCTCCTCTCTCTCTCTCTACCTGCTTCTCTGCCTACTTGTGATCTCTGTCTGTCAAATAAACAAATAAAAAATCTTAAAAAAAAAAAAAAGTCAGGAGAGATGCCCTGAGGCTGAAGACATGATGCTTGACTGAGATTTGAAGACTCATTTGGAATTTACCAGGTGAAGACAAAGGGGAATTTCAATAAGAGAGCTTCATATGAAAAGAACCCATATAGAAAGTAACATGAAATTACATAGAAGTGGCTGACAAGCAAAATATCTGAAACTTGCCGAGCAGCATAGATTCTAAGAGAAGAACGAGGAGAAGGAGGGCAGAATGAGAACCACTTTATCCTGAGAGCCTCAGAAAACCATTGAAGCATTTTAATCAGGAGTGCTGGATTATATTTCATGGTTTCAGTGTGTGGAATGGAATAAGGAAGGGTGCAGGAGGGTAAGAGCAAGACAAGAAGAAGGCCATTTAAAAGTAAAGACAGCAACCGAAAAAAGAGTGGTGAAGATGAAGATGGAAATCACTAATCATGGGATTAGAGCTTGAGACCTCTTTGGAAGATGCAAGAAGAATTATTAAATAGGCAACTGTGTCTATAAAATTGGACCTCAGAAATGAAGACTGGAATGGTGATGGAAGTGCAGGAGACATACACATGTAGGTGGTATTTGAAGTCATGTGCATAAATGAGAATGAATAATGAAGAAACAAGAGGAAGAAGAGGAGAAGGGCTGGACAACCTTGAGATCTCACCTTTAGAGGCAAGGAAGAGGGCACAGAGAGTGAGAGACAGGAAATGAACAAAGAGGTAGAAGGGAAACCAGGAGAGTCCCATGAACTTGTCTTCCAATGTCTAATAGGATCTGAATACCATTTTTGGTTAAGGTTGATCTAATTACTAAGAAACCAGTTAAGGGTAAATAGCAACTTTGCTATAGAAAGTTTCTATATAAAGAAACAACTCGTTGACATCAGCCCTGTATTCGCAACTATTTAGAAAACTTGACTAAACGTAATGAGGTCCACATGATATTTCTACATAACTAGAAACTTTGAAATAGAAGGCAAAATTTCTTTAGTAAAAATATGTTTAACTGAGTCAGTTTCTTGCTTATTATTATATATGTATTTTTCTGTTATATTGTAAAATGTTTCTTATGATGAATCTGTTATTTATTCAGTCTTTAGCATGTTAGCTATCATAACAAACCTATGCAAGCAATTTTTAGCTTACATTTCATGACTAATTTAAATCTTACACTGTTGGGGGAATTTGACTTACATATATGTATATATTATATATATAGACTTTTTAAATATATCGATATATATATTTCACTAACCTGGTTCTAAAACCAGCCATTTCTTCAAAGATCTCTGGTCCCTCCCAATCTCATCTTGTTTCATTTATTCTTCTCCTATCCCTCTAACCCCCCAAGATGGGATTGGGAGGGAGACAAACCATAAGTGACTCTTAATCGCACAAAACAAACTGGGGGTTGTTGGGAGGAGGGGGGGTTGGGAGACAGGGAGGGGAGTTATGGACATTGGGGAGGGTATGTGCTATGATGAGCACTGTGAAGTGTATAAACCTGTACCCCTGGGGATAAAAATACATTATATGTTTATAAAAAATAAGAAATAAAAAAATATGTGAATAATCTAAAAAAATATTCAGGCAGGGGGGTCAGGAGAGGGTGGTGGGGATATGGACATTGGGGAGGGTATGTACTATGATGAGTGCTGTGATGTGTGTACCCCTAGGGCTAATAATACATTATATGTTTATAAAAAAATTAAAAAAAAAATCTCTGGTCCCTTTTGGTGGGAATAGAATTTAGAATCCAAAATATAGGTGATAGGTATGCTTATTAGGGCAAATTTTAATGCCAATCTTTGTTCTAGCTTCTGGCAAATATATAAACCAACAAACAAATAAACAAATAAAAATGGTAACACTAAAATTGAGCTGATTACAAATGGTAAAATCTAGGTAAAAATTCTACAGCACTGCCTGCATATGTGACAGGATATCCATTATTATAATTAAGCACATCAAAAAATTTTGTCAAGCTTGGACTAATTCTTACACAAATTAAACTTATTTTCAACTTACATTTAGCTAGACTTAACCAGGATTTCAAAGTTTTGAAAATTGAGTTTCTTCTCACTTTCAGTGAATTTAAAAACGCTAGATAAATTTAAAATTTTGTTAAATATTAAAAAATACCATTTTTCTAAGACTCTAAATTTCTTTCCCAGGCATGAATGAATTGCAACATTTGAAATTAATAGCTTGGCTATATACATCTTTTGCTAATAATTAGATGTTTAAGTGTGTGTAAAATATGAATGTATTTTTGCTAAGATCTGCACTGTGTTAGACTCAAGCTAGCCCTTGCACTAAGATAAGAACATGAAAGTTGAGTTAACAAAATCCAAAATCCGGTTATGATTACATAACACAAAGTCAAAAATTCATTTATTAAAGAGGAATACTTTATGATAAACAGTTGCTCTCTGTCTCTTAATATTCCACCAACCAAGCTTTTATTGCTGTTGCTTATAACTCTTAACAATGCTTGATATTATTCAATGAATACATTCATTTTTATTGCCCTTTTCCTCCATTAATAGCACCTGACCTATAGTAGCTTTTAAATATGTAGTTGTTTGATGAACGAATCAATCACACATAGTGAGAAAGAAAGAAAATTCCGAGTTGACTGTGATCTGTTGTTGGAAAGATATGTAATAGGAAACTGTATTATGGAAGATCTGGATAGTCAAAAGGAAATTGAGGGAGTGGGGTGAGTATGTGGGAAGAGTAGTTCAGGATATGAAGTTTAGGACAAATAGGTCAGGATATTTATCAAGATAAAGTAATGACCCAAGTTACTAGTCTTTCATATTCTCAAATCAAGTGTTCATATAGATAGAAGAGTGAAGATTTTCACTTTTAGGTTAGATTACTTTTTATCTTAAATAAGTAAAGGTTTAAACTGTAATTAGAAATGTAATAAAATTAATGTGTGAGCATGAAACCATTAAGTACTTAAGGGGATTCTGGATCACAAGTGGACATCAAATTTTAAAAAAGAAAAGAAAAAAGATGACTAACAGGTTGTAACATCATGGTGCTTCTATAATAGTATGTGATCTTTTATACATGCAAAAGAAAAAAAATGATATCTATATACATTGCACTATACACATACACACACATACACACACTTACATTGTTGGGATTTTGTATGTTTTTTATAGAATTTAAATCATTTGTCTCCACACAAATCTAGTCACCCTGGCCAATTTTCAGGCAGCCATAAATACAGTTTTTCACTCTTCTTCCTATTTCCAGAAGGCCAGTATCTCTACCTCACTGATTGTGAATACATTATTTCCTATAACTGGAAACACTTTTCTTTTTCCTGTTTTGTTTGTGGTTTTGTTTTTAATCTGGTGCCGTTTGAGGAGTATGCAGTGTAATCAGAGGATCAATATCGTTCCAATATTACAAATAAGAAATTATGGCAGATGTCCAAACAAGTCATCCATACCAAGGGGGATCTCAGAGCATAGGCAATGTTCAGAAACTAAGAAGAGCACAGGAGAGGGATTTCAAAGGAAGTTGCTCGAAATAACAGCTCTGGCTTTTTATAGGTTGTCTTCGACCTATAAAAATGGAGCTGAAATAGAACAAATAATAGAGCTAACAGTAGCCTAGCATGGTCCAGAGCAAGTATAATCTAAAAGTAGGCGGTTGAATCATTGTGTACAGATGATTCTCAGCATTCCTGCCTGCTAGGGAGGGGGTTGCTGAAAGAGGGTGAGAAATGTCTTTGGCTGAAGTTGCCAAGGTGGAATTAAAATTTCTAAACCCTGATTATTAAAGAGGAAAGATACAGATTCTTTGAGTGTACATGGAGTTCTTTATTAATAAGGCGAACAATATATGGAAAGCTGTATCTTTTTTTTTTGTCCATAAAATAGTAATTACATCATTTCAGAGGCACTTATGGAAGGGAAAAAGTAAAAACCCTCTTTTTAAAGACATCCCTCTTTCCTTCATACATCTGTTGTGCCATAAAGACTACAAATGCTTCAATCATGGCATTTATCATATTACATTGCAATTATATATTTATATGCCTTTGTGAGATAGCATTGACCTTGCCTTATTCACTTTTTTTCTTTTTTTCAATTCTAAGGCTGAGCAGAGTATTGGCATAGAAATGCATAGAAAGCATTCGATGTGCTTTTACTAAATCAATGAATTCTGTTGGCAAATATAAAAACATGGCAATTGTGCAAGAGGAAAGGTCACTTTTAGAGATGATGTTGTTTAAATGCTATGAGAATGAAGCCCAGAAACTGCCATTGTCATTCAGAACATTTGGTATCAGGGAATCTTGTGATTTATGAGTGAGAATGCCAGAAATAGCTTTTATGAACAAGGTGCAGGTATGAATCTTTCCGTGTTTGCTACCTAGTTCATTATCAGTTGCGAGTAGAGGAGGAAGGTTCATGAAGTATTTTGTAATGGTGGTTGAAAGAAAAAGCTTCCACATAATTCATTTTCCCCAAGGTATTATCTTAAGGTTACCGAGGTTTTTGCTAAGATTATAGAGAATAGCATGTTTGCTCTAGAAATATGCAAACACTGGATTGATACTGCTGGAAGCTCTCCCATGAACTTAGAGAAATTTCCTTTTGTCACTGCAAAGAAAAGTATAAAAGATTCTAAGTAAAGAAAATTAATTTAAGTACTGGGAAGTATTTCTGAGATTTGATGCCATGAGCTATTCTGATTCCATAAAGTTCTAGCAACATATTCTCCAGATAAAGGGATTATAGTTATGTTTCAGGGCATTTTTTTAATACATAAGAATTTTATTTCTCCCTATGTGTGGGGTAGTATATAAAATGTACTATAATTAGATATATAGCTTTTAGCATAATGTTATTGTTAATTAGATTCATTATTTTATTTGAACATAATTCTTTTTCACCAAGATTGAAAAATCCTCAGTTGGAATACATAACGCCCTTTTGCTGGATCTATATGATTCCAAAGACATAACTTAATTAGACATTGATTCAACAAATCTTTATTGTGTGCTTTGAGTGTGTATGTGTATATATAGCATATAATTTATATTATTTACTATATAGAATATATATTACTATATATAGTACATGTTGTACTATATATTATATATGTATATATGTAATACCATATATATTATTGCCAGTTAATTTTTAATAAGATATTCTTCAAAGAATGTGTGGTTATTAGAAGAAACAGATCTTAGTTTTTTTTTAAATAAGCAAATTTTGCATTATGTAAAATAATCACTAATCAAGAAAATATTGCTTAAAATGTAAAATGTTTGGATAAATTGTTTTCATCTACTTTGATGGATAATTTCAATCAGCAAAAATCTTTCTTTTTTAGAAAAAAAATCATACTAGCAAATTTTATAAATGATTCACTAGAGCTATGTAAAAGGCACTTCACTCCCTAAAACAGTCCAACATATTTTCCAGATATATGATCTGAACAAAAATAAATTAACTATCTGATAACAATTATTGGTTAAAAAATTGGTTTTATTTAGGTTTTAATTCATATTCCTTTGATATTTGAGACTATTAAAGAAGTTTATGAACAAAGTAACAGTAACAGTGGATATATTTAACTTTGACTCTATGTTTCTCACACTCTCTCTATCATAGCGCTGGTTTTGAACAATTCTGTGTTGTGCTGGGACTGAACTGCTGAGGCTTATTTTCATCAGGTTACACACCTAGCAAGAATCTGATCATGTTTTTATCTACAAAATGAAGTATACTACTGTATTATTTAAAGCAGTGTTGTTTGGATACCTACCTGATGATTTTATAACTGGGTCTGGCCATAAATAAACCAACATATGTTGTCAAGAGAACATCACTGAACCTCTCTCACTCTACTGTGCCTACCTTGGGCATTATGAAGTGCTAAGATTTGGTCCTTTTGTTCTTCCAACTTTGAAGACTCCTGTCTTCTGTGCTTTTTGCAGGTACCAGTCTTAAGTGACAATTTCCATAATTAAAAAAAAAAAAAAGAAAGAAAATCCTGTAGCTATCTAGAAGTGGCATTCACATCTGAATGGGACCTCAAAAGTCATCTAATCTAGACTCACTTTGAATGTTTGAGTTCTTCTTACAGTATGCCTGCCAAGGGGTAGTTAAGCCACTGCTTGAATGCCATCAGTGACAGAGTAGGTCATTGCTTGAGAAGCAGCACTAGCTTTGCCTCAACCCTAGGCTACATGTTAATTCTTCTGAAACCAATGTATTTCTTGGTAATTTTCCTCCCATGGTTTCTAACTCTATCCCTTAACTCCAAGCATGTTGAGTGGGTCTAACTCTCTGACTCACTCCATGCAACAGCCCCCGAGATATATGGATATGACTTTGGTTCCATAGGGAAGCCAGCAGCCCTGACAGTGATGACCCATCAGGAGGACACAGCCTGTGTGTAGTTCTTGAGGTATGAGGGTTTGGGGGTTGGAGGAGGTACCAAGGTACCTCTGGGAAGTGGGAAGTTAACATGAAGGTCCTCACCACCTGGGAAGGTACCATAAGGATAGATGAAAGGAAACAGAGCCTGCTAGGTGAGAAGTTCAAAAGCATACTTGGCTGACTTCACAGTTTGTCTAAGACTACATGTAAATTTTATCGCGTTGAAGTAATACTTTACTTAATGACATTATGCATTACTATTTGTCTCTTCTTCCAATAAGAACACCCAAGACCATTTGCAGAGCTCAAGGTAAAATCAAATATAATTCAAGACTGGCTACAAGGTCCATATGCCAACAAGAAAAAAAATAGTGGTCAACTGGGGTCAGGCTACCTCAATTCAAATCTGAAATCTACTATACAGGTTATCAGATCTGTGGGTCTTAATATCCTTATTTATAAAAGGAGGTTAACAATAGAACCTCTGCATCTAATAGTTATAAGGGTTAAATGAACTAATATATTCATTTCTTTCAATGTTATTGTAAGTCTTCTATAAGCCAGATAGCCTATAGACAGGATGGAAGCAGAATCTTAAATTTTTTCTTGAATATTAAGCAAATAATATTATACCATACTTGTCTGTGATATTCTACTTGGTTAATATTTCCAATAGCTTTATATTAAACCAAAGATTTGGGGAGTGAAGTAAACTAGTTCCAGAATTTGTGATGAATTAATTTAGTTAACAAACCCTTCATGGCTCCATCAAAGAACTGATGCGTTTTAGTTAGGCAGTGAAGAGAACAGTTTTTTTAGTTACTAAATTTTGTGTCGTATTTTCTTTGTTGTTTACTAGGCTGTCTTTTTTTGAAAAATAAACCCCTAAAAAATCTTGCTTTTAATATCACATCTTTTATAAGAAGGAATGCTAAATATTTTTGAGAAAAAATATCTAGAGCTGAACTTAAATTGATTGAAATACATAAAATACATGAAAAGTTTTTACAGTTTTTATCTTGTGTTATCAAGTTCATTTATTTCAATTGCAATGAGGTTCTCTCTCTTATAAACAATATTTCTGGAGTTGAATGATGTCTGTGGAGAAGAAGGAGGAAAAAAACCCTACAAACTCAGTTTATATCCTTAACTTCTCCAGTAAATATCATGTTTCACGAACAGATCAGCATTAATGCCTATTGGTTTTGTTTTCTTAAGGAAGAAGTCAAAGACAAAATATCCTCTTACTGGCTTTCCTATTGTGTTAGACTGAAAAACTGTAGTATTTGTGGTTAGAATATCACTACCTATTTTTAAAATTTTAATGGCAACTCTTGTGATTATTTTTTCTCATAAGAAAATACATGGTTACCAGGCTTTAAGTATATATTTCAAGTATAAAGAATAATTGGGTACTAAGGCTTGCAAAGATTTGTGGAAAATGAAGAAAAGAGATAAAATATGAGACTATACATGTTTTTGAGTAAGTTTAAACTGAAGAAAGGGCAATTTCCCTATCAGTGCCAAAGAAGAGGCAAAAGTCCTTACCCTCTTCCTCAACCAAGACCCAGAAAACTACAGTAAATTGTATGTTACTGTTCTCATAGATAGAATGCAAATATTCTTAAAGGTCCATAACATAGACATTTGCCCTTATGTTGCAAAAGAGCTCAAATATATGAACTAGAGAAGAGAATTTTGTATTTGACCATGAATGCTACATTAAAAAGAGGTGATCCAGTTACATCTCACAATTTTTTTAATATGACAGATTCATTGTTTTGGAGTAGTTTCTCTACCCCTTTTGGAAGCTTGCCTTGCAGTCTTTCTCCTTGTGCATGGAGAGAAGGGCACTGGTGGAGAGTTCTACTTAGAACCTAGTCAAGTCTCATTGTACCTTTTTATCAGTGTCCACAGTCTTTTAACCATGCAGGACCATGTTACTCAGCCTAAGATATCTTGAGTGTACAAATCCTTAATGCACTGTAAGAAGTTTTCAAAATCATCAATTTCAACCATAATGTGGTCAAAAAGTCAAGCGAGCTCCATGTGGGCAATGTAGCATGAATGGTAAGGACATGGGTAGGGTAGTAGTTGCAAACTTGCACTACTACTTAGACATTTGACTTGGGCAAAGCTGCTTTTACAACTCACTAGGCTTCCTTACCCTCCTCATTTACCTAATGATCCCCGAGAGCCAATGGAGTCCTCCTAGAATAATTTTTCCAAATGCATAAAATAGCACACACAGAATTTAATAAAATCAAAGAAAGGCAATGCAGTTCTAAAAACATCTGTGATCCAGATGTTTATGAAACAATTCTTCCCAGAGTTGTAAGACTCATGGCCTGTCACTTTCAGAAAAGGTGTTTCTGGGAATGAGTGATTGCAATTGTGACATAAGGGATTCCTAGAGAAGAGAAACAAATATCTGCCATTAAATCCAGAGATGCCTCTTTGTTCGACCCTTCTGTAATAAAGGGCTAAAGGGCTTTCATGGCTACTAACATTAAGACGGATTTTCACAAGCCCTTGCAGACACACACACACAGGCATATACAAATAAAAATAGAGTAGTTGTGAAGTAGACACCAAGGTCAATACCAGATGTGTTACAGTTGTCAGGATGTGCACTGTAGAATAGGGCACTGTAAGATCATGTGATAAGGCCAGTTGCATGTATAGAGTGGAGCACCCTCGGTGTCAGATGGAATGGGTCCTTTGAATAACGGAAGTAAGATGAATAGGATTTAGAAAGTAGTATGGAAAGAGAACTCATCAAAGGTGGCAGAGGGGAAAACATAAAAATCATCCATGTAGGGATTTGTAGGCATTCCAATTTCTACCAGGTACACATGACCGTTAAGGGCTTTCTAAGATAAGGAAGCGGCATGAAGCAAAATATAACTTAACTATACATTAAGTCAGAAGGTACTTATGCAATAAGATCTGTTTCTAATATTTATCATTTATCTTAATACTAATTGGCTATTTTATGCCCAGGATACAATTCTAAAACATTCAAAGCAAAAAACAAACACTTTGCCTGTGTGATAGGCTTACTTATTCACAGGCTGATGGATTGTGTTGAATTCCCTGTTGT
Source organism: Meles meles (assembly GCF_922984935.1). NCBI lineage: Eukaryota > Metazoa > Chordata > Mammalia > Carnivora > Mustelidae > Meles > Meles meles. The sequence continues at coordinate 52,889,664 of NC_060077.1, forward strand.
TTCCTTTCTGCTTTCTTGACAGTGAAGAAAACCAAAACCTCATAAAAAAAGTAAAACACTATCTCTCAGATAAAGATTTTCTCCTCTTCTCTCCCCTTCCCCCAATAAATGCTGCTCAAACCACAACTGAACTAGTTGCACTCAAATATGTCAGAATACTTCTTTATTTCCAGCTATGCACATATTCTCAAGATGAAAATCTGTAAGGAATGAATTGGGCAACAGCCCTTACAATAGCCTCCAAACTTGACAATTTCCTTTTGACCGAGGGTCCAAAGTATTGCATAGCTTTTCAATCTAATCTGACTCCTGGATGCCAGGGAAGAGACCACAGTCCCCCTTTAACTCAGGCTATAACTTGAATTCCAGCTGGGAACTGACCCTCCCTCTTATTCTCTTCCTTCCATTTTCAGATTCCAGAATCTAGTCTTGAAAGTCAGTCCTTGATAGTTGCTTTTGCATTCTGTCCTCTTTTGTTTTGCATTGTTTTGTTTTGTTTTATAATATTTTGGCAAAGGATTAAACTCCGGCAACCTCTAGAGACATGTCCACCCAGCCCACACATAGGTCAGTATAGATTAGGAAATAACAGCATCCAGAACTAGTCTGTCAGTGGTTTCTGTGTCCAAAATTGTTGCAACATATGCCCATGTCAATTTGTATGAGGCTTTGATCTTGATTTTTCCTTGTGACATAAAAACATTGTATAACTGTGAGAGCATGTCTGGCTCTATTCCTGTGAATTTGTCATGCCACACATCTGCTAATACTGAGTATTCAGGAGGATTGGAGGTTGTCTTATGACCATCAGGTAGTATTGTAAAAAGTAAATTTAGGAGATTGGAAAAAAAAAATTTTTTTTGGTGTGCACTACATCTTTCCAATCATTTGAAAAGCTTCTTTTATGTAAAACAGGATCAACTTTAGCTTTTAGTTCTGCACTGTCATATTGTTATATTCCTTTCAACTTTAATCAACTTTGAAGCTTATTGGTGTTCTTTCAGTGTTCAAAGTAGAGTATGTTTCTACTCATTAAATAGCATTAATACTTTTTTTCCAAAAAATATAAACATAAGTTG